>NW_021637250.1:0-365106 GCF_004799145.2 Neltuma alba
CTTATACAACACTTCCTGTGTTGTCTATCTGGGTTTTTTTGGGATTTCTTTAGTTGGCTTACTCACGAGTTTTCACAGTGGTCTTATTTAGTGGTGTGGTGGTTTCAAAACTGATAATTTAAGGACTGATTACAGCCTAGGGAGAACGCCGCAATAGATTATATACTCTCTCCTTGATCCTTGCATATCTAATTAAATGTTACACACAAATGGAGACCAGTAAACTACATTGTAATGACTCATTCTATATAGATAAACTTTTAAACCCAAGCAACTAACTTGTTCAATTGAAAGAAAAGAAAGACATCCATGAAACTCAAGTTAAATCTTAAGGCCTATTCAATGAACGAAGAAACAGTCATACCTGAGTACCACTACCATTGTCACTTCCATCCCCGTTATTAAGACCCACACTACCATTGTCTTCTCATCGTTGCTGCCACTGTTGTTATCAGACTTCTCAACACTCTTTGATTTAATGGATTTCTGAGTTTGTGTGCCACTTTCACTTCCACTACCACTTGACTGTTTGGGGGGGGGGGGTCAACAAACAATTCAGATTTGTTATGAACAGTAGGAAAGCCTGTACTATATCAAAACATAAAAAGGTAAATATAGAACAGAAACTTATTTATGGGAAAAAAATAAATTTGGTGGTTCAAGATGGGCAAAAAAATTGAATCTTCATAGCTCCATTGAATAAGCAACAGAAATGACCACTAATTTTTACAATTTTAAATGCATAAATTGTACTCAGCAGCATTTAAGATAGGAAGTATGAGATCAAAAAGAAAATGAAGTTCACTCACACTATGACATCTTCTCCACACATGCTGCCATAGGTTTTTAAGCTCATTCTTCCGAATAGGTTTCACTAGAAAGTCAACGGCACCCTTTGACAAACACTTAAAGACTAAACCCATAGAGTCATGAGATGACATCACTGCAGACCAACGTCATTAGAAGCCATAGAAAAGTATAGCTTTTTCAAACAGCTTGTCATGAG
The DNA here is from genome assembly GCF_004799145.2 of Neltuma alba. Lineage (NCBI taxonomy): Eukaryota > Viridiplantae > Streptophyta > Magnoliopsida > Fabales > Fabaceae > Neltuma > Neltuma alba. The sequence continues at coordinate 1,007 of NW_021637250.1, forward strand.
AAACAAAGTTACCAAAATTGAAACATTTAAAACAAAATGGACACTCCGAAAACTTACTAATTACTGGAATGTTTTTCCGCGTTTTATGGCCCATAATTTTGGACAGAAGGCCAATGCCTGATAAGCAAGGCATAGCTACCTCAGTCAAGACAAGATCTATTTGACTGGTTAGATCTTCCAAGATCTTCCATGCTTGCAATCCGTTTGCTGCTTCAATAACTAGAAAATACAAAATTAACAATGATCATTCGCATGTCACGCAGTATCAGAGTTCTCATGTAACTATGCACATACTTATTATGGATAAGTTCCCACAAGCAATTTTGGTCCCAAAAAAAAAAAAAAGCAATTAGTTTGATGCTATACACAAAACTAATGCTGACACAGTTGAATCTCTTTCAACAATAACCCCCAAAAAAAAAAATACTCTTTGGCCGCAAATAAAAATGGCATAGTTCTTCTGTTCATTATATTTTTCAATCATAACTTCTAAAGTTTTACCTGTTCGTAATTACTGGAACCCATGGATATAATTAAGCAGCTAGCCCCAGCAATTATTGAATTACGTAGAAACTTCCATACTTGAATCATATGTGTCCAAAGAAAGACAGGATACTTATCAATCACCCTTTTCTTGAGGGAAGACCAACAATGAAAATGAGACCAGGAAACAAGCAAACCAAACAAATCGTCATATTCTAAAAGTTAAGCCATATATCCTAGAGTGACAAACTAACATAAGAAAGTCCCCCAGGAGGAGCCCCAACAAAATTCTCCACCTGCCAAAAAGCAACCTTTCCACTGTGGAGGCATCAAATTTTCTAACTTATTACACAAGAATTAGAATTCTTAATCCTACTGCTCTTCCACCCCGTTCCAGTTAAGAAGCCCTGAAAATAATACATGCAACCATTATTACTATAATAAATTCCTCTTCCTCACAAGCGTAGCTAGCCATTATGAGTTGAATATCCATGCTTAACAATGCACTTAACCTCTTTAGGAATTCATAGACCTTGCTGAAGATCGCTCTTCAGAGGACATACTCACTCTCGGGATTTTTTTCTTTTCCTACACATATTTGGCTCTAGCTCAATTCAGCCAGAGCACTATCTTCCGGATCAACAAATCAACCCAGCTTGCAGCAAGAGTAAAAATGAATTTATCAAGCATAAATCACTGGTTGAATAAGATGTCCTTTTTCCTGTCTGATTCAAAAGGATTTCTCGGCAAAGTCAGACGAGTTGTTGCACATGGGAAATATGCCTAACTATTCAGAAAACAAATAAAACCACCAATACAGGTCTAAGAGGAAAACATGATGAAAAGAACATGTGATCAAGCCTAATGTAATTAGTAACTATACATCTTTATTATCTAGCCCCACCAGAAAATGAAAGACTGTTTCAATTTTGAACTTACACCACCAAACATCCATTTATAATTTAGAAGGGAAAAAAATCCACATGCCTGAAATAAGAAAACATGTTACAAAGGTAATGAATGAAAATTGCATCAAGTCTCAAAGCCTACTCAAATATGTAAAACATTTAATAACCGTCAAATAATAACAAACCTTCATAACTACAATTGCGAAGCAGTGCCGCAACAACATGACGAGTAGAGTCATCAATCTCCACAAGCAAGACCTTGAGTGATCTGAGATGTAGGAACCTCTCCCAAATTGCCCCTTGAGGTTGCTGTTGTGGCATATGCTGAACGGCTGGAGCTTCCACAATTCCATCTTGTCCCACTTTAACTTCTTCAGCTGTTCCATTACTTTTTAACTCATCATCCTCATGGAAATTATGTCCGTCCCAGCAGCTCCCTCTTTGGTGGTTTTTTACCATCTTGCAGACGCTGAGCCAATTCTTGAAATTCTTTATCATCACCAGCAATGCTCATGAGGACGTCCCTTGTCATTCAGATGACAGAACACTGATATTTAGGAATGGTTATAACCTGCCCCCCACACAGGAAACATCACACGATACATTTTTCAGAACCCCAAGCTTGACAATATAACTCAGCCCAGTGCAGGTATAAATCACTGGATATGCGGTCCAAAAAAAACACAGACCTACACAAGCAATAATTCATAAGTTCTGCTTTATTTTTCACAATGAACTCCAAGAAATATCCTCAGACAACAATGCTCTCAACAAAACCCTTCAGGCTTCCCTCACCATGCATGAGCAGAGAAAGAATTATTAAACCACCTAAGAACATATTTCTTTGTCGGCTGAGATACAAAGATCCCTTGATCACGTTCTCCACTTCAGAATCAAATGAATGTGATTATATACATACCCCAAACCACAAAAAAAAACAGCGAGGAAGTAAAAAAAAAGGTTGAGAGACAAATATAAAGCTGAAGTATAGATCTTGAGTCGATACTAACTCTGAACTCCTTCTTGCTGTAATTTACTGAAGTATCGGAGTCAACATCCGAAAGAACAGGATAGCATCTTCCAAACCCTAAGTAGGCCGAAGAACACTTGAGGTTGCAAATTCCCCAATCGATTACACACGTGATTGACTTCTACTGAAAATATAAATCCATTATGCATACAAGGGAGATTCACAACAGCAAACCCAGAAGAAGAAGTCTTCCATATCCAAAAGGATATTGTAGTATGCATCACTTCTTATGCTAAATCGTTGGCACTTCAAAATATGGGAACTTAAAAAGGAATCATATATCTATTACAAAGACCCCAAAAAGAAAAGGCAGAAAATAAGCGCGGATTACCACCTCAGAAGCTTCATTAATCTCCATTTCCAAGCTCGATCCAGAAGAAAATCATTATAAACCAGGAGAATTACATGATAATGATTTTTACGATTAAACAATATCCATCAAATTAATTTTGACCCAGAAAATATTTTTATAAAAAAAATCTTCAAGTTAAGTGTGCGAGTAAAGAGAGATTGACCGATCTCTGAACCGCGGTAAGGAAGAAGATAATGCGATGGGCGTCTAGTGAAGAAGATATTGGGCTCGTCCAAGGTTGCTGGCGTGGACGAAATGGAGGTGTGGAGCGGTCAAGAAGTGCCATTAGGAGTGAGATATTTCCAGGTTGTAATATATTTGGTGACGTGGTCATAGTGATGTGGACAAAATCTAAAGCCGGGAGCTCCAAGGCGGTCACCGCATCTTTGGAGATCTGGATCGGAACACGTGGCGCCATAGGGCTCGAAATTAAGCTCAGCGCTCAATGACAATGATGGCCCTAGTGATGAAATGACCGAATTGTCCGCACTTTGATTTATTATGTTTTCCATGAAAAATATCTTAGGCGCAAGATTCAGTGTTGCGCGGTACAGCAACCACTGCAAATCACGATTATACTATCCATTCATTCGTCTCGCATCACTCAGAGCCACAATTATGCATTGAAAATTCAAAAATTCAAATTCAAAAATTTTCAAAAATAATATTTTCTTTTTGAGTAAAAAAATTAAAAAGGAAATAATCAATGTTCTTAAGAGGAATAAGAAAAATATAATAAATAATTTCAGTTTCTATATTGTTTTGCAAATATTTAATATAACGTTAAAAATTAAAAATTTGCATTCACCAAATATATATATATATATATATATATATAATTGGATGTTCAAGTTTAAAAACTTCAAAATTATCGGCCCAAAAAAAAAAAAACTTCGATTGTGACACTGAGCACGCAGGACGGCAACCCGTCATACATCCCTTCGTCAAGGGGTGCGTATTGACCCACACAGCTGTAACGTCCGAGTAAATATCTCGTCCTTAGTTTCAAGGTAAGTTCAAATTTTTTATGTTAAAATGTTCCTTTTCACATTTAGACATAGAAAAGGGTAAATTATATTATGAATTCTTGGAATAATTTACTCCGTTAAAGGTATGAAATTTTGTTATTATTTAGATAACCTGCATTAAATATTTCCCCCGTTTTAAATATTAATTAATTAAAAAAATTACCCATATTAATTACTACCTCCGGTCCTAATTATAGGACCCAGTTGACTAATTTGAGGAGATTAAGGAAAGAAGTTAAGTTAGTTATTTGTAAGAAATAGGTGTTGTCTTTCCTAATATATTTTTACTAATCAACTATATTGGCTAAAACTACAATTATTAGAAAGATTATCTTGAAAAAAAATTTATAAATATGAGAGATAAAGTGGATTGGGGTTTTATATTTAGGATCAAAATAAAAGTCAAACAGGGTCTTATATTAAAAACTAGAGGTGGTATAATAGATGGCTTTATGTATTTATATGATGATTAAAAGAAGGAATATTTTAGAAAAGGCTAAAGTATATATTTGGTCATTTAACTTTGTATAAGGTTTCAATTTGATCCCTTAACTTTAAAAAGTATACTTTAGTCTTTTAACCCTAAAATTTTTTTAAAAAAGATGACATTAAAATCTTAAAAGATCTTATTATAAATCAATAATATTGAGTTTAATTTTTGAAACATCCATGATTGTTACAAAAAATCATCATTAGAGCTTAATGATTTTAGAATTAAAGGACCAAATGTATGCTTTTTAAAGTTAAGGAACCAAATTGAAACATTGTATAAATTTAAAACTAAATGTATACTTTAGCCTTTAGAAATAATAATACACATTTTTTTGCCAACAATACACATTCTTTTATGGGTAACCAATATAACTAATATCATTAATTTGTGTAACTCAATTATCTAATTCATATATTTATCACACAAGGTGGTAATCTGGTTGTCTTTTCCTAAATTCTTTTATATCTAATGATTACGCATACACACATTCCATGAGCAGGTGTTATAACTAAAAAATTCCCTTTGTCTATCATTAATGACTAGTTAGTTAATTAATGCTGCAATTTTTTACTTTTATAATGATTTCCGTTCAAACAAATAACTTCGGCTACAAAAATTGCATACGGTACAGAAATAATTTCGCTAATTAAAAACAAATTTCTCTAAATAGAGGTAAAAAGAATAAATATCAAAAGTAGAGTTGAAAGGTTGTCCAGCCTGGCCTAAGGGGCAGACTGAAAAATGGAATGGGCCGTGTTGGCCCTCTCTTCGGCTTGTACATGTACCTTCCTAGTTCAACCCACATTCTCATCATCAAATTTTTTTTTGGGGGTTAAAATTGATCATTTGGGGGGGGGGAGGGGGAAGACCAAAAAAATAGAAATTATGAAATCCTAATCCAGGCACTTGAAAACCCAAAAAAAAAAATATATCTAATCTGATATTTTATAAATATAATTAAAATACCCTTGCTCCGAACTTATCATTACCAACAATTTTTGTCATTTATTATTCAATATTTGTTATTATCAGTACACAACTTATTAAGAAACTTTTTGAATCAGAAACATTTTAATTATTTAACTACATTTACAAAATACCACATCAGATATACTACTTCCCCTGAAATTTAAACTGTTAGCTGCCTTTATTGGGATTTCACAATTTCAGGTTTTTTTTGTCAATTTCCTCCCAAAAAAAATCCCACAGCCAGCTTCAATTTCTCAAAACAAAATTAAAATTGAGTTAAAAACACTCATTTGGGAAAAAAAATCCATCATTGGAAACTTTTAATAAATTGACAAACTTCAGAACGATGGTTCGCCAAATTTATGGCATGAAGCTACAGCTGCGGATAGAAAAAATGCTGATAAAAAAGCTAACAGTTTAGCGCAACAAATAACAACATCAACAACAACAGCCCATCTTCATCTATTGGTCCCAATAATTGACCACATACATGTTTGGAGCTTATTTAAACTAACTAGTAACCCAGTCACATTCACGGACCAGGCGGAGCAAGCTATCAATCCCCCGGCTTAAATTGGAAGTGAACAATCTGGAGGAGCAAAAAAGTCAACATGAAAACATTCCATCCAATGCATAAACAAGTCCGAGGGAAAAAACAAAAAAGAAAAAAGAAACAAAAAAAGGAGGAAAGAAACTAACTAACCGAAGCACGAGGTAGCTAAGAAGATAAAATGTAGGGCAAAATCTATCCTGCACCATGCAGATCTGAGCAGGCAGGAGCTGGTATTGTGCCCTGTCTAACTACTTTAGCAGCTATTTAAACTTGCTGGCTTGCAACCCTTGAGCAAACCAGCTCGGCCAGCTGCAAGAAAACAAAATGCCCCCCATACTTCCAAAAAACTCATCCCTCCAATCCATATGGCATCTAATAGGAAGGGTACATTCAGAAATAATACCAAACCCATAATCCGGAGAGGGAAAATCCGAGTTAGATATGTTAAGTGCAAATCACGGCCAGCAACAGAACAAGAAGCATAGTCAAAGAGGTGTCATGCCACTGATAAGCAAGAGCAGCAGCAAGTATGGCGAGAATATCAGAAATCATGAAGTGGGCTTTTTTCCTGAGAGGCCAATATAAAAAGCAATTCCCAAATCTCTTGAGCAATTGTGGGTGCAACCAAATTAGTCCATTCACGCTTGAATCAGAGTATTAGAATAGTAATTGGCTAGGGCAAAACAAAACAAAGAAAGCATTACAACAGTAACGGATCAGTCTACTGAAGCTTAACGCTAACCAAGCATCTAAGTAGCCGTCATAAACTCTCACCAAGTCACAGAAAAGTACACCAAAACTTCTGACATTTCACGTAATAATAATACAAATAGAAGCCCATTAGGCATAGGTTTGATCAAGATTTCAACGCTTCTTGATAACATTATTTATCCAAATAATACAAATAGAGGAAGTCCCCCTTCTCATATTTTCTTTCCTGCAAAATTGCCAGGCATGCAACTTATGCATGCAAAGAATGAAATACTCACTTTTAGTGTCCATTATTATATTTAGGCAGCAGCAGACTGTCTGGGCTCATAATCATCAAGATCAAGAGCTTGCAGCAACTTTGGCCAGGATTCAGGGATTCCTCCTGGCAGCTCAAACTCCAATAGTTTTCCTCGACTGCGGTAAAATTCCTCCACAGGCTGACTCTGCAAGCATGATACAGAACAAATAACAAAACAATCGTGAACATAAAGAAAAATATTATATTAACAACGCAGTAACTAACATCATAAGTAGCTAGGAGGAGCAGAGAATTAGTTTCCATAAGTCCACTCAAAGAAATTATGAACAATTAACCATATTAATAACACAGCAATACCATGTCATAGTATATGCGAAGCCTTTCTTTGACTACTTCTTCAGTATCATCCGCACGAGTAAAAGCTTTGGCATGCATTGGGCAGGAGGGAGAAGAGGTGCCATGCTGATTCCAGGGCTCCCATTCTCACCCTTGATATTAATAGAAGCGACATTAAAATTTTTCCCACATTGACTACAAATTCTCCTACCAAGGCATTTCTCAAGCAGTACATCTTCTCGGATCTTCAGATTAACGACCAAATCAATGTCAGTTACCCCATCCAAAATTTCCTGGGCAAACAAAAAGGAAATCCAAATCCATTAAGCAAAGTGCCATTGTGAAAAGAGGATATTACCAAATCATTGCAGCTCATATTCATCAAGGGATAAAACAGTAGTGTTATGAAAACTCAGCCAAACCAGTCAGGGACTGGTCTGAACTGCTGAAACAATGTTAGAAGTTAGAACTGGTTCGAAAAAGAATGGTCAAAAGGAGAACCGATCAAAACCCACGAAAAATGGTCGGCTGGCTAGTTTAACCATTTCATTTTTTTTTTTTTTGAATCTTTTTTAGTTGTGATTGTATATAAATGTTAACTTATTGAGACATGAATATAAAGTCATGAAATTTATTAGTAACAGATAACAGATTTATTTTATATACATATATAATGAAGAACACGTCAGCTTTAATACTATCAGTTCCCCAGCATTCATAGCGAATATCTTCAGGAAAAGAAATTTTAAACAGTTGCAGTGTGGAATAAAATTATTTGGACTTATAAGTATGTGAAAATACTCACTGCTTGGTTTATTGTTCGAGGAAAACCGTCAAGAATAAAACCCGATTCACCTTTTGCTTCCCCAGCAGCCAGTCGCTTTGACAATAAGCTTATTATGATTTCATCTGAGACTAATTGACCTTGGTTTACAATGTCTGACAGCTGTAGATGACACCAGGAAAATACAAATTAGCTTATGAAAGACATGGAACAACAGGCATAAATTTACCAGACCCTAACTTCTTGAAACAAATGCTATCTAATGATAGCCTTCAACAGCTCCATCCATAATCGCATTAAACAGATCACAAATTGAAACGCCACCATAACCAAGCACTGGTAAATGTTCAACTGGACGTCTTGATATCAATGGCACGTACAGTCACAAATCACAAATTGAAAACCGACACAACCAAGATTTCACTAAAAACAATACTAAATGTAATATTTTATATATAAGGTATCCTATGTTTGTATATAAGCAAATACCCCCCTCCCAAAAAAATGAATAGCCATCTGACAGCAGGACAGAACTATGCTTCACTATCAAACAAAAGAATGCATGACAAGTGGCAATGAAGGCGTGGATGCAACTGAAAATTGAAATATCTCAAATTTTAAATTCTCACCATAAGGACAAACATAAGCCATAAGCTGCTACAGTCCAGATATTCCTATTTTCTATTATTCCAATCAAAAGAAATTGGAAAGATTCCAAATCAACAAAAGAAAAGGTAAGTAGACCTAACCCATTGAATCAGATTCATTCTCTTCATAAAAAATAGGAGGTAGAACCAATAAAGATTTCTTTTCATAAACCGCTCTACCATAATTCTTAGCGGATAACCCCAATTTTGGTTTAATAGTACATCCCAATAGGGGACGGCCCTACAGTGCTGCCTTTCCAAGAAGTTAAAATAAATATTGCACAATGATCTAGTATTCATTCAAAGCAAAGGTCAAAAAGGGAAGATATCAAATAATTCGAACATCGTGAGCTAGGTTTTAAGGATAAAATCTTCAACAATATCTTTATCGTGTTAATGATTTTAAAATTAAATTAAATCAATATGTAAAAAACTTAAATTGCTCAGTCCATCGCAGCCCACTCCCAAACATTCTCATAAACAAGGTCTTAATTTTGGCAGTGCAGTGGAGCAAGGTTTGAGCTTAAAGAGAAATAAATAAAAAAAAAACCATAGTTTTGTAGGATTATTAAATGAGACTCATAGTGATTGATGACTTGATGCGTTCAAAATCAGCAATACAATCCCATGTGTTTTCCAGCAATATAAGGCATGGTCAAAATTTTCACATTAGACCACCTTAACCAATCAAAAAGAGAACAAATAAAATTTGAGGTAAACATCAAATCAAGTGAAAGCTTTTGCAGCAAATTAAAAGATGAAGATAATAGAATAGGAAACCTGGGCAGAGAGTGGGCCCGAGGACGCGAGCTCTTCGCGAACAAGATCGCCGGTGGCAATGTGAGGGACGCCGAGAAGATTGCAGAGGCGACTTGCGTAGGTGCCTTTACCGACGCCTGGGCAGCCCAAAAAGATCCACTGGACATTCCTATCCCGTGGATCTTTACGAGGAAACTGGGGTTTGGGATGGAAGAGAGGAGCATTGTACGTAGGCGCCTGAGATGCAACCGCAGAGGAAAAGTATTTACCCGCCAGGTAAGAGATGGAGGTTGTACGCCTTGCCAGGCGAGTTATGGCCGCCATTGAAACCACCGGAGTTGAGAGACGCTTGCGCTGAGCCTAAGAAGAAGGAGGCTCTGCTTCCGTATCCTCGGCGCCCACTCTCTCCAATCTGTAGATAATTAATTAATTAATTAATAATTAATGTTACCGCCTGACCCAGCTAGGGTTTTTGAAGGGGGGAAAAAATAACAAGTGGCCTTGTATTAAAAGCCGGTGAATATTGCCCTTAATAGAGATCCAATGGGCTTTTTTTCCCAACGATCTAATGGGCCATTGTTGACAGCTCCTTGAGAATTCTCTTTCAAAAAAGGATTGAAGTTCTCATTTTCTTCTAGGCAGTTAATACCACCCCTTTTCAACAAAGCACACTTTGGCGGTACCCCAGTTTTCATTTGACTTGTAACTAATTTCTAAGTTCCTATCAAAAGAAAAATGAGTGCGTAACCTTCCATACAGCGAAAAGTTCTAAAGAACAGACGATGAACCGTCTTCATGCGAAGTTTCTTAATCTATTTAAATTAGTCAATTAGTTTTTATATTAAAGTTTGAAGGTAGTATATAATTTTTATTTTTGTACCTATAGCTTTGCATCTTATCACCAATGTTTAGCCATGTTCAGTGCAATTGGTCTTCAATATTTTCATTCATTTTAAACTTTTCCTGCATGAAAACGTCATCTATCTATTATCAGTTTTCATTTTTTCTTTCTCCCGCTTATCTCAGTATTTATCATATAAATTATATCTGCACTCGTATAAAGCGTAGATCTCAGTCCAGTCAATTTATCAAGCCGCCCATGTCCATGTGCTCTCGTTTCCTCGTCGCTTCCTTTTCTTTTGCAAATGCTGAGGCATCCCTGCGCAAATCGGGCACAAATATCCCTGGAATAGACACGTGTTGTTGGAGCTTCACGTCCCACGTCGAATCGAGCCAGTAGAATAAATGTAATTTACCGTCGCTAGATTTGTAGCTGTCTGGAAAGGCTTAAAAAATTCTCAATAAATTGAGATAAAATTTTTCTCACATATTTACTTTGTATTCCGTAAATCATTGTTAAAAAACTACTTCAAACGGATCCATTGTCACCACTAGATTTTGAGCTTGTTTGGAGTTGTGATTTATTAATACAGTAAGGCGAAACAAAACTCTATCTACGTACTTATATTTTATTTTATGAATTATGATTGAAAAATTATTTATAAATCATTTTAAATAAACTTTTTAAATTTCAAAGAAATTGCTAATAAATATCCCGAACAAGTATATATAAAACAAGCCTCAATACAGCTCGTTATTCAAGATTTCAAGCACGGTGCGTCATGTGTCTAATTGTCTTTGACATTGATGTTAATATAGCGTCTAATTGTGATATATATGTATTTGACTCATGTTTGAAATGACACACACACACACTTACAGACAAACCAAAAGCACATGCCAAGGCCGATTCAAACAAGTAATTAGGTGCACGTTCACAAGGTAATTCGCCGGCCAAGGAGGAGACTTGGACTTGGAAAGCAGCCACATTGAAGTGAATGGGGCCTGTGAAGACCCGTGTTTGCAACCCATAAGGAAGACCGGAGGGCACTTGACTTTGTCCGATGTTTTGTGACTGTCTGTGAAAGATTCGCTCTTCTATCGATAAATAAACTATCTACACGTGGGACCTTCTGAATCCGACATCACAGTGCCTAACCGCACGAGTGCTGCATTATATTAAGACATTCACTACTGTTTTAGCTTGGGAGATCAAAATTCCTACCTTCCCATTTACTTATTGAATTCATCAAGCCGTTTATTGACAATCACTTCCTGTGTTTTGTACTGAGTTATGTTGACAAGACAAGCATGTCCTCAAGAATATGCCAACTCAGCAATCGTGTGACGAACCCGGCAAATACTTTCAGATTCTTTGACTTCACGCTCAAAATCTCAAATGAGTTCGTGTGAAAGGATGATTTTCTAGATTGCCAAATGAACCTGCGCCCTTTTACAGCTGAGCGGTCAATAACTAGTGCCCGAGATTATAGTGTGACTATAATATTACTCATAACGTCACGTGCCCATGTGGCTTTGATGAGTTAGAAATCCTGAAAACTCACGTTTCTTTATGCCCAGCTGTTTTTCAAATAAGTATGGATATATATATTCCATTATTATTTTTTGCACTAGAAGGATATAAGTCTTCCGATTTCCCGTTCTATGCGAACCATGATTACTTCTGCATGAAATTACACAAATAATGAAATTAATCCTGAAGGTTATTAAGGTCGACAGTACTGTTTATTTGTATTCTTTAAATGGACAATGATAACTATCGATCCGCGAAGCCCAGTAGATTCAACCTCTGTTATTGTAGCTTGCTTTAAGAATGTGGCTGTGAAGTGTGGACCCTTAATTGTCTGAATTTTGAATTTTGACCTTTCAAGTAAAAGAAACCTTTTTCTATTAATTTTCCCTACCGCCATTCTTTAGGTTTAACAGGAAAACCGTTGAGAGTTACTACTAAAGCTGCAGGGGACTTCTTCGAGCAGTTGTTTGTCATAGAACTAGGAAGTAAATAAAAAAGAAAAGGATATTAAGTGGAATTAATAATCAAGATGTGAAATGGGAGGACACAGGAATGAAATAGCAGAATCTGCACATTACTAAAGGCTATGAGCAGAAACAAAACTACAACAGAGAGACAGAGCAGCATAATAATACAAATACAGGCGTACAACACCAAAGAAGAACGGGATAGCCTGCAAATTATTGAGCAGCTCAGAGAAAAGAAAATGGAGCTATGATAGAACTCAGTTGTGACCAGAATGGTCAGTTTTGGAGGGACGTGGCTCATCTGTCACCTTTTCCCTCACGCACCTGCACAGGGCTCTCCATGAATCTAGTACCATACTTACAAACTCGTTCATTATTTTAGCTTTGATCTGTCCTCTCATTGGAAGAGGCCTACCCTTCTTCGTACTTGTACGATCACCCTTTTCTTCTGTTCTACCCATTTTCGTTTGTTTGCAGAAAAACACAGAAACGATTGGAAAGAGCGAACCACCAGTATCAAAGTGCTGAACTCTATGTCGCGCGAGGAGAACAAAGGCGCAGGTCATATGTATATATAGGCTCATTCTTAAATCTTGACTAGAATTTTTATTCTGCTCTCTCTCTTTTTTTGAATAAAAAAGCTAATAAATGCGCATCTAATAAAAATGAAAAAAAGAAGAAGGAAAAGCCTAATGGGTGAAACAAACACCTTGCCTTGCTTTTCTGCAGCGGCGCTAGCATTCACATTCCGCGTGGAAAATATTGAGACATCAAATTTTTGCTACGTACCTTTGTCGCAGCGAAAATTAATTAAATTCAGTGGAGGTTGTGTTATTTGGTCAGAACACGACTCGTGCATCACAACAGTGTGAGATGAGATCATGCTCCTCGGTAGAAACCTTATTAATCAATGGATAATCCATAACATAGCTGTAGGTTATTTGAGAAGTGGGACTGTGACCTGATCTAACTTTAGTAATACCCCCACTATTTAATATAAGTACTAGTTGACTAATTTAAATAAATTAAAAAAATTTGTTAAGGTAATTATTTGTAACAAGTAGGTGTTGTCTTCTCTAAAATACCCATATTAATAATGTGTATTAACTAGAATTATCATTTGATGAAACATTTAACATTTGTAACTACTATAAGGACTATCTTGAGAAAAAATAGTTAAATATGAGAGATAAAGTGAATTAGAATTATAGTATTATATTTATAATCAAATTAAAAGTTAAACTAGTTCTTATATTAAGAAGTAGAGAGTAGTATGTAACTCATCTAAAATATTTTTCCCAGACATTAAAAAAGCTGGGAGCAGAAATTTTATCTGAATGCAGATTGAAGCGAGCATTCGGATTCCGATTAACGGAATACTCTTGGCTGAACGTTGCGAAAGTCCCACGTGATGTCGAGCGACTAAGTGCCTGGTTAAATCATTTAGACACTGTTTGGATGGATGATTGGATAAGTCACCGAACATAAGAGTCAGTTTCTTGTTCTGACAAGTACTACTATCTCCGGTCATCAATATAAAATTAACTAACTAATTTAACAGATTAAAAAAATTAATTAAATTAGTTATTTGTAATAAATATATATTATCTTTCTTAAAATATCTTTACTAATTGGTTAAAACTATCATTATTATAAGAATTATCTTAAAAAAAATAGATAAATATGAAAAAGAATGTATTAGAGTTTTATATTTAGAATCAAAATAAAATTCAAACAACCTCTGATAATTATTGCATTACAAGATCAAAACACTTTGAATTGTCAGACTATATAAAGAACTCGATCCATCTTGTTTACAGCACTGGGGATTCTTGTCTCTTCCTTGTCTGCCATGAAAGTGACCTGATAGCGTCGTCTACGTTAGAAGGGAGACATGCCTAACATCTGTATCATACCATTATTTTGGCGAAGAAGACGTAAAGGATTTATATACTCAGCGATGGTTAGCAGACAGCTCTACTATATAAAACCAGCCATGATCTTATGAACCACGTCAAAGATGAACATCGCTGTTTCCCTTGGAATGAAATAAATGAATCCTATGAGTAATGTAAATGCAGAGAGGAATGCAAGGCAAGGCAATTTAACTTGTTAATCATTAAAACAGAAGAAATTCACAGGCTTTTCAGATTTTGCTATTCGAAAACTGGAAGGCATAACATGCAGCAGCAATCCAGATATATATCTTCGACGTGACGAGTCTCCATTTATTACTAAGCCCTATCAAACAAGCTCCACTGGATCTGGACGGAGAAAATCTTCCGCTGGGTAGCTTAACTCTTAACGTAGAACAAGATAGCTACTGATTGCATTTGTTCATTTTTTTTTTTTTCCCTCTCAAGCACCTACCACTTCTTCTGGACTCGTTGTTATACGTGTTCGATGGGGTATGGAAATAAACCCAGCAATTGCTCTATCTGTACTAGAGTTGAGAATATGACGCTGATGAAGTCTTTCTTTATGTCATCTTTTTTTCTTTTGGGCAAATTTCCTCATATCACATTTGCCATGTTTTCGTGCTTGCACGAATATATTTGATCCCCGGAAATAGAGCTGACTGAGAGAGAATCAACAAGTACGCCGGCGGCTACAAAAATCTTGGAAGGACAACAGAGCATTTCAAGCAAGTATATTAGCAGGTAGCCGATGGGCATGGACAACAGGCATCTCTTAATGTCACTACACTTCAGGTTTTCTTTTTCTGGGTGCAACACTTCACTTCAGGTTGATCTATCGCCAACTCAGATATACCTGAGTATGATTTTTGTTTTTGTTTCCGGGCCAATCCTGAATGTGAAATGTTAAGTAACAACTGAGGATAATATTGATTCCAGTTGGATGAACCAGAGGAACAAAGAGGAAGAGATAAGCTGTCACATTGATAGGCAATTTACAGTTTCAGTGAAACCAATAGTTTACTTGTGAGATACAAAACCAAGGACATCACTTGATTGGTGCAAGAATTGTATATAACAAAAGGAATGAAACAATTATAATAGCCCCCACTAAAGTGAAGCCAGGACTAGTCCACAACATGAGGTTTGATCTCTCTGTTCTTTTGATCGGATCAGTCTCCTCAGAGATTGGGAACTCTGATCGCCTTGGATTCCAGCTCACATACTTGTCTGGAGAAAACCGAGAGAAGAGTGATTTCCTCCCTTGCTTCCTGAAATTTGACCATGCCTTGTCCCAGTCTGTTGAAAACTTGTCTCCTGGACCATTTAACAAACAGTTTCTGTATGAGTCTTCCTGGGTTATAGATTCCACCTCAAGAAAATTTATAAAACTTACATTATATGTGACCAGGCACTTTTTTTTTTTTGGACTCAGGTGACCAGGCACTTAATGCAAAGGGCGAAATGTTGTCAAATGACATTTCGGAAACTACTATTATGCTGAAGCATTAAGGATTCGGCATACATAACTACTTGAGATAACGAAGAGGGAATGATCATGCATCAATTGGCATTCTTTTCCCATGATAGCAGAAATGGAGAACATATGCTTTCACAAAATTGTCTTCACGCCCGATTCCCTGTGTGGCAACAAGTGGGAAATTGGGCATCTTTGCATAAAATTTGAGCTGTTTCATATATAACCAAGTTAACTATCCACCTTGAGGACCATATGAACCGCCCTGGAGCAAAGACTAGTAGGTCAAGCCTTTCTTTCTTTTATAAAAGAAAGAAAAAGCGGAAATAATTCCAGACCAGCAAAAAATAAGTGGATTATAAAAGATTCATCACTTCTTAAAACAGGAAAACGGAAAAAAGAAGAAGAAGATGATTGGCCAGATTGGAAGATAGCAGTACCCTTATTATTATCATCGCCGTTTTCTTGAGATTCTCCGAAGTCCCTTCTGGAACAGAAACTTTTGAAAGGCGAGTAAGAAGAGGAGTGAGATGGTGAGGACGAAGACGACGATCTTTGGTTTCGAGAGAAGAAGGGATGCGATATAATGCTTCGGATCCGGAACTGAATATCCATTTGCGTCCTGACCAGGATTCCGATTATGTCTCCGAGCTGCTTCTGCAGCAGACTCCGGATGTGCAGGACAGCGTAGGCCAGCATCTGCGCCTCTTCCGTGGCTCTTATCCTTCACTGCAATTGCAGGTCTCAAATTTAGCCACGTCACCCACCTCTTTAACACGTGTCGTCTCCTCAAGGCTTGTTCGAAAATATGATTACAAACAAAATTGATTGGACTATATAATTTAAAAATTAAAAATTTAATTTATGATTTTTATAATTTGGGCTCATGATTCCAGTTGTTCTTTTTTGCGTCTTCCCCCGCTAAAGACTCAACTAGAACAAAAGATGATCCATCAAGGAGAACGTGAAGTACGGGACAGGATAAAAATCAAACCATCTAACAGAAGTTGGGTTTAGAGAAAAGAAAAGAATTTTTTTTTTTTGGACCGGAAAAAGAAAAGAATTAATCTCTTGTAGCTTAGCAAACCAAAATTTAAATCTCTGTTAATACAGATATATTCACATTTAGTATCAGATAATATTTTGAATAAATTGTTTTTAATAGAAAGATATTTATGTTTTAACGGAAAAAAAAAACAATTAAAAAAAAGAGAAGGACGACTGATTGATTGAAGTTTGAGAGAGAGAGAGAGGGAGAGCGTTTGTGGAACGCAAAGCGGTTGAAGAGTTATATTTCTCTACTGTTTCAACTCGACTCATCAAACGCTTTGTGGTGTTGTTCCTCAAAAACGACGTCATTTGGTTAAGCAGGCTGAAACGATATTGGCCACTCGCCAATTTGATTCGTTTAATTTCAACGAGTTACGTAATTTCATGATACAGCCAACTATTATCGTCCTGATGTGTGAGGTTCAGTCTCTTCTTTCACAGATGCAATCTTAATTGCTCATTTTCATCACTTGAAATTATTTTCATTGTTCTTCCTTCAAAAGCCGTGTTCTTCTGTGATTTTGAGCAGAGAAAGCTTTCTAAAGTTGGATGCAACGTCTCAGTCACGTGTCCCTTCCCTTTATCCATCTGGATGGAGAGAAAATGAAGGGAAAAAACAAAAGACCAGGGAAGAAAAAAAGCTCGTGACGAGAGAGCAGGTGATCAAAAATGAATTGCAAAAAAAAAAAAACACATTTCTTTGCATAATCCTCTTGTTTAATATTTTCGAAGCATTTCATCGCGGCTTTTCTTTGACTTTTTATAATCAGAGAGAAATCAGCTCGCATCACAGCTGAGTAACACCACGGTCACGTGTGTTTTAGAATCATTTGGTAGCAATAGTTGTCTCAATAATACAAGGATGATGAATTGAAGGAAAAAAGATAGTACCCACGACGTCTTGGAGCAACATTCTTTAAAACATATTTCTCATATATTCTGTATACGTCGGGCAACAATGAGGGGGTGTTGCTATTTGCTGGTTACATATAAAAGTTAAAAATTGAACTCCCCAACTACTCTCAAAGGACGTGCCATTCGGATTTATATTCGTTTGAGCTGACTTAGATAGATTAGGAATATTCTTAATTAATGGACAATAGAGATTAATTTCTCCCATAACAGCACAAGGAAAAAAAAACAAATTCATTTTTACTACAGATCGAAAATTCAATTTTTTACATATTATCCCTCCATAATTGTTTTTAACATGAAGTCATTCAGATAAAATAACTGGTAAAACACTTTTTTTTTGTTTTTTTGGACAAACGAACTCAACCTAGCTTCAATTGCCCCTCCAAGAAGGGTTGCGTTCTGCATTGGTCTTATATCACTGACACGTAGGCCATCTAGTCCCTCCCATTTAGTGGACGAAAGACACGCCCACGTAGTGATCACCAAACTTAGGTGGGACCCACTGCCTTTTAAGCCTTCCTGATTATTTTTGCAACGCTCCAAAAAATCGGCCACCATCAACGGCCTGTGTTCCATTCTCTATATCGCGGTCTATCCCAACGGCATCGCTCTTGCGCTCCTATTCGCTCACGTTGGTTTATATCGGGCGCACTGCGGGTGTATATGGTGGGGTGACTGCACTATAGTGCTCCCTCAACCCAGTGACGGGACGTCGCGTGATTTGGAAATCGGGGAAGTGGTAGTTATCTTTGGGAAGCGGCCACAGCATTTTCCCGGCCTCAAGTTGGGCATCGCGCATATACGCAAAACCACTCATTTAGGCAGACCAGCCCGCCACATTCGAGTTCTTACCATTCTCTCTCTAACTTTTGAGCTTATCTGCTCTCTGCTCTGAGCATGAACTCCACCACTTCGAATTCTCAATCAATGGCGACCTCGACGCCCACTGACGGGTCTAGCAAGAAGGTGAGAAAGCCCTATACCATTACCAAATCGAGGGAAAGCTGGACAGAGGAAGAGCATGACAAGTTTCTAGAAGCTCTTCAACTGTGAGTTTCAATGCTTCTTTTCTTTTAATTTTCACTCAATTATGTCTTCTCCGCTCTTTGTTCCCCTTTTGAGTGTTCATCTGACCTAACTTCTCTACTTACTGTGCCAATTGAGTATTTCTAGATTGTTTTATATCAAGCCGAGAATGCTTTTATTGTTCTTTATCTTCCTTCTTGATCTTCAGTCTTTCCGTCGTAAGTCTTCCAGTCTTTGACTGTCTCCACAATTCAATCAATCTTTTTAGTCTGAGCAAATTTGCTTACCATTTCGAATTCCTCTCTGCCTCTTGGAGAGCCAGTAGGTACTAAGCTTTGTGGGTTGATCATTTCTGATCTGGGATAGGATGGCGCGGAGCTCGTTTGAGGGAAGTTTCACATTGATAGAAAATATAAAATTTAAACGAGAAAACTATCGTTACTGTGCTAGCTTCTTATCAGGCATTCCCACCCCCCCCCCCAAACATACAACTTGTCAATGTTTATGTTCTATTCTGATTTAACGGATAGCTCGCCATTTTTTCCCTCCTCAGAGCTTTTACATCGGGGCGGTTCATTTGAATTTTCTTGAGAAATTATTTGTCACATAAGCTTTGCAATTAAATTTCTGACGTATAGCTGGATAATTCAGATTTGACAGAGATTGGAAGAAAATTGAAGATTTTGTCGGTTCAAAAACAGTTATTCAGGTTAGAAGACAGGAGACAGCATTTCATCTCTGATTCTTCGTTATCATGCTCCATTCAGGCCTCACTTGTTGCTATTTTATTTATTTATTTTTTTTCAAGATTCGAAGCCATGCCCAGAAATACTTCTTAAAAGTTCAGAAGAACGGGACAATTGCACACGTGCCTCCTCCTCGACCTAAGCGCAAAGCTGCTCATCCATACCCTCAAAAGGCGCCAAAGAATGGTATTCTCCTATTTCGATTGTGACATTCTATTATTCTATTCCTGAATGCACAATATTTTTCACAACCCTGACATTATTTTTGGGTTGTCAGTCTTAGTTCCATTGCCAGCATCCATGGCTTACGTTTCTTCAACAAATACTATTGCACCTGGGTATGCCACATGGGATGAAAATTCAATGCCGATTAATGCTGGATCAAACAGATACATACCATGTCAGGATGAAATCACCACCCTTCATGGGAATGAAGGCATGCTTGATTATTTCTTTTGTTTTTTCCTTGACATTGACAATATATATTGGCTGAATTAAAGGGAACTTTCCACTACTTATTATGCATATGACGTTACTGATTCAGCTGATATTGGATCAAAGGGGATATCAAGAATTAGCAACAGCAGCCTCAGCGGTGTAGGAACTTCTACTAGAATGCTACAAAGTTCTGAGATGCCCAAGCAAGGAAAACAAGCTCCAGTGCTTCATGGTAATATCCTTTCACATATAATTTTTTTATTATTTTACATTCTTTTCCTCACTGACTATTATTGGCTGGTTATAATTGGTCTGTTGACCATATATCACAGGTTTACCGGACTTTGCTGAGGTTTACGGCTTTATTGGAAGTGTTTTTGATCCAGATACAAAAGGACATGTCCAGAAGCTGAAGGAAATGGATCCTATAAATTTTGAAACTGTGAGTTCGTTTATATCTATCCTTGGATGAGATGCAACACCTCTGATAAGTGTGTATCACCCTCTCTTATTGATGGAAGCAATTAGAGGGTAAAACTAGGCTGTTTAATCAGATTCCAGTGTTATATATTCCCACACCTGATTTAACTTTAGATTCCTGGATATGGACCTTGTTTCCAGTCATGGTTAGGTACCCGAACTATAATGCATCTTGACATCTTTTTTCTTGTTTTGAATTGCAATTTACATTTCGCTTGACATTGCTTAAACTAAACAAGTTCTCGAAGTCATTAAGTTGATACTATTTCCCGCTCTACATTGATTGCTTAAATGATGCAGTGGTTGTATTTTCATGATATCTCCAAGTCACAATATAATGGAACATCTCACTTAAAATTTACTTTCCATGTTTTAGGCATTATAATCTCATGCAGATCTAGTTAGCCTTGGGAATGATTATGGGACATGAGACCACCCATTTAAGCTTAATATGTACCCATTTGTTAGATACCGATTCCTATACCGAAAAATGTTTCTTTCTATTTGTATTTCAGATACCCATATTTTGTCCACCCCCACCCCCCCTCCCCAAAAAAAAAAAAAAAAAAACGAATGCTGTGAAGGTGGTGCCGATTAGACAGTGATGAGGAAACTAGTGGTGGCTTTTGATTCTACAGCACAGCAAAGCATTATGTCAACTTCATAAATCTAATGTTAGGTGCTGCTGTTATCCATCTTAGGAAAACTGACGGGTGATCCCTTGACTATAATGCTCAAGCTTGATTAAGATATTTTGGAGTTCATGAGGTGCTAATTTATGTCTATAATGCTGCTCAAAATACCATCTTGGAGGCGATGTAACCTTATCGTTTCTACTTAGATTGCAATCTCAAAAAGGCAGCCATCTCATATTCTTTCTCTTGTGATAGAATAATCCCGTTCCTTCCTAACTTATATAATCCACCCCCCCGGGGGGGGGGTCTTCAACAAAGAGAATGGACAGTGGGGCCAAAAGAAAAGGATACTGAGGTTGTGTTTGGCAGATTAGGATGGGATGGAGCGGCAAACCATTAACAAAATAGAGTGGATTGACAATTCATGTTTCATTCCGTTGTTTAGAAGTTTTATGAGGTGAGAGGATGTTTGTAATTGACCATCATTTGAGAGTTCTTATAAAATAGAATAGAATGATATGATTTCTTCTCAATATTATCATTTTCGAGATAATTTAAATGGAAGAGTGTGAAATAAATTCCTAATTTTTTGACTTTTTCATAGGACGTCATAACTTTGTAAGAACATCTCACCCAAAATAATAATAATTATAAAAAAAACTACCTGTAGTCCTAAATATAAGATCTAGTTTGTAGTTTAGGACAGAAGGTAGTAATAATTATACACTCTACATAAAAATCTATTCATAATCTCTTGTTTGCATGTACTGGACCTTTTATTTTTAAATCAAAACTTTTAGAGATAATCAATAATCATTTAAATTTTTTGTTATTGGACAAAAGAATTATTAGAATTTTATTGTTGGTCCCTGCTGCTGTCGAACAGGATACACAAAAAATTGACCAGGAAGTATGCTTGGGTTTTGTATTAATCAAAAAGAAGTAACATCAGGCGCCTCTTTCTCTGCTTCTTTTAGTACATTCTTCCTTCTCCTATAGGTTTTGGAGAAGAAATATTTAGGTCAAGCCTGACCTCTCAGAATTTTTTAGAATGACTGTATGTGAGGGTGCATGGCCCTTGCCAATGGTGAGTTTCATCAAATTACTGAATTTTAACACTTTTCTTAACTGGTGGTGGTTAATGACGAGGCATAGACTTGAATCTTGAACTTGAGCTGAGCTTCTTGGCTTTTGATAGACCAGTTGAGATAGAACGCTGGGATTAAAGGACAGAACCAGCCATGCTTGAAAATCTGTCTTTTTTCTTCGACAGGATTTCAAATAAGAATGATTTTGTGATGAATCTAAACCATTGTAGGCACGAATTCTTCAAAACACTGTAGAAACTCCGTCCAACATTGTAAACAAACTCGTAAATGTTGAAAATATTAGACAATATAGAAGAATTTAGAAGGTGTAAATCAGTGCGCGAGTCTTGTAGAAACTCCTAGGTTATGAAATATAAATATAGCCAAAAGGCTTCTGGATCCTGGTATCATCCTCAAACGTCAAATAATTGCTTCATATTTTGAAGCCAGCTATGAGCTTCTTATAATTTAAAAGAACTTTTCATAAATTTATGAATGTGCCAGTTATGAGCGAGAAACTTGGACAAGTGAGTTGATTCCAAATTTCTTGAAGAAGAGGGAGTTCTTCAGTGCAATTTTTTGTGTGTGGAAAAAAAAGGGGAGGGGTTGATATCCACGGATGAGATCAAGCTTTCGTTTGACTGGGTGGGGGGTTATTTTTATAATTATCTTTAATATAAGAACTAATTTAACTTTCAATTCAGTCCTAAATATAAGACCCCAATCCCTTTGTCTCTCATGTTTCTCCATTTTTTTAAAGTAGTCATTATAGTAGTTACACATGTTAAAAATTCCATCAAATGACAGTTCTAGCTAATACACATTAGCACGGGTATGATAGGAAAAATAACATTTATTTATTACAAATAACTAATTTAAGAAACTTTATTAATCTACTTAACTCAGTCAACTAGCTCTTATATTAAGGATTGAAGGTCGTATAATATTTATTTCCTGTCATTCTATCCTTGATCCCTGATTTGAGAGACATGAAAAAATTGGATTTATGATGGCTAATAATTGCTTGAAAGGCCATTCCTTGCCATTTTATTCCCTCCGAAAATTTTCTTCCGAATAATGACTAAAGTCGTTTTTGCCATGCCACTCAATTCTATTCCATCCAAAATAAAATTCCCAGGCACAGTTATTGTATGAACTTGCTTTGATTTTTCATTTCTGAGCTGACAATGGTTTGACAAGTATGTAATTTTATTTGGTTGTCTTCTGCAGGTTTTGTTGTTGATGAGAAACCTCACTGTCAACTTGTCTAGCCCTGATTTTGAGCCTTTTGTAAGCTTCAATATCGATTCTAAATATTGGAATCATATCCTTCTACAAATCATTCCATCTTGATTGGTTAGCGCAATATTTTGCACTCTAGATAATGATTTTCAGTGGATATCCTTTGCTGTGGTTGATTTAAGATGAAAATCTTATCATCTGCTTCGCCTTTGGTAGGTTGTGCAGCGACTGAGTCAAACCAGTTTTATTTTTGGGATGCGGGGAAGTCATATATGAGAAAAGAGAAAAAAAATCATTTTTATCGTTGTTTATGGTTGTTCTTGGATTACGACTGAACATAGATGAAAATTTTACATGATTTATTTGTGAATCTGAGGTGGACTTGTCCATTTTATTGGCTTGTTCAGGAGAATGTTTTGTCATCGTATGCTGCCAGTACGAAGATAGCAGAAGTTACCGCAGGAATTGCTGCCAAAAAGGAAACGCCAAGCGATCTATCATGTCAACCTGCTTAACAACTGGAAATTAGCTGATTGGTATGCATTTTTTATGATCTCATGCTCTGGATTTTGTTTCGTTTACCTATTTATATCTGTAATGTCTGCTTCCACAGTTAGGAGGTCCAGTCTGCATGGAATGATGCCATTTGCTCAGCCACCAGCAAGGCAGGGAAGTGTCCTGGTGTCGCTGTGAACTGAAACCTGTAAATGTGACAGTATACCTTTGTAACCCCAGCCATGAGAATGCATAAGGAATGCTGAAAGAGCAGAAGTATTATTCAGCTGATTCTAAGGTCCGTTAGGATCGTAGTATTGAATGTGATTCTTGTAGCTGTACTAGAGATGTTGCCCCTTCCAGCTCACCCTTAGGTCCGTGTTATAAAATATTTTTGATGTTCTAGTGCATTTTAAAAGTAAAAAGAACTTGAAAAGTCCTATATACTTGGTTCCATGGTTCAGTCTTCAGATTTTTCCCACCTCCATTTGCCGGTCGCTTTCTTCGCGTTCATTAGCTTTGTTAGTTTGAATCGAGCAGGCGTTTTATTATGAAGAGAGCTGTTGTCCTTTTCCCGATAACTACTGGCGATTCATTTACTTTGTTGTGCTTGTGATTTCATCACAGCAATCTTTTCCTCTTTAACCAAAAAAAAAAGGGAAAAAAAAACTATTCAAGTATTATAGCATTCTTCTCACTTGCCAGTCATTTGTATGGGCCACTATTCATCTTGGGCATGATTATGAGACGCGAAGAATGTTTGTTAGGCATGATGGAACTTTGTAAGGGAGATATTGAGAAACTCAGTGGAAACTGGACAGAATAATTGCTTGACAAGCGTTTCAATTATACCAGTTAACCTAATATTGAAAAAATAATAATATAATATTAAAGTAATGATAATATTATAATCTTTTAAATAATATAAAATAAAATGTTTCAGATAATACTTACAATATAATATAACAGGTTTATGAGTTAAAAAGTTAACTAAAAGTAAGAATTTAAACTGGGCGTAGCTAAATCTGTTTATTTTTGACCTCTGATGTCTTTGATTATTACGTAGCACATGCATATAGAAAATATTACGCTGGCTCTTTAACATAAAAATTAGTTGATTTAAAAAAGTTTGTTAAATTAATTATTTGTAATAAATACGTATTGTCTTTTCTAGAATATTCTTATTAATCATGTGTATTAGCTATAACTAACATTTAATAAAATATTTAACATGTACAACTATTATAAGAATTATTTTTAAAAAAATGGATAAGTGTGAAAAATAAAATGGATTGAGATTTTATATTCGGAAACAAATTAAAAGTCAAATTAACTCTTATATTAAGGACTAAAGATGGTATAACAGTAAAACATCACTTTCGTTGATTCATGACTCGTGTATTTAAGATTGTGAGATTCTCCCGTCAAAAATACAAAAGCGGTTAATTATAGCGTGCGCGGACGCATGATGAAATGAAATCCTAGCGAGTGGCAAGACCAAACCCCAATTGTCTTGCGCTTTTTTAATTCACCCTGTATTTTTTTTTAACTAAAGTATAGATATCATTCTATTGAAAACAATCATATTTAAAGCATTGTCAGACCCTAAATGTGGACATCTCTTCTAGAGAGGATTTGAATTTTGATTCGTCACATTGTGAGAGACTAACTCCTTTCGTTAGATCCAAACCCGTTGGTAATTCATCCTTTATTTAATAATCATCCGGTCCTTAATATAAGACCCATTTAACTAATTTGATTAGATTAAGGAAGTTAGGTAAGTTGGTTAATTCTAATAAAAATGACACATTTTTCCTAAAACACCATAATCATCTTTCTTAATACTCCTTTCCCTCTTCTATTTGATTATGGTTGAGGGAGTATCCGGGTAATTTAAAAAAAATTGATAAATATGAAAAATGGGTCTTATATTTAAGACTAAAACTAACTCAAAAATTGAGTCCTATATTAAGGATCGGAGGAGTAGTATTTAATAATCGGTTGTACTGGGCCCGATTTTGCCGAACGGGCACAGACCCAAAACTGAGTGGATACCCATTTCTAAGCTGCTGCATCCTTGAGTGCGTATAAACACGGAAAAACTCAGTTGAGTCTTCCCAAAACCCTAGTGTGCCATTTCTTCCTCGTCACTTCCCTTCCCCAACCCGCCACCAATGGCCGCAGCAGCTCGTCCCATCATCAGTGTACAAGCCCTTGAGGGCGATATGGCCACCGATGAAGCCCAGACAGTTCCGCTTCCCGATGTTATGAAGGCGGCGATTCGACCCGATATCGTTACCTTTGTCCACTCCAACGTCTCCAAGAACAGTCGGCAACCCTACGCTGTCAGCAAGCGCGCTGGTCACCAGACTTCTGCCGAATCATGGGGTACCGGTCGTGCAGTGTCCCGTATCCCCCGTGTCCCGGGTGGTGGTACCCACCGCGCCGGTCAGGCAGCTTTTGGTAATATGTGTCGTGGTGGACGCATGTTCGCTCCGACTAAGATTTGGCGCCGCTGGCACCGTAAGATCAATGTCATTCAGAAGAGATACGCTGTCGTTTCAGCCATTGCTGCCTCTGCAATTCCATCCCTCGTGATGGCCCGGGGGCACAGAATTGAGTCTGTTCCTGAAATGCCTCTAGTTGTCAGTGATTCTGCCGAAGGTGTTGAGAAAACTAAGGAAGCCATCAAAGTGCTCAAGAAGGTCGGTGCTTTTCCTGACGCT
Organism: Neltuma alba; assembly: GCF_004799145.2. NCBI lineage: Eukaryota > Viridiplantae > Streptophyta > Magnoliopsida > Fabales > Fabaceae > Neltuma > Neltuma alba. The sequence continues at coordinate 27,394 of NW_021637250.1, forward strand.
GAGAAGGCAAAGGACAGCCATGCAATCCGTCCTGGGAAGGGTAAAATGAGAAATCGTCGATACATCTCTCGCAAGGGTCCTCTGATTGTGTATGGAACTGAGGGCGCAAAGGCTGTGAAAGCTTTTAGAAATATTCCTGGAGTTGAGATCGTGAATGTGGAGAGATTGAACCTTCTTAAATTGGCTCCTGGTGGTCACCTTGGGAGGTTTGTTATTTGGACTAAGTCTGCTTTTGAGAAGCTCGATTCGATTTATGGATCATTCGACAAGCCATCAGAGAAGAAGAAAGGGTACCTTCTTCCTAGAGCTAAGATGGTTAATTCTGATTTGGCAAGGATCATCAACTCTGACGAGATTCAGTCCGTTGTGAGGCCCATCAAGAAAGAAGTCAAGCGGGCACCACTCAAGAAGAACCCGCTCAAGAATCTCAATGCTATGTTGAAACTGAATCCATATGCCAAAACCGCTAAGAGGATGTCACTTCTAGCTGAAGCGCAGCGTGTGAAAGCAAAGAAAGAAAAGCTTGATAACAAGAGGAAGTCTGTTTCCAAGGTGCGTTTTTCGATAAGAAATTCATTTTTGTGCAATTATCACTGTCGTATTGTTAAAGAGCATCCTCAGTTTTCATCTCCTGCGTATAATGATATTTATTTTGCTCAGAAGTTCACATGTTTAGCTTCAATCCTTATTCTCTGAGTTCAAATGTTTGCTTCAATCCTCATTCTGTAAGTAAGAGTTTGATTACATGTCTTATCCCAGACATTTGGTGTGACGTGAATAAGCTTATTTCACATCCAATTCATGTAATACAGTAATGGCAGCATGCACTGCTGCTAATATTCTTTTTTTTTTTTTAAGTGAAAGAATATTGTTATTTCGAACGGAAGTATCTGCAAGTTGTTTCATTTCTTGCATTTTAATTTGTGACTGTGTTGTGGTACAATCGACAATGTACCAGTCTGTTTTAGTTTGTCAGTGGAAAATGCTGAAGAATGAGGATAGTAAATGTGTATAGGTTCATATATATGTACGGAAGAGTAGAAATTAAGTAATAGCGTTGCCCTTGTTGATGTTGATAGTATGCATTTTGCCCCCACGTTTTAATTATATATATTGTTGCTTGTTACTCTATGCTTGAGATTGGAAATTGTTTTAATCTGGTTTCATTTGCATCATCATCAGGAGGAGGCTTCTGCTATAAAGGCTGCTGGAAAAGCTTGGTATCAAACCATGGTGTCTGATTCTGATTACACGGAATTTGAGAGCTTTTCTAAGTGGCTAGGTGTTTCCCAGTGAAGTAAATCGCAAATTTTGCCTTCTGTTTCGATTCTATTGCATCTCATTTGCATTTTTTGACAAGTTGATCATAGGTGGGAGGAAATTAGCTGGACGACGGGGGTATTATATTTATGTGCATTTTTTCCCTCCCACCACAGTTTACTTGCCGTTACTGGTTAGTTGAGAGAGTTTTTATAATTAGGACTGCATTTAAATACCTTGAGATCCAAGTTGTCGCCATACCGCATCTGCAAGTTAGACCATATGAAATTTTTTCGTTGAGTAATATCATCACCCCTTTTCCTTTGCCTATCAACATATTAATACACACAAAAATCCACAAACCAATTTTACCTTGTGACTCGTATTTGTCTCAATTCGAATATGTCCGTGCAATCTGCGTGGCAGCTTTGTTCATTGGAAATTGCTGCACTGAACTTGGGCAATCATATAGGGAAATGGAGACACCTTGTCTTTCGGGTAAATTTGCCCATATGGACTAAACGGTAACAATATTTGTCATTTAGAATCTCTACTTTGCATATTCTCGGCATTATAATTTCTGGTCAGTGCCTCCTACAAAACGACAGTGTTGCGTCCGCCCGAGAAGACGAGTTCTTACGATTTTCAGCTGTCTGACTGAAAGTTTGAGAGCAGTGAATGGAATGATGTATGAGAAAGGATATGTTTTTTTTTTTGGGGGGGGGGTGTCGAGCATTTTGAGCCACAGATTCATGGTGTGGGCTTGTTTCCCCACATATAATATATGTTTAATATGGATCGATTTAAGTCAGGAAGTCATAAATTTGCAGATCGAACAAGTTTGATCGTAGATTGGGGTTGAAATCTATTTAGACCTTATTTCTTCTCAATAATCAATGCTTATTGCTATATTAGACCTTGAGGACACTGCGTAAATGACACTATTTTCACACACCAAAGCTTCAAACTGTCTAGAAAGAACCCTTGCTTCTGTGCATTTTCTGGGGCCAAATTCCTTTGATTGAATTATTAAATCAAATGATGCTTGAAGGAATGTTTGAAAAAAATAATAATTTCGGGCCTTATATGGCCTTGAAATTGCATTTCACGAGTGTTTGGAAATCACCAATGGCAGATTCCCGCCATTGTTGACGTGAGCTGAAGAAGCAGCGGGCGACCGCGATCTCGTTATCTGCTCCCCCTGACCCCTCATTTTTTGTGTTTTTTCCTGTGCTGATTCACGATGGACATGGATGCTGAGTCATAATGTTTTTTGCCAACTAGGATGACTCAATGCTTACTTGAAAATGAATTATTGATGATAATAGGTAAAAATATAAATCGTCTAATGTTGACGGACTGGGTTTGACAGAAGTCAAAATTTTAAAGATTAAGTTTTAAGCGAGTAAAAATTTTATACTTGAGAGATTAAGTGAGTTGAAAAGATAAAGGATTAAAAGATTAATTTTCTCATTTATTTTTTATAAATAAATAATGTCTCATTTATTTTAATTTTCTCATTTATCATTGCATTTCATTATCAAAATAACAAAATAAAAATGAACAAGAAGTTTGTACAACTTTAGAAGTTTAAAAATATTTGTCACCAAATTAATTATTTGTCCCGCGCAGTAAAAATATCTTCTTTCACGTTTTCATTTCGAGGATCAAGATCACCTGAGTATGCAGTGGGAATTCTCGAAATACATGCCACCCCCTCAAGACTTTCGATGGAATGAGACGTTAGATACTTCGGGTCCGTTTGGATGAGCGATTGAAAAAGCAGCTTATAGGAAAAGTAGCTTATGGAGAAGTGAAGTTGGTAAAAGCTAAATTGGATAAGCTAAATTGTGTTTGGATTGGAGTTCAGAAAAGCTAATTTGCAGAAGTGAGATTGGTAAAAAGGTGTTTGGATTATAGTTGAGTAAAAGTGAGTTTGGTTATAAAATGACTAAAATTGGTATAAGTGTTAATAAATAATGAAATATGATAATAAAAAATGATTTGACATAATACAATGAAATTAAAATAATTTATTATGAAGAAGTCAAATTAATGAGTGAATTAAATTTTAAAATTTCAAAAAAATCATAACTAATAGCTCTCTGAAAATACACGAGCTCTGTAGAATAGCTCCGCCACCATCTTCACCAAAATCCTCTTTCTCTCTCACCTTCTTCGACTTGCTTTGGCTCAGATTTCATCCTGTCGAGCGTCTCTTCTTCTTCTCGGCTCCTCACTTAAACCCTTCTTTCTTCTTCGATTCCATCGTTCCAAAGCTCAAACTCTCCCTCTCTCTCACTCTGCAACACTTTCTTCCTCTCGCCGGTAGCATCGTTTGGCCCTCCGACTCGCCCAAACCCATCGTTCAATACACTCCCGGAGATGCCGTCTCTCTCACCATAGCTGTTTCTGATTCTGATTTCAACCATGTCTTAAACAAATCCCCTCGTGACGCCTCGCAATCTCGTGCTTTTGTTCCCATGTTGGATTCTTCTGATACATTTGCTTCGGCTATTTCTCTGCAAATCACTCTGTTTCCCAACGATGGATTTTGCATAGGAATCAGCGTACACCATGCTTGTTCAGATGGGAAATCATCGTCTATGTTCATGAAGGCCTGGGCTTATCTCTGTCGAACAGAAGCAGAGAACGATTCTTCTGGTTTGCTCCCTCAAGAACTACAACCATCCTTAGACAGGGAAGTTATAGTCGATCCATGTGGCATTGAAGGTGCATACATCAAAGGGTGGTCAGGTTTAGATCCAACTCAGAAGAAGCCAAGCTTGAAGATTTTGTCCGACATGTTCTCTCCGAAAGTGGAAGACTCAGCTCGAGCCACGTTCGAGCTCAAGCGTGGAGATTTAGACAAGATAAAGGAAAGGGTATTGCAGAAATGGGAAAATCACAAGGAGAAAGATGAAGGAGAAGATTCATCATTTTCAAAGCCTCAAACTTCATCAACCTTTGTGCTTACAGCTGCTTACGTATGGATCTGCTTCGCAAAAGCTAAGGAAAGGACCGAACAAAAGAAAACTAAAGTGTTCCTGGGTTTCGTAGTGGATTGCAGAACCAGGTTAGATCCTCCAATCTCTGAAAACTACTTCGGCAATTGTGTGATGTCTCATATGATAGAAACACAACCAGAAGACTTGACAGAAGATGGGGTTGTCATCGCTGCTAAGAAGATACACAGAAAGATAAGGAAAATACAGAAAGAGAAAGGAGCGCTTGATGGAGCAGAGACGTTGTTTTCTAACGTAGCGTTTTTAAAATTTCACGGTCACCAGCGACGGAGCTTCTCGGAGGCGACCACGGACGGACCTTCTTGTCGAGACGAGCAAAGACAGAGCAAGTGGGGGCTCGGGTTGAAGAAGCCGGACTCTGCTCACGGGGGAATAGGGAGAACGCACATGAATGGAGAGAAAAGTAAAAGGAATATATTCCTTTGTCAGAACGGTCCATAAGCCACTTCTCCATAATCCAGAAGCTCCCCCTCTCCAGCTTCTCCCAATCGCACGTTCAACGGGCTTAAAAATTCAGAAGCCCAATTGTTGTAAAGCTTAGCCAAACGGTCCCAATTTCTCACTGAGCTTATAAGTCATTATAAGCTACGTTTGGGCCAGCAAACGCTGACCCAAACAGGCACTTCATGATCGTTATCATGTTTCTACGTGAATAATCGGTAAGAAAGTCACAGTGTCTGACCTGACCTAATATGATAACTAGATCATGATGCATGATCCGTGTAAGAATAACTGTTTTCTCGCGGTTTAGATTAAATACAACATTTAGTTGCAACATCTTCTTTTCACCCAACATACAGTTTATTCATATTTCACTAGATATTTTATAAATGTGTATATATTACTCCTCCAGTCTTTAATATAGGACCCAATTGTTGAGGTAGTTTTAGTCCTAAATATAAGACCCATTTCTTATATTTATTAATCTTCTCTAAATTACCTCTATGGATACTCTCTCAACCATAATTAAGTAGAAGAGGAAGAATGAGTATTAAGTAAGATGATTATGGTATTTTAGGAAAAATATATCACATTTTTTTATAATTAACTAACTTACCTAACTTCCTTAATCTAATCAAATTAATTAAATGAGTCTTATATTAAGGACCGGAGGAGTACAATTATAAATAAAGATTTCTCGCAATACATGTCTCACAGTCTCACTTAATGATGGGTCTCCACTCTCCAATTTAGTATGTACACATTATCTATTTTAACATCTTAACATGCATTTCTCACTCAAGGAGCATTTTCACGCTCTCACAGAGTTCCACTTGTTTAACCTTCCAAGGTAATATATAATGTTTGATTATCAGTTTTATTTATTTTAAATTAAAAAATCATTGGATACCCACATGGGGGTTGTTATTCTTCGTTTATAAATAGTTACGCCCCAACTTCAGTTTTGTCATTATTTGTGGCTCTACTTGATTTCGGTTGGAGACGGAAGAACCGATTTCTCTGTTTAATTGCGTTTCTTTACGCCATTTTTAGTCTCTTGAAATTCTCAGTGTAGTTCTCAAGAGTAAACATGGCGATTAGAATTCACCTCCTACTGTTTCCCTCACTCGCACTGCTGCTTCTCTCGTGTTTCTCTTACGCACAGATGCCAGGTGCTTCTTCCTCCGTTTTCGCTGACTTGAAGTTCTAATCGGTTTCTCTTGTGGTTGAAGCATTTCTTCTCCTGCACCAATATCTGCATCGTGATGATAAGCTGTTTTCGTTGATCGTCGCCGGCCTACCATTCTCTTTTCTTGGCTCCTTTCTTGTTTACATTACTTCTTATTTCACTCGTCTTTGAATTTTATATCCCTTGTTTTGAGCTATGATGGGGCAATTTCAAGACTAAAGAACTCTTTTGCGATTCTTTCATTCTTTCTTGGGAAAGAGCGTTCAATGTCATGCAAGAAATGAATCCACCGACCATTCTGTTACATGCAAAACATAAAGATCCTGTTGATTTATTTTCTGCTCTATAAGCTTATACCTTCTTTTTCTTTTCTTCCATGTATAACTTAATGACGTTCAATATAAGCATATCCATTTGTCTCTAGTCTCAACTGCTCTGACTCAGAAACAAGTAATCTTCAGCATAACATTTACCGGATTTGAAATTTTCGCGAGACTCGCTTATTATAGATTATGATTGAATTTGCAATTAATTCACTCGCTTAATATGTGATAAACTATCTAATGTTAAGTAGGTTTCCTGAGTTTGGATTGCGGAGGTAAAGAAAATTTCACAGACGAACTTGGCCTGGAATGGATATCTGATGATAAACTCACTTACGGAGAAACAAGCGCAGTACAAGTGCCAAGCGGGACAGGAAAGCAATACGCGACGTTACGACACTTTCCCGCTGATTCCAGGAAATACTGCTACACGCTCAATGTTGTCAGGAGGACAAGATACCTACTGAGGGCATCATTCTTGTATGGGAATTTTGATAACAACAACGTTTATCCAGTATTTGACATTTACTTCGGGGCTACTTATTGGTCTACTGTCGTTATATCTGATGATAGTACTATAGAAACGCGAGAGCTTATATTTCTAGCTACAACATCTACTGTCAGTGTATGTTTATCAAACGCAACCACAGGACAGCCATTCATATCTACGCTTGAACTCCGGCAATTCAATGGTTCAATTTATAATACAGAGCATGAGGAACAGTTTTACCTTAGTGTATCTAGTAGAATAAATTTTGGAGCGGGGAGCGATGCTCCAATCAGGTACCTTAGCCCTTCCTTTCTTTTTATTGCTGACCTCCCTATCTCCTCTAAACAGTCCATTTTCTTTGGTACGTTCAAGTCCGTATATGTTTCGTTACTTGTGCATACAAATGTTAAAGCCAGAAATTCATTACATTTGCCAAACTACGATATTTTTTCTGTGTGATTATACACAGAAAAGCAAAGGATCTAGGAACTTCTTTAGGTTACTTCATCATCATAGTCCTCACACATGAATCAGATTTTTCTAATTATTTCCATAACAAAGAAAGAATTGCATATTATATCTTTCGGTATGCTATTTGCAGTTTTACTGACGCTCCATCTGGTTTTGAAGTAATTTCTTCTTACATTAGAAGTCTGTATTCCTATCAGGTATCCTGATGACTCTTTTGATAGAATTTGGGACTCAGATTCTATCAAAAGAGAAGATTATCTAGTTGATGTTTCGGATGGAACAGTGAAAGTTTCTACCAGAATGCCAATTCACATTGATGGAGATGAAATGCCACCAACTAAAGTGATGCAGACAGCTGTAGCGGGTGCAAATGGATCTCTATCCTACCAGTTGAACTTGGAAGGGTTCCCTGGATTTGGTTGGGCATGCATGTATTTTGCAGAGATTGAAAATTTGGCTTCAAATGAATCCAGAAAATTCACTGTAGCTTTCCCAGACCATCCTGAAGTCATTGCAGCTATTGTCAATATTGAAGAAAATGCTCACGGCAGATATCATCTTTATGAACTGGGATTTGCCAATTTATCCTTACCGCTTGTGTTATCTTTTAGATTAGACAAGACCTCTGATTCTTCCAGGGGCCCTCTCCTGAATGCTATGGAGATCAATAAGTATCTGAAGAAAAATGATGGCTCTCTAGATGGTAAGTCCCCTAATCAGGAAATTATTTTCACAAAGGGACTGTCCAATTTTGTTTCACTGACTCGCACCTGCATGAATAAGTAGTATGATCAGTTAAATATTTTTATTTTATTTGATGGATTGCAGGAGAAGTTATTTCCGGTTTGCTGTCACACTATTCTTCAGCAGATTGGGCACAAGAAGGAGGTGACCCATGTTTGCCAGTTCCATGGTCATGGGTCCGCTGTAGCTCAGATCCCAATCCAAGAATAATTTCAATGTAACATTATTTATTCCCTTTTAACGTTTTATTATGAGTTGTATGTAGATTTTTTCTCTTAGGTTGCCAACCAATCCCCTAGAGGTATAACAGACAAAAAGAACCTCCAGTTTGCATGCATGTAAATTGTAGTTCAATTGAACTGATGGCAGTTATTTCGTGTTCATCGTGGTGGCAGTTTGCTGTCTAATAAAAACCTGTCTGGGAATATTCCTTCTGAGATCAACAAATTGACTGGTTTGGTTGAAATGTAAGTTTTATCTTGCTTTCTATGTTTGGTCCTATCGAACATATTTTTGCGTTGGTCAGGAGCATGACAAGCTTTTGTGGATGCAGATGGCTTGGTGGAAATAAGTTAACTGGCCCAATTCCTGAGTTTACTGGATGCATGGACTTGAAGATCATGTACCGTCTGACAACTGCCTTTTTTTTTTTTTTGCCCCAGATAGAAAGCCATACTTTCTTACTTTTAGCAGGCTAACAGAGCCTTTGTCCCTTGCAGTCATCTAGAGAACAATCAATTGACGGGTGGTCTCCCTTCCTCTCTAGTTAGCCTACCAAATTTGAGGGAACTGTAAGCTAGTGGAGCTTATATGCCAGTTTTTAAAAAAGCTTTTATGTTTGTTTCTTTTAACAAAAACATTTATTCTGATAAAATCTTGATTATGCTTTTATCGGTTGCAGGTATGTGCAAAATAATATGTTATCTGGGACAGTGCCAGCCGGTCTTTCGAGCAGAGATATCATTTTGAAGTGAGCACAGAATTTTATTTGTTAAAAACAAAAACATAAGCATTCATCGCCGAATTATTAATATAATTATTCAGCAAAAGCGAAGGAACTAATTGGCAGATTCAATCTCAGGATAATTGCTATTATAGACGATTAAAGGAGTGTTTGGATAAGATCAAAACCATGGTTTCAGAAGTGCTTTTACGGTATACGAAGCAAATATGTGGAAGAGATTGCCTCGATTTATGAAAAGTGCTTATGAAAAGTGATTTTAAGGGCATCCAAACACCTCCTAAATTATGCAGAAGATATTTACGTACACATGATCGGATTTTGGAGCTTAATCTTCACAACAGCTATTTTATTTCTCAACAGCTCCTCCGGGAACATCAATCTTCATAAAGAAAGCAGAAAGAAGACCCACTTGTCCGCTATTATTGGTTCATCTGTTGGGGCTGGAATTCTAGTTGTAGTTGCCGTTGTAGGGGGCCTGTTTGGAATCTTCAAAGGAACCAGGGGAAATAATACGCGAGGTAGAAATCGGGCATAATTTATATATTTGTTTGTCCGGATTTTTTGAGGTATAGCGTAATTTATGCATGTTTCCACTCTTGACAGATATTAATGGTACTCAAGTGATTCCCGCCGCCGGAGAAGGTGCTCATCGCTTTGGCCGTTGTGAACTTGAAATTGCCACAAAAAACTTTAGGAGCAGAATTGGTTCTGGAGGCCGTGGAGACGTATTCTCGGGAAAACTGCATGATGGAACTGAGATTGCAGTTAAAGTTCTAGCCAATAATCCGGTTCAAGGAGAACGAGAGTTCCTCAGTGAGGTAACCTGCATTTAATAAGCCTCTTGGAGTATCATTCCCACGTTGGAGATCTCCCTGCATGCTCTGTTTTAATCATGTAGCTCCCTTTTTTATGGGAACAGATAACGGGAGCTATGAAATTTATCGTTTACGTTTTGATCAAGTCATTTTTATGTTTAACATTAAATTTCTGTTTGCGTTTATCCAGGTAGCCGTTCTTTCAGGGATACGTCACTCAAACTTGGTACGGCTTCTTGGGTATTGCCTTGAAGGAGGAGATAGAATGCTTGTTTACGAGTTAATGCAAAATGGAAGTCTGAGGGAACTACTTGATGATGCGGGTAAGCCCACTTTGATTTAAACGAAGTAGCGCAACGTCCATATGCTCAACTATGTTAACTTCTTTTAGGTCCATTACAACTTCGACGGAGTCTCAATTGGTGCAGGCGTCTTCGGATCGCAGAAGATGCTGCCAAAGGTTTGTGGAGCTATTTATGATTATGAACCACTTAAACTGAAAGTTTTGATTGCCATTTCTCTTGTTGAAAGCTTATTATTTGTATTTTCCTCAGGGATTGAGTATATTCACACAGGCCGTGCTCCTGTAGTTGTCCATGGAGACGTGAAAAGCGCTAATATTCTTCTTGACAACTGCATGAGAGCTAAGGTTTCAGGTGTTGTCCTTTCGAAACTTAGATCTGGTGGCACAGTAGAAGATACAGATCCTGAGTAAGGCCTCTGGCGAGCGAATCGTAGTCTCCCATTTTTAGTATTGTTGGACAGGGTTAATAACCATTTGGATCTTTCATGTAAATTAACACGACATCATCAAAACTTTTCTTAAACAGGTTCAGTACGCCGCATGAAGATGTTTATGGTTTTGGAGTAATTCTTCTGGAACTGATATCGGGTCAAGGAGCAGGCACTGGTGATGGGCGTCAAAACACAGTCGTGGACTGGGTGATTTTGATTTCTCCTAGAAATTTTAATAGTAAGTTGTTGAAGTTTTTTGGTTGAGCCAAGTTCTGAACTCGACTGGGTGTGTATGACAGGCGAAATCGCGCATTGGGACGCGAAGCATACAGGCTATTATGGATCCGTCACTAGGGGACCATTGCGACTTGAAATCCGTAGAGAGAATAGCAGTGGTGGCGATGAAGTGCGTGAAACCTCACGTGGTCGAGAGGCCATCTATTCCAACAGTTTTGAAGGAGATCCAACACGCAGTCTCTGTTGAGGAAAATAGGGCAAAGAGAAAATCCTGGGCTTTCGCTCGACGGACATCATTGTAAAGCCAGCACCCACTCCAGCACCTTGCAAAGAAAGCACGCTATCTTCTTCCTGCGAATGACATGTACCTTTCAACCAGTAGTACCTAACATGTCTGTATCGGCCCTCCCAGCACTCACCAGATTAAAGAATATACAAATTCAATAAATGTCTCCTTTCGTCCTTATCATCCAGTGCTCATGATATCTTTTATTTCTAGGGACTTTTGAATATATCAGTATACATTTTATCTAAACATAAATGGATATAAATACAAACATTCATAATTCATGAATAAAATAAAAAACGTACAAGTTGTCATTAGTTGATAATCTATAGATTTAAAGCAATAGAAAATCTTATACTCTAAAAACACAGATATAATTTATATAAAATATTTGTATTAAAGAAAGTGGGGGGAAAAACTTAACGATGTGGTAATTTGGTAATGCATGAGCGCCTAATAGGGCGGAAACCCTAAAAGCAACCGGGATGTCAAGTCCTCAACACGTGGTCGAATGAAACCACCAGCACTCAAGTGGCGGGGAGAGAGAGAGTTAAAAAGCGAGGAAGGAAGCAGAAACCCTTGTTTGTGGTCTAAGGCAAAACGGACGGTGCGGATAGGCCTCGCTCTCGCATCTCAATCGTCTCCACTCTCCTCTCTTCTCCAGCGTCCGATCGCTCTCCATTCTCACCGATCCTTGCCTCTTTAAACTCGCGCCAAATACGAATTCATTCCTTCCTCCCAGGTATCCTCCCCCTCTTCTTTCCCTTCGTGCCTAAACCCATCCTTGCCCTTCCCTACGTTTTCGCTTAGATCCGCATCTAGGGTTTCTCTTCACGCGATTTTACCATGTTTTTCTCTGATTCCCCTGTTGCTTTAGGGTTCCGGCGACGATGGCTGAAGCTCCGGCCAGTCCAGGCGGTGGCAGCCATGAGAGCGGTGAGCATAGCCCTCGCTCTAATGTCCGTGAGCAGGACAGGTTCCTTCCCATCGCCAACATCAGTCGAATTATGAAAAAGGCACTTCCTGCTAATGGGAAAATAGCCAAGGATGCTAAGGAGACTGTGCAGGAGTGTGTTTCAGAGTTCATCAGCTTTATCACTAGCGAGTATGTAATTTACTTTACTATACATGTACACCCTCTCCTCCAGTGTATAGAATGTCGTACGAGGCATTTTCTCCTGGCTTAATTATTTGGTGGTCATCTGATATAGGGCGAGTGATAAGTGTCAGAGAGAGAAGAGGAAGACGATTAATGGTGACGATTTGCTCTGGGCGATGGCAACTCTAGGTTTTGAGGATTATATTGATCCCCTGAAGATTTACCTGGCCAGATACAGAGAGGTAATTTATATTTACAGTGCCTCTTTAAATTCTGAGAAGCACGAAAATAGAGTGGGGGATAAAGTTCTGGCTTAATCTGTTATAAGTAACAAAAGAGTTGGGCATACGATCATCGTGTGATACTGCTGTCTTTGCTTTTTACTGATGGTATTATTTTCATGTTTGTTAATGATCTTCTCGGGGGCGATTTGGAATGTTGCAGATGGAGGTAAATATTAATCTATCTTCTACCGTTTGAGTATTATTTTCCCTCTCCGTATTGTTGGACTTTCGTATCTTGTTTTTTATTATGTGTTTTCTAATTATGGCATGCCAGGGTGATACCAAGAGTTCTGCAAAAGGCGGAGATGCATCGGCCAAGAAAGATGTTCAGCCAAGTCCTAATGCTCAGGTGGAATATACGTACATGCACTATGCTTTGGTTGCTGGACATTTATCTTAGACTGCAATAATATCTTATGTTGGCATTTTGTGTGTGAAATCGACAGCTTGCCCATCAAGGTTCTTTTCCCCAAGGTGTTAATTACGCAAATTCTCAGGTAATCCTTCTCTGCCCTACTCTCCTCTTTTCCGCAGCATCATTTTGATTAGTGGAGTTGAGAGTGCTCTGTTAAATCTTTACTCACGATATAATTATATGTATAATCTATATCTCCCTCGAGCGAGAAATTTAGTGCTGTGGGATACAATTTTTATTCGTGGACAAAGGATTTATAACTGATTGGTGCTAGATTCCCCGAAGAACTTTCTAGGATTGATCACTTTTTATTTGAATACGTGTTAATTAAGCTTAGTTAACGCATTGACTTTAGATAAGCTTCATATTGTAATTAATGCCTGATGACATTCTAGTCTCTGCAAGTGAGCTATCTTTAGTGGCTATATGGGATCTTTACTCCCTTGAAGTCGCCGGGGCTAAAATTGCCTGAACAACAGGTTGATATTTAAGTTCAATATGATCTATTGAAGTATTGATCCCCTTGCCTCTCCACTCTCTAAGCTTTGTTCAGTTGGTTTGTGTTTGGATATTTTTGTTGGTTGATTTATTTCTGGTTGAACACAGAATGAATGCGTCTAAAAGCAGTGCGTCATTGTTCATCTCTTCTCTCTTAATTGTACAAACAATGGAGCATGTTACCACTGTTCCAGCCCTTGATTACAAATTTGAGTAAATTACACCAATCTTCTAGCTGTGGCTAAATTAAACTTGATATCATCCTGTTTCCATTTTCTTTATCCTCCTAGCTTCTGATATATATTGCTACATCCTCCACGATGATTTATTTTTATTTTTTATTTTTATCACTTTTCGCACAAGATGTGTACTGTTACATTATTATCATTAAGGATAAAATGAGAGTCTTGGATCTTAACTCCTGATACAGTCACTATCTTGGCTAGACATTTTAATAAACTAGTAGCGTGCATCATACAAGACATGTGCACTGCCAAAACGAGAGGAACAAGGGACATTTGAAAGGAAATCATAGTGTGCAAAAAATTAAGTTTAACTGAAGATAATCAACGAGGAGGTCTTCGCAAAATATATTAAATGTCGAAGTAGATTAACGACTTCTTCAAACAAGAGGGGGGATAGAAGGCATAATTTGGACGAACTTTAAAGAGAAGTTAGTGTAATCTACTTCATTTTATTTATTTATTTATTATTTTTTTCTTATTGCTAAAACTTCAAATGGTTTGATTGTTGCTATTGGATTAGTCTATTGCTTCCTCTTGTTGGAAGTTCTAATTTGGCTTTTCCTCAAATGTATTGTTATTGAGACATTATCTAAATTGAGGTTGTGCTTTGTTAATTTCATTCTTTTCCCACGTAAATATTTTTTTTTGGATAAAATGTAAAAGTCGTTTTATTTTTGTAGCAAGATATGTGATTTACCTCGGTCATAAGTTGATAAGTATTTATCAAATCTGACTTGAGTATTTTTGCCACAGGCTCAACATATGATGGTTCCGACGCAGGGTCCGGAGTAGTCATTGTTAATCCGTCCATCCGTTGTCAGTGGAGTTTCCACTATTGAAAACGGAAAAATCTCCGATGTGTGATTTTAATTGCCAGTGGAGATTTATTTGGTGACTTCGTCTTTCTGAATGAATTTAATATTATGTGAATACTGACATTAGGAGATTGTGGTTCTCATGTCCAGATAATTTTTATTAAGGTTTGTATATTATCTTTGGAGCAGTTTCACTATTTCAAGTAGCTTTATTGTAAATCCTGGAACCATGCATGTTTGTCTGACTCCATTAGGAAGCCTTGGTATTATTAACTCAGGATTTTATGTAACAGATTGGAAAAATAATTTGCTATATTCTTTCCGTATCACATTGGATGAAGCTGGCGCCTGGCTTTCGTTTTCTATTTTCGTGTCCAGTCGTTGAAAATTTTGGAAGTCATTTTTTCTGAACGGTAGGTCGAAAGAGTAGACCAGAAACGTGATGGGAGGATGACATGCTCCAATTGTCTGAACATGCTTCTACGTTGAGATTTGATAATCGTGAGGCTAAAAAATTCTCAATAAAGAAAATGAATTCTTGGTGGATTTCAAATTAGTTTTAACTAGTTAGGAATCATGAGGCCAAAAATAAGTTTGAGAATCATATTTACATTTTTTGGGTCTGAATTGGTTAGTAGTCAAAGTTTTATTTGATTAATGATTGATAATTGATTGATTTTGGTCTCTAATTTTTAAAAATGTAATTATAAGTCCATAGTCTTTATTATTAAATTCTTGTATATGTAATAAAACATGTACCCACGGGAAAGCGAGGAGGGTCCGGGACGTTGGAGTTTCCGGTTTTTTGGATGACGAAGGTATGAATGAACGCCCAGGGAGATGGGAGTATGCCCTTTTGATGTTTACATTTACTGCTCTTTGATTTGAGATGATTCTTGCGCGTGAAAACTCTTCCTCCCATATGATGTTGAGGAAAAGTATGCCGTGCTAGTTGAACTGGTCAGTTTATAATTGTTCTCATTTTGCTTATATTTAATTTAGTTTGTTGTTTAACGTTATTACAAGTAAATGGTTTTAAAAAAAAAACGTTATTACAGGGTGATCTCGTCAATTTTGTGGTTGAAGATTTTAGATTTTTATTTGCGATGTATCACCTGAAAGGCTGCAGGCTTCATTAGAAAACTACAGGCGGAATACCAAAAACGTAGTACGTTCCCTTTCCATAAATAAAGCTGCTCGGCTCTTATCCACTGCCAATCGTGTGGGCAATCCCTCCCATCCCTTCACTTCATGAAGTAGTCATGAATGCTGCCCTGCTCCCACCTTCCTTGCCATCTATCTTCTCTTCTTCAGTCTCTAACCCATACCCTCTTCACTGCGCTTCTCCTCCTTTCAATCTCGCCGCCGCCTCCTCCCCTTCCAGACCCGCTCGCTCCTCTCTCGTTGGCGGGGCTGCCAACTACGCCGACCCATCAGACCTGTCTCTGATTTCCACCTCTTCTGACCCGACGGTCGAAGCCCTAGATCAGAAACTGCTCACACTCCTTCGCCAAAGGAAAACTGAAGAGGCCTGGACTGCCTACACCAACAGCGCCCACCTTCCTAGCCCCGCTTGCCTCAGCCGTCTAGTTTCTCAATTATCCTTCCAAAATACCCGCTCGGGTCTCACGCGCGCCCAGTCCATAGTCACGCGCCTCCGTCATGAGCGACAGCTCCACCGCTTGGATGCCAATTGCCTCGGCCTGCTGGCCGTGGCCGCTACCAAGGCCGGCTACACGTCTTACGCCACGTCAATCGTCAAGTCCATGCTTCGCTCTGGCTATCTTCCCCACGTGAAGGCCTGGAGCGCTGTCGTCAGTGGCCTTGCTTCTTCTGGCGACGAAGGTCCTGCGGAAGCTCTCAGGTTGTTCAAAGCGGTCACTCGGCGTGTACGAAAATTCAATGACCTTCAAATAGTTTCTAACTCGCGTCCTGATACTGTTGCATTTAACGCCGCGTTAAATGCCTGTGCGAACTTGGGTGATAGCGAGAAGTTCTTGCAAGTGTTTGATGAAATGCCCCACCATGGTGTTGAACCTGATGCCTTGACTTATAATGTCATGATAAAGCTATGTTGTAAAACTGATAGAAAAGACCTGCTTGTTTTTGTGTTGGAGAGGATCTTAGAAGTGGGAATACCTCCATGCATGACTACTTTGCATTCCCTAGTTGCAGCTTATGTTGGCTTTGGTGACTTGAAGACAGCAGAGAAGTTGGTTCAAGCAATGAGGGAACAGAGAACGGATCTTTGCAAGATACTAAGGGCGTCCAATTCAGAAAATTTGGTTGAAAATGATGAATCCGTTTTCAAGAAGTTGCTTCCAAATTTGACAAACCAGAGTGACAATGAACAGCCATTGCTGCCAAAAGTATATGCTCCCAACTCCAGAATTTACACCACTCTAATGAAAGGCTACATGCAGGCAGGTCGTGTGAGTGATACGGTGAGAATGCTCGAGGCAATGCGCTGTCAAGATGATCGTTCCAGTCATCCCGATCATGTATCATACACCACTGTGGTTTCAGCACTTGTGAAGGCAGGTTCAATGGACAGGGCTCGTCAAATCCTTGCTGAAATGACGAGAATTGGCGTGAATCCAAATGTGATTACGTACAATATTCTGCTTAAGGGTTATTGTATGCAGCTGCAGATAGATCAGGCAAGGGAGCTACTTAAGGATATGGTTGATGATGCAGGGATACAGCCTGATGTGGTTTCCTACAACATTCTGATTGATGGATGTATATTAGTTGACGACAGTGCTGGGGCTCTTGCCTTTTTTAATGAGATGAGAGCAAAAGGAATAGCTCCCACGAAGGTTAGTTACACTACTTTGATGAAAGCTTTTGCCTTGTCGGGTCAACCAAAGCTGGCTCACAGGGTTTTTGATGAGATGCTCAATGATCCGCGGGTGAAGGCTGATAGGGTCGCCTGGAATATGTTGGTGGAAGGATATTGCAGGTTAGGGTTGATTGAAGAAGCAAAGAAAATAATTGAAAAGATGAAGGAGAATGGATTATATCCTGACGTGGCTACCTATGGCAGTCTTGCCAATGGAATAGCGCTAGCGAGAAGACCAGGAGAGGCACTTCTACTTTGGAATGAAGTAAAAGAGAGGTGTAGGGTTGACAAGGAAGGAGGCAAATCTGATTCATCTATTGCGCCGCCACTCAAACCAGATGAAGGGCTTTTAGATACTTTGGCTGATATCTGCGTGAGGGCTGCCTTCTTTAGGAAGGCCTTGGAAATAGTGGCTTGCATGGAAGAACATGGGATACCTCCCAACAAGACCAAGTTTACTAGAATCTATGTGGAAATGCATTCAAGAATGTTCACAAGTAAGCATGCTTCGAAGGCAAGACAGGACAGAAGGATGGAGAGGAAAAGAGCAGCTGAGGCTTTCAAGTTTTGGTTGGGATTGCCCAATTCTTATTATGGAAGTGAGTGGCGTTTAGAACCTATTGATGGATATGATTCTGATTTGGTTTAGTGATTTAGTCACTAGCAGCGTATCTTTCTTTCTTTCTTTCTTTTTTCTTAGTAAAAAAACTCATTGGTATATCCGCTTATGGAACTGAACACCAATGTTAGTATAGAAAAGTATGACACTGTCACAAGAAAAAACTGTATATGGCAGTACATACCAATATCAATGTTTATAAAAGGAAAAAAATAATAGTTATATTACATATAGAAAAGCTGGCTTCTTTTATCTATTGTACTCTTGTTGGTTAAAGTCAGTCTCAAGAAGGGAAAAAGAACAGAACAAAAAGGTCAAGCTTGATGCCAATGTAGACGTTTGCATGTTAGGTCTTACGTTTGTCCGTCTTAACGAAGGCTCAGCGGCTATATGTAGTTACAATAGTCTCAGTTGAATGCCCCACTTGCGCAGTTCATCACGAGTCGCTAATCGACTCAAGTACAGGTTTCCGTACTCTTGGATCAGTTTCATCCTATACAGCACGTAAAAGCATAGGGGCTCAGTTATAAGCGCATCACATTCCACGGCAGACTCCATAATATTCAGCATGTGGGAAAATGGGCATCGCCTAGCCTGTCTAGCCGGTTAGCTCTTTGCCCTAGATGATTGGCTTCGCGTATACGAGGAGGATAACACCTGCACAAGTCCAAGGATTCCTGGTTACTACACTTGGCGACATGTCATAACGTAATGAATGGCTAAATGCTATAAGTGGGTTGTCAACATGATATTAACCTATCCCTACTTAAAGACTAGAATTGTGAGATAACGTCTTCAAGCCCAGCAATATTATGATGATGAACTCCAATCCAAGCAGGTATTGCTGGTGAATACATATTTGGATTGAGGCTTTATATTCAAGTATAAATATCCAGCTGTGCAGAAAAATTCACGACGGAACCGTACCTGGTATGTCTTTGGACCCTTTTTGAGTAGATAACCAACGCTGTTTAAATTATCGATGAAAGTGTCAATATCAGGCACTTGTAGGCCAATTCTATCCGCCAGACTATATATTTCCTGGAAAGGGGACGCATACATCTCTCAGTTAAAAAGCAAAAAACACGAATTACCCCCCGGGGGGGTGGGGAAGGAGTACATACAGATATTGAAAAGCAATCTTTCTGCTGTAATTCTGATTGTTTGTTGAGGGCACTTAGGAAGCGTTTCGCCTCTTTCTGTTGACTCATCCCCCCACTTCGTCCAAAATCCACAAATCCATGCTCATCTACGTATTTATCATACAGGGATTCCTTCATTATTTCAACTACGTCCTGCAAACACGACCTTGTCATCAGAAGATTGATTCGAGAGAATTTATGACAAAAAACTTGGCAATTCTCAAATTTTTACCCCTGAAGAAACAATCGTCAATACACTTGTCTTGCTAACCGAAACTTCTATATGATCATTAATGCATACTATGAAGATAGGGGAACAAAACGACAATTAACCTTTTAACTTGTTTCTCTGAAGGCATTTTTACGTCAGCATTGATCTATATAACCCTTAAACTTGCATCGTAATCAAACTAGGACCGATGCAACTGGATTATTCAATCCAATCCCAACTAGAACTAACCATGGCATCCTGGGCCGTTATTTCTTCCCTCAAGTCTAGCCGAGCCCGAGCTTCAGCCAGCCTCACGAGGCTTTCAAGTTGCCTTGCCGTTATCGGTGTACCATCAGCTGAAGTATTATGATCTCTCAGCTTAAGGTAAAACTTTTGTAGGATTTCTGCTGCGGGCTTGGACATCCTGATTAAGTGGAAGAGACGAATCAATTGGTATCTTAGATTCTGCCTGAGGTGAAATTACATTTAAAATCTTATAATCTGCCAAGGGACAATTTCCGCTGGAATCAATAGATACAGTTGACAGACATAACCTGGGGAAGACAAAACTCCTCGCATAAGCAATGTATTTTCGAAGAAGTTGTGTAGGCAATGGTACAAAACCACTATCTCGTTGTGGGTCAAGTCTCAACTTTGAAACTAAAGAACCAGATCTAACCCCCAAATCGATGCTTTCAGCATTCTGTGGTGCCGTAATTCTTGAATCAGAAGGTAAATCTGGCCAAAATCAACAGTCTCCATAAGTAAAGCAAAACAAACCATTAAGTTGGATACTCTAGCAAACACAAAAATTCATGCTAGAGGAAGTAAAGAGGTAACCTCTACGTTGCTTTTTGACTGCTAGTTGTCCATTACCAGCATGAAGCTGCAGGATACATTCGAACCATTCATCTTCGGAGACAACAGAATGACGTACAAACAGAGACACAGAGTTGCCATTGCCATCCACCATGGATGAGATATGAACATGGTGTGATTTGCTTACCAGCAGCACCGTTTAAAAGTGACAAGGCAGGATAACTTACTGACATGATGTGCTCCGAGACTCGCTTGTCCAGAAGTTCATCAGGTTTGTCCAGCAGTATGAAAACTAAATCAAATCGGGACAGCAGAGCGGCACTCATTTTCAAGTTTTCATTCACAGTCTTCGCGCGGCTGCAACAGAAAGAAACATTTTAGCTGCTTTAATATAAAAATCGCGTAGCTTCTGCAGAATCTATTGGAAGAAACATTTTCTTTGGGTATTAAATGATATCTGTTTCATTAAAATAGAGCAAAAGGCGAGGAATATTATTCATTTTTATCAAATTTGTGACTGTTTTTTGTGATAATCTAAGGCGGAATATCTAGCTAAGAACAGTCTGCTGACAAAATAGTGGGAGGAAAATTACTTATAATGACCACCGACTGGATTTGCTGCCGCTAAGACAGAAGTTCGAGCTGATAAACTTGCCACCAATCCTGCCTTTGCAATAGAGACACACTGTTGTTCCATGGCCTCCAGTAGAGCCTGTATTATTGCCATGAGTAAAGGCTTAAGTTCAAAATCGCAATTCAAGTTACTGGAAATTGATCCTTTCGCCGGGGGAAGAATTACTAGAAATTGATCGCCAGGCAACCAGAGGACAAACCTGATGTTCGGCTGACATTTTATCGAACTCATCAATGCAACACAATCCACTGTCAGCCAACACCATAGCCCCTAAGAACAATATCAATAAAAAAAGGCGAAGTTAAGAACTATATTTTATAGAAACCATACAGAAGCTGCTAGACCCAATTCAATGGATAAGAGAAAGAAGAATCCAAAAGAAGAGGATAGGAGTTCCTTTTTGGACAACCAGAGAAGGAAAAACAAAACGTTAGTGATAACAGAAAACATTGGAACTCTATAAATATAATCTTATTAAATAGCATGTATCTTCAACTAGAGACGAGCCTCAGATAAACAAGGGCACCGTTTTTTCCATTTATCGTAAAAACAACTCAGCACTGGTCCAGCATGTGATTTGATAATTTAAGCTTATGAATTATTGAACATACACTTTGAAACAAGAGTTCGTACTGAAGCCATGAAAACAATCGTTCTGTTATTTTTAATTTTTGGTCTTTGTTCGTCAAGTTAGGATCTAGGAAGCATGCATCATAATCACGCTAAAAGCCAGACAAAAATAATTTTATAAGAGCTCATAGCCGTCCGATGTGACCTCCATTCAAACTAAAACATCGATTATACAGCAGCAGGCATTATTTCTGGTATAGAGCCTAGAGAAGATCAGAATATCTATGAAATAGTAAACAACTAAAGTTAAAATAACATTATTTAATATAAAATTTTCGAAAACAGTGCTATCAACCATGACCGACCACAAATAACCCTCAAATTCTAGAATTTGTTCACAAAGAACCAGAAAATAAGGGTCTGGTTAAGTAGAACTGAAGGAAGAACGCATACCGGCCTCAAAAGCATAGTCACTCGTCATAGGATCCTTTACTACAGCTACTGTGAGGCCGGCTTTAGTTGTCGCATTACCACAGACATAGATGCCTCGCGGAGAAACAGCGGCTGCTGCTTGTAGCAATTGGCTCTTGCCTAGTCCAGGATCACCTAGAAAATGAAATTAAATGATACAAGCTGGTCATTTCATCTCCACCACTTGTAATCACTCCACCATAATTCCTTTAACTAGTGAAGAAAAAATGATCATAAAAAATAATTCCACTTCGTCAGATAAACAAGATTCCGAGGTTTGACTTCGTTTAAAGATAAGGAAAAGACATTGAGCATACCGACAATTATGACATGAATGTCTCCCCTTACAGGAACCTTATTCTGATCCATAGAATGTTTTCGCACACCCCCAAATAATGCCAGCGTAATCCCAGCTGTAAAAATTGAAGCAAATTAGCACTATTTCACCATTCCATATAATTGATTTCAGAACTCATGCTTGAGGAGGATCATTTATGCACCTGAGGAAGCAAGTAGTCAGAATTTAGCAACATTATAACCAATGGACTTACAGGTAAAAAAATTGCACACCTAGCTTACTGCCATCCAAAAGCATGACATTTTCAGCCATTGGATGGGCAACATAGGCATACCTTTAACAAGCTCATGCCCATAGATAGATGGGCATATAGATTGAAGAATTTGCCGAAACAAATCTGAGCCATGCTCCATCGAAAATTTCACAATAAACTCTAAATCCCTGGAAGAAAATGAAAACAAATCAAGCAGCTCAGCCGGTCTTGCTTTGGGATTAGTGTCTTGCAAATCCTCATTTGTAGACTGTGACTTGGAATTTTGCACGGAAACAGCTTCGAGATACAAATAGTAAAATCCCTGGCTTCTGTTCTTCGACTTTCCTACATAAATACCAACAAGCTGCATAAGATGTGACCAAATTCAATATGTCTCAGTGAACATCAAAAAATAAAGGAGAGAAAAGAGAACATGGTTATCTTTGCTCAAAAACCTAGGTTGCTTTCATTTCAATATACATGTAAAAGGTTGATACCTGATACAGAGTACCATATGCAAAGGGAGAAAATTGCGTTGCGTACCTCCACCAATATCCATGTAAGTGTTAATTCCCCTTATTATTCCAGTGACAGTCAACACATCTCCAGGTATGCATGTATCAACGAGGTCTTGGATGAGCTCACATTCCACTGTCCGAGGAACTCGTCCTTCTTCATGGTCTTCGGGTTTTAGGAGTTCCTGCAACCTGGTGCAGCACGAAGTCATACGGCAAAGGACAAAAACCCACATATATATTAGGATTTTAAGAACCTGAACTCCCGCAGCAAAAGTGTAAAAGATTGAAAAAGACTTGCGCAAAAGAACAAAAGTTAGCGAGAAAGTACAAAGCCCACCTTATTTTTTGAAAATCTATAGCTTGAGCTGTAGATCGTAATGGGTTAAATATTTTGCTCTTGCAGCCATTCAAATTGCAAATTGATGGTGGTGAAAATTTTCCATCAGGAAAGATACGCCTAATTCTTTGTTTGCACTTTCCGCATTCAAAACTCATATCCATCACAAGAGGCCTGACAGTGCTGGCCTTCACAACAGTACCACGCACTGAGACAAGTTTGTCTGTCGAGACAACAAATGTTATACTCTGTCTTTTTTCTTTAGCCATAAGAAAGCTTAATCCTAGCAAATATGGAAAACAAAGTAACATGCTACTACAAGGGGTACTAAGAGATACCAATATATACTGCTTTTAAGTTTTTCAGAGCAATCATAGTTTCAGGACAGTTATGCAGTCGGATGTCTACTTTTGCACCATCCTCAAGTTGGTCACTCTCCCATATGGCACTAAGAACCTGTTTCCAGTATTGAGCAAATTATGCCTTGGCCTACACATGATATACACCTTTTTATGCAACAACAGAAGAGACCGAAGCAAATGCCACCGTATAGTCACCATACCTTATGAACTGCAGCGCTCATGCACAAGAGAGCGATTTTAGGTTTCTCCTCTAACATTTTATAGAATTCCTCAATATGGCATATATTTTGAAACTGCTGGAAGTCAAGTGATAAGGCAAAGCTGCCATGATGATTTTTAACCTGTTAACAACATATTAAAAATCGTCCCCCAGGAACGCCATATGAAATATTCAATGTCACTACACATCCAAAGGTGTTCAGAAAGCATGGAACTAACCATTCAAAGTTGCCAGATTGCAAAATCATTTTTATCAGCAACTTGAAAGAGTCTTGGTTTCTATTTTCAGGTTACCACTTAATACAAATAATAACGAAGTTCATGCAATTATAAATGGACCAAATGGTTAGACCTTGGTTGCTCATAAACTATGGGCAGAATGAGTGTTCGTTATGTATAAGCTATTGTCTATGAGTTAAATACTAACGACTCCAGATAATCCACCGAAAAACATTTACGAAGTTATAGGGGAAAATCCATCACTGTAAATTCTCAAAATATGTGAGAAACGGGAGGAGGGAAAAAATAAAGAAAAAAGGAAGATTAACAGAAGGGGGTGAGCATTACCTGGGAAGTTAGGTTTTTGCCCGATGGAGAAGAAAAGAAAGAGATGAGAGCAGACATGAGGTCGAGCCAGCTTTGTTCGACTGTGAAAAGCTGCTGAGGAAAATAAATGCCCACTACATCCATGAACCCACTTGGATCCAAGGAGCCATATCCAACAATGTTTCTCTCTAACGGAGTTCCGTACATCCCGATTCCCTCCGATACCTAGCCGTTCCCGTTCCCGCGGCTTCTTCCTTCCACAGGTTTTGGCGGGAGTCTCTTCTTCTTCACTCGCGAATGCGTTTACATATCAGCAATGTGACCAGAAATTAAAATAAAAATAAATTAGATACGTGTTGCGGAACATTGAAGAGTGAAGACATAATATTTCTTACATAAAATAATTTATTAGATATTTATATTAAATATATTAACTGTAATTCACCTGCTTTAGGGACCTAGTTCCAAATAAAAATTATTGACGGAATGAAATTACTTGTAAAATATTTTTTGAATAAATTTTTAACTGAAGTGATAACGGCATAGCTATAATTGTGTCATTGCCCACAAGAATTATAGAGGCGAGTTCAGTGGCCGAAATACTATTCTTCCACGAGTAGTGAGGTCAAATGTGATTGGTTAGTTCTAACTAATTTAAATATAATTTCATTTACTATTTAGAATTAATTACAGTAATTAGTACTACACCGGTCTCAATAAAATTGAGAGAATAACAGACAAAAAAAACTAAAAATTACAAATCCCAAATCTGATTTAGTAATACAACTTTATTTAGTGTTAACAAGTCTGAATTTGTAAATAACAATAAATTTCTATTGACATTTCTTATTTGCTATTTACAAAATTTCATTTTTTTTTGTTGTTCCTAAAATTTTTAGGCGGCTTTGGACCATTGAGTGAATCACAGAAGAATTGCTGAAGAAAAGTAACGGTGCCAGAGTCCATCTGATCCCCCGGCAATTATCCTTCAACGTCATATAGGATTTTGTTTGTCTTATTCAGGCTTCTTTAATTTTTTATATTTTCGCTAAAAGAAACAAAATCAGCATCGTATGCATTGTTAAAATGAACCAAATACAAGCGATCACAACTAGAGAGAGTAGTTAGCGCCCAATCAAAACTATTAAGTAGTTTTTAGTTTGAGCTCTGCTCCTTTTGTTATCATAAAAACCAAAAAGAAAAAAAGAAAAAAGAATAGCACAAAATAGGGGCCAGCCAAAAAAGTACATTAAAGCTAAAATAAAACAGCGCGCTCGAAAAGTAAATGTATGCGATCCAAACTAAATAGATTAGTTTGCGACCAAAATTTAAGGAGTTTAGCAAATTGACTAAGAGGGATACAAAATTGTCCACACAGCTCATGAACTCAAAAAAAAAACTCATTTTTTACTACCAAAAGTAAAACTCATGAATCTTAAGACTATCACAAGCCGTCTCATAAATTTAAGACCTCGGCTTCTCCTTCTTCTCCTTGAAGAGTGCCAGGAGGGAAACACCGGACACCTTCACAACCTTGAACCTAACCCCAGGAATATCACCGACGGCGTGACCTTTTCGCCCAAATCCAGCTATCAATACTTCATCCTACAAACAAGTAACACGCTCCATATAACATCATAAAATATGAACAACATTCAAAGAGAAACATAAGTAGATTTCAGTACAATTGAAATGTCACAGTACTAGAAAGATACAAGGATCCGCAGAAAATAACTAGGGTCATACTAAAGGAAAACTTACATTCTCTTCTATGAAGTTTAAGCAACCATCGTTTGGAACAAAAGCAGCGATCTTCTTCCCATTTTTAATAAGTTGAACCCTGGCACACTTACGAATGGCAGAGTTGGGCTGCTTAGCCTCAATCCCTCTGCAGGTAAAATATCATATTAATTCCTTATACCACTACTCCAATCGAAGAAAAGCTCCAGTGAAAAATCACAGACAATCTTACATCTTTTCAAGCACAATACCCTTTGCATGGGATGAGCCAGCAAAAGGCTTCTTCCACTCATTCCCAAGGTGAGACTTTTTGTATGCCTTGTCTGCCCACCTTTGCCTCCTGCGGTGGGATCGCAGCTTGCGGGCAGCTCCCATTCCCCGAGTCTTCCTGTAATAGCACTAAACTATGTGAGAAGACTTAATCGGCCAAATCTGATGTTCTGATTTTAGATTAAACAAGAAAATTCCCAATTGTAGGGAGGGCATCATATTCTACTCAAACAAATGAGAATTGAAAGATTGCAGATTAAGACAATCTTTCATGTAAAGATTCAGAACCAGAAACTTTAAATTACATGCTCAGGAAGAAATACTTAGGAGTCTCGCTGCTATTCAATTTCCTCAAATGCCATGTGGCTGGATCATATACTTAGAGCCATATGGCAGACGATCAAGAGATCATAATTATCAGATTTTACAAGTCACCACTCTGAAACTAAGAACAATAAATTTTGCAAACAACCGCAAACTTGGAAAAACGTAAACACAACTTACGTGCTACAATTATAGTACTGCACTCAAATAAAACCATGCAGGTTCTCAGGGAAAAATATATATATCCAGGCGAAAATAAAACATAAAAAAATAGTTAGATGCACCCCAATACAAATCGATGATCAGAAACACATATAACAGAACCAATCAATAAGAGCCATTCACATATTTTGTTCATTTTTGCAGCAAGACACAAAAGAGCCCAAGCATTCTCCATCTTCTTTTTTTGCTCTCTACAAGCATTCTACACCTCTAATATATATACATGATAGACGAGGACTCGTCGCAAAACCAAAGGAGCGAGGTCGGAATCTGAAAGTGGAGGCTCTTACCCCATGTTGACGGTGAGTTAGTTCCTCTTCGCTAACAGAGTTCAGGAAATTTGGGGCCGATAAAGCAGCTGCCGCAGTGTAAAACCCTAGCTCAACTTAAAGTGCATGTTTAAATAGGAGAAGAGCAAGGAGACAACTCGTCTGGGCCATCGGGCCACTGGCTTTGGGCTCATAACTCTAGTGTCCATTTAAATGGAGAGGCAATTATTTTTAAATGTATTTTAATTTGAAGTGTTGGGATTATTTGATCAAGAATTATAAGACGAATTCAGAATTATATTATGCAATTCATCGGATGCCATTTATCCATTCAATGTTTCCTCTCATTTTTATCTTTTTTACTCGAATCCCTCTCGTTCGTATTTATTATCATTCAATAAATAATTTATCATTCTTTACCAATAAACAAATAATTTATTAAGTAAAATTTGTTGTGTTTTGACTCAATTTTTGCGATCAATACTTTCAACTTATAACTCTATAAAAATTTCTTTTTTCAAATTTTAAGGAGCACACACGACCTTAGAACATTTTTAATTTTTAATTATCAGCGGAAATAAAAAACTCAACCGGGGAGAGAATCAAATAAACAAAGTAGTTGTTTGTTTCATCTTAACTCTTTCAGGCGATGAGATTTCTGTTCACTTTAAAGCCGTTTGCCACTCTGAATTCCCCACAATGTCATTGATAATTAAGTACGCATTTACGTTATGAATATGTGTATATATATATTGTGAACATAATATTGAATACCGCTCGATTCAATTCACATGCGAGCTGCTAAAATAAGTAAATATAATACTTCCTCCACACTTAAATATATTAGTCAAAACTATCACTATTACGTGAACTATCTTGATTAAAAAAAATATAAATATAAAAGACAAAATAGATTGAGATCTTATATTTAAAACTAAAATAAAAATCAAACAATATCTTATATTAAGGACAGAAGGAAGTATATCGTTTGGAGTTAAAACAAAATACTACCTCCGGTCCTAATTATAAGAGCTAGTTAACTAATTTGAAAAAATTAAGGAAGTAAGTTAAGTTAGTTATTTGTCTTAAATAGATGTTTTCTTTCTTAAAATGTTTTCTTTCCTAAAATATCCTTATTATCAAGTGTATTGACTAGAACTGTCATTATTAAAAGGTTACTTTGAAAAAAATATATATAAATATAGTACTGTTAAAAACAAAATACTACCTCCGGTCCTAATTATAAGAGCTAGTTAACTAATTTGAAAAAATTAAGGAAGTAAGTTAAGTTAGTTATTTGTCCTAAATAGATGTTTTCTTTCCTAAAATATCCTTATTAATCAAGTGTATTGACTAGAACTGTCATTATTAAAAAGGTTACTTTGAAAAAATATATATAAATATAGTACTGTCTCCGGTCCTTAATATAAAATCCTGTTTGACTTTTATTTTAGTTCTAAATATAAGATACTGGAGAACAGGAACAAGTCAAGAAAAGAATTGGTAGGATGTTGCGAGCGCCAGTGAAATAACTCTAACCAACGGTCTCTTCAACTCTCAGGGACACAACCCCAGTTACTACAAAGCTTCCTCATCGGAAAAAGAAATATTATGCGTTACATTTAATCATTTATCACTTGATATAATTAGGTCGAAAAAATGATGGCTCAGAGACCAAAATAATTTCCGTTGAATTTTGGTACAGGATATCGTCAAAACTGTCAAGGAAGAGAACAAGTGGATGGGGGAAATTGAGCTTCAAAATGCAGAGCCACCTCCCTTGGTCTTGCCAAGTAACACATCCTTTGCTTCATTAATTTTCGATGCAAGGTAATGGCTACCACCAGCATCTGGATGGTTTGCAACCATCACCCTCCTATGCGCTTCCTTGATCTTATCCGTTGGAGTTCTCTCCCTGCCATGACATTGAATTCAGCAAGAAATACTAATGAAAGCAGCATATGGTATATAAGGCATCTAGTAAGATATACGTCAAGGCCATGCTGAGTGACAAGAACTCAATAAGAACCAACGGAAATCTAACCAGCCACAGAGGAAGGAGAAATCAAGACATGTAACAGGTTTTCCCCCCACCCGCCCCCGGGGGGGTGGGGGGAGCGGGTATTGAGTTATCTGGGACTAACAACCATAGTCCAAAACCTCTCCAAAGTACACGAATGGAATTTAATTCTATAATTTCACCGAAATTTGTTTATAAGTGGTAAAATGTGCATACTCCTCACCCTCCCAGAGCAAAGTGAAAGCAAGAGGGCCAAGGTTAAAAACCAACAGGCATGCATGAACCATTTAACAATCCGTCGCAAAAGAAAAGTCAACAGGCATACAAATTTCTAAATATGATTCGTATTTTCCAATATTCTGAACAGATCATAAGCTATATGCTGTAAATTTATTTGGATTTCAATTAATCAACCAGAGCTTAAAACGCATATGGGGAGCTTTAGGGCCGCTGAGGCCCGCACAGCACACTGGCAAGGGAGAAGCATTGACTCCATGAACTGGTAACCTGATTAGCAGAGACTTGCAATTTGCATATAAATTTAAAAATCCTTAACCTAAATGTATACTATGCGTTGGATATTCTAACCACAAAAAAAAAAAAGTATTAATTTAATTAACTAATCTCATAAAGAAAACTCGTCATCAGTGACTCAAGCTCTCAGTCATCAACCAGAATGTCATATTCTGGACATTTCCCAAGTTATCGCAGGGATGAATTGACCACATCAACATATTTAAAGCTTCGAAAAGGGATGACAGTACCTGACCCCCAGTATAAGAGCGGCTTCCCTTCTAGTCATGGTCGGTTGGAAACCACCTTCATAAAATTTACGCAATCTTGGTGGCCTTGCCTTGAATGCTTGCCAGGCTTGGATCCCATATCTGCCAGCATAAGCAGCGGCAGCTACAGCAAGCCCCGCCATCAATGGTGTAGCCTGTTACAAGTATTACTTTCAGTGTCCTGAAGGAGATTAAGAATAGACCGCAGTTTAATAAGAAAAAGCCTCCCTTATTGTTGGGGCATCAGGTAGTCACAAAAAAATCTAAGCTGTAATTATGAAGAATGGGAAATTCCAGCTTCTGATTGATATTCATTATTCAACATAGTATGTGAGATTATGTTCCTCATTTCCCACCCAAAATATAAATTGCACACCCTGGCTATGCTATAAAGCCTCATTGTCGCCCTTGAAAAACAGATGAATAGAAAATAATCCAATACAAGTAACAGTTTAATTTCTGTAGATATCATAATCTAAGCGCCAAGTATAATTAGCGGCACAAATGGCAAATCGAAAGCGGGGAAGGCATTCTTTTTTTCTTTTTCTTTTTTAAATGAAAAGCAGGGAAGACATTCTATAGAGAGATGAGGAAGCTTCAAATCAGAAAGACCAAGGAATGATAACGAGATTTGAAAATTAATTAAGCATGCCAAAGAATATGCCAGTCACAGTGGACACAGCTCTAAGATTCGCATACCGTTCAGGAGCTTGTTTACGATTATTTTCCCGTTCAATATAAACCGAAGCTTACAAATAGATAAAAATAAGTTAAATTCCAATGAGGATGAGCATGTATAGCGCTTACCATATTGATATCACCTGGAAGAACCGCCAATGAACATTCGCAGCCAGCGGGTTAGGGTTTGCGTTTCGCGCAAAGAATGTACGAGAGAAAGACGAGAGCTGACTTCTTTTTATTTTTCAAATAAACCGCAATTGTTTTCCTTCGGATATTTAATAATTTTTTGGATGTCAATATCAATAGCTAATCAATATAAAAAGAAATAAGTTGGCAAAAAAAAAAATCAATATATATAAAATAAAATAAAATAAATAGCTCTGCTTGTCTGAAAACAATCTTGCATTCTTGCTTCCTTTTCAACTGAAGAGAAACAACGACTCTGAATAATTTTTTTCCAGTTCAAAATACCGATATCTACAGCTGTGGCAATAAGTGCGTGATTTGGTAATACTCCAATTTGTCCACTATTAGTAGATAAAATAATTTCGTAGAAATGCCTGTTAAAGCCCAGCATCTTATATTTCACGTCAATATCATATTTTTGCCAACATTAATTAATAACATTTCAAAAAATGCTAAGCTTTTATTCACTCTCAAGTACAAGACTGTTAATACTGTCATTGTAATCTTGATTAGGCCGTACTCCTCTTGTTAGCTCCACCTTTTCTTTAGAACTACTCTTTTCTTCTCTGCTCATTCTACCAAGACTCTATTTAGAATCATATTTAGAATCACCTGGAAGCATAATTTACATAATCGATCATTTCAGGGCAACAAGCATGTCAAATTTTGAAACAAAGCTCAATTTAGGGTGCATCACCATGAAGCAGAAATAAACACTACCATCCCAAGAAACTGAAGATAGCATAATATACACTTTATGCCATAAATGAGGAACCGACAAATTTAAACAGTATATTAATCCTCCTTAATGAGGAAGATCCAAGAGGACGCCATAAGGACATCAATAATCTTTCCTCCCCTCAAGTAAAATAAATTTCGATTTTCATCCCAGATAAATACATTCCACAACAATAAGATACAGATAAATTATAATAAAATCAATAAATGAACACTCATTCAGATTGAACATTTTCGTCTCATGAGTTATTTCTTCTATGATTCTCTTTCAGTAACACTTCTGTTCAGCTCCAGCTCTTTTCCGCATAATCAACCAGCCACACCATTGCCGACGGTGACCTCTGCATTGAAGCTGCTTTCCACTTTGGGTGGACCTGAATGTCGTCTTGGCCTTGCTGGTGAAGGAGGGAACGAAAGCCGTTTCTTAGCTGTCACAGAGGATGCCTTCTCTACTGTTTCATTCTCTACTGTTAATGGACTGTGTGTCTTGAACTTGGCTTTCGTAGACTGAGTTGGCACCATGTAGCTTGGGACCGCCTGAGAGCTTGAGAGGCTCTCGTCATCTCTCACAGATGATCCAGCAATGGAGTGCCTTCGAAAACCAGACTGCACGCTAACCATGCTTTTAGAGTCATCATCAATAACCGAGGTTTCCTTGGGGCTCACTTTCTTCAGTTTTTTGGCAACTGATGCTGAAGAAGCGAGTGCCTTGGAAGGAGTTGAGTGGGAGTGAAAGCTAGGGGAGCCTAGGTTTTGGCTGGCCGTTGGAGAGTGCTTTTCAGAATTGAGCTGGTAACGAGCATAAGATTTACTGATTTCTCCGCCGGTGATGCTGCGGCTCGAGCTTTTGACCGACGACTGGTCATTCACATCTTTGCTTTCCCAGGGCCGGGCTGCCATCCATCGCTCCAGCCAGCTCCAACCCCATGCTGGGTTGGTTGGATCCATAAATACAGGGTTTATAGATCTCGATGAATTCTTCCCATTTTGCTGTCAAAACATTTAACGGGAGCAAAGAACGAACTTAAGTAAGTTGACAATCAGCAAACCATTATAGGTTGTAAGCTATAGCGTCAGCAGTCAGCACTTCAAGTGAGTAAACCTTAGGTAAGCCAAAGAAAACATGTCAGAGATAGATTATGACACTAAAGTGTCTGGCATGCTCTTTTTCTTCATTATTTGCTCCGCCTATTTATCTTTGTAGAGACTAGGTTTGCCTAAGAATTTTTCTTTAGGTAACCAAATAATATCATTTGCATTTGCAAGTAAACGAAAAGTAGGTAAGCTGCCACTCTACCAAGCAAATAATACAATTGGTTTTTTAAGGCTTTTCGAGGGGGGGAAATTCCATGAAGAAAAAAAATTCTAACAAGGGGAACAAAGGTTTCAAACAACATAATTCTCTGCCTATATAAATTTTACTTCAAACTTGTAAGACAAAGTTCTTTCAGAAATAAGTTAGAAAACTATTTCTGTTTTTGCCAAAAATAAATAAATAAAAACAGATCCAAAGGGCATTCACTAACATATCAAGCCTGAGATATATGGCATCTTGTGCTGCTATCAGACTTCAAAAACCTGAGCTAGTGGTTATTATTCTCTTGTGTAAACTAGGATAGACTAAAAGATTTATATCGCCTGGTACCTAAGAAATTTGTTATGGCTAGAAGGCAATTGCATCAGGTGTTAAGAAACGTCATGCTCACTTGTGAATGCAGGCATAATTATATTCAACAAAATTGATTCGCAACTAGATTGAGATCACAAAGCGATACTAGGAAAGTAGCAATCCAACGTCATCATATCTCATAAATGTTTTTCTCTTAGACAAAAAGACAATGTCTGGCCGATGCCATGACAAAGGCAGCACTGCAGAGTTTAAGGCTTCGAATACAGTCAAAGACCCAAAAAACGGATTCATGTTATGTCAAGCCTGAGTTGAGGAGAGATCATAGAAGAGGAAGAATTTCGAGAGATAAGGAAACCTAGAATTTAAAACTAACCACTAACTAATAACTTTTAGAATAATAATCCAAGAAAAATTTGGGTTCTTAACAAGTTTGTCAATTAAGTGTGATATTTTCATGCAAAGTGAGAAACTAATTGGCTAGCTTTTCCTACTGTCTTTTTCTATTCAGTTCATCAAAATTTTTCACTCATTTCCATTGTTTTCCCTCTTATTCCATGATGACAAAAATGTGTCTAAATTCACAAAATTAATAGAACACCTGGTGAGAGAATGCATAAGCCAGCGCCCTTTCTCTCCTCACTGTGGCCTCGTACTTGCTCAGCAACTTGGCTTCAATTTGTTCCTTTGATTGCAGGCTGTCATCCCATTCATCTCCCATCTGTTGTTACAATTTGAAACAAATTATAAATTTCATAAAACGGCATTACAAAACAAATACTATGAATCATAAGCAAGAGGTTAGCATTATGTACACGTAGTAGATAAGGAAATAAAGCACACCTGGATGCTAAGCTCTTTTGCATGTTTCTGTAAGAATTGTCTCTGAATAGCTTGATTCTCCTCTAGCATTCTGATCCTCCTAGATCGAATCTGAGATTGCACACGAGCCAGAGCCTGCATAGAACGAAGAGTACTAGCAGCTTGGCGTTTTACAACTGGCCCTTCCATCAGAGATTTCAGCCTAACCAAGCCTCTTAAAGCCCTCAATGCTCTTCTTGCCTAAATGATTGCCAAAGGAAACTCAGTTTAAATCGTGACTGGTCATTCAATCAATAAGAACCTTCTGTTGCAGCAATTATAGAATAACAGTGTTCAGAACTCGGTATCATTGAAGATGTCATTAAATAGAAATAAAAATTCAGCAAGACGTGCCAGTTAAGAGATGACTCTCAACTGATTTGAGTTTGTTGGCTTATAAGGAAAATTAGAGGGTTGACAAAAACAATAGGTATATACAGTTATTTCTAACGTTTTTTTGCCCTTATAAGGATGCAGTTCATACCAAGTATCCTCGAAAAGCTGTTTGAATCTTAATTGCTGCTACTTCAGTACTTAATTTCCTAGAAGACTGAGGAATGATAGCAGCTTGAACTGGAACGGGGGCTGTTTGAACCGCAGGAACTGGCTCCTCAGTATCAGTAGCAGCAGTTGCAACTTCAACATCGGGAGCACGATTGCTTTCACTCTCAATGTTAGTCAATTTGACCTCTTCTGGTGGAGGAAGAGGAGGTGCATTATCAGTTTCCAAGTACGAATCTGAAGTCTGCAATTTTTGCTTTCCAAACCATTTCTTCTTTGATTTATTTGATCTCTGCAAATGTAGTTAATGAAACATCAGAGACATCAAATAAAATTGAGATAAATATAAAAATGTATGTTAAAAAAGAAAGAAAAGAAAAGAAACTCCAAACCTCGTCTTCCCTTTTCTTTGATTCAGGACTGAGAGCTTTCTTCACGCTAGAAAACCAATTTCCTTTCCTACCCATCTTCTTGGCATTCCTCAATCGGTTCCTTGAATAGAAAACTTGAGAATTTTAAGATCTCAAGTCAAACCTGATGAACAACCATAATTTAGCTTCAGAAACGGCAATTATGACGAAAAGCCATGCGAGTTTTGAAACTTGAAAGTGAAAAGCAAGGAATCCCAGAGACGGAGTAAGCCTCATCACTTGATCATATATTCGTTTTATTTTGAGGAAGAGGAAATGACTATGGAACTTCTGGTAAGGAAATTATCATGAACACAATGGGCAAAGAAGGGAGAAAAGTAACTGAAATTATAAAGAAAGCAATCCGAGTAAGAATCTCGTAGAGGAATTCTAAAAGTGTCGGCAAACTAAAACAGAAGTTTCTTGACCGGAAAAAAAAAACAAAAAAAAGTTTCAAGATCCTCTTTCACCAAATCATGTTGAACCATCTAGATTACTGAATTATCTTCCTTCATGAATTTTCATAGCAAAGAGACAGCAACAGATAAAAGCAAAATTTTCCATCAAGATTAGCAGGCTTCCCCACGTATTAGCAGCAGTAAAAAGTTGGAACTGCGAGAAATTTCTCCAAATAATGCAGACATAGGAGGAAATCCAAGAGCGTCAGCTGAATACTAAAGGTAAGCAGAGAATTACATGTTCTAGCAAAATGATGAAGTGGAATATAGCATAGAAAAAGTGAAAAGTCAGAACTGAAAATGCAAGTCCGTTGAAGATGAATATGAAAATACCTGAACTGAACCCCGGAAATGGCAGATCTCAAATATCTTCTTCTCCTCCCCTGGGGTCGCTATACCTCTCACTATCACTCTCTCATAAACAAAAGAAACAAAAAGATTAGAACTTGAAGATTACAGTTCAACCACAATGTCGCTCTCCCCTGTAAAGAGGGAAGCGAAATAAATCAGATCTTGCCACAACGCCTTCTTTTCTCTCCCAGCTTCCAGCGATAAAAGGGACTATGAGGGAGGGGAAGCCCAGCTGGTTTTTGCTAATATATTGGCCCCACAGCTTGGATTGGCCATGGTGGGTCCTACTCCATTGTTATCAGCCTAAAACCCCCCACACTTTCCCTTCGTTGAAAGGATCAAATTAACGATTTGGTCGCCGACGATTGTAATTTTGATGCGGCGCTTCAGAGATCTGGCAATTGGCAATTTCTACAACAATCAGGATATAACATCTGTGATTGATATATCTTACATCAGATATTCAAGTCTCGTTTAGGTCAATTTTTTAATAACGCAAATTATTTGCTTCCGCAGTGACATCTCATAATTACGAGTCATAAAATCTTCTCTTCCCTTGGTCACCCACCGTGCGTCAATTATTCACCTTTCCTTTTCCTTCATGGTAACTGACTGTGAGGCTGCAAGCTACAGTGGGGTTCTGATAGTAATAATTGCACTCCATTCCTCTCCGCATGCTGCTCACATTACTATATGTAGAGCCCATTTGAGAGTAACAAATGAATTTCTATTTTGACATTTCAAGTTCTTTTCTTCTCGCGCCAGCAAGCTTGTCTTCTATGACACAAGAACCCTAACCACCTCTTTCAATAAATTTGGGTTTACATTAATATCGTTCGCTAAACACGGCAAATTCAGTGCACCACGCTTTATTATATTCCTTTCCTCCATTATATTCATACCATTGGGGTTGGTACAACCGAGCCAAAACACCAAATGATTATCACTGCGGTGGGGTCGGATTGGTCTGACCAGATTTCCAAGGCATAATGCAACTCAAATATGGCTCCTTCTCGCCTAATGCTGTTTTCTTTTCTGTGAAGCCTGGACGTTTTCATAATTGGAGTAGGTCAGAAAATGAAGCCCAACTTTTTTTTTTTTTGTGTTTGTACTTGATACTACGTTATGTTATTTTGTTCTTTTCAATGCCAAAAAATTTATTTCAATTTTTTTTTCTGTTTTATTCTCAGAGCAAAACAATGTTTTTAAAATGTTAAGGTGATACAGTTAGCAATAAATGAACGGCAAGTTAGAGGAAGCATATCATATTTTTACGTATTTATTAGTATATTATTTTAATTCTGTGAATAATAATTTTAAAGGATAAATATGATGAAATGGAGAAGGTAGGGCATTATTTGAGGGAGGTTGACTGTTGCAGACAAAGCGTGGTTGCTTATCAACCCAGCGGCTAACAGCGCCTCACTGTTGAGCAGTTTATGATGCAGAATCATTGATAAGAGAGATGGGTGAGCTTTGAAATTAATTATTCAGCACAAAATATTTGAATTCTTGAAAGCGCATTGGAGAATAACGCCAAACGAATCTAACAGTGCCTTAAAGAAGCTCCATTTGCTTGTTGATTGGGCTTCGAGGTTCTCAGCGTCTACAACCACCAGGACCAACAAAAACGAAGGCAAAATAAATAAATGCTCATTTAGCTTGAACCTGCTAATAAATTATACCTGTGCGTGTATGTGTCTGTCCTACTAGGTTTAAAAAAATATACGTGGTCATGTTTGGTACCGTTCGAAAATCCAAAGTTATTATGAAAAGACTTCCAACTTCCAAGTTCCAAAACCAAGACTTGTTCGGTTTTTCGTTTTTAATAAAAATAGGAAGCCTATCTGTAATGCTTGTTAAAGTCCGTTTGCCAGGAATTATGGGCTGGATACTGTGGGTGTGATTGTGTGAATATGGATTTTAAACCGGCATAAATATGAATTTCACCCACAAATCATACGAACGAAACTGATATAAAATGGAGCAAGATAATTGACCCAGAATAAATAAATGAAGTATGCAGAAGGTATAATTGAGACAAGTGAAAGAGAGAACTTTCTTATATTATTTTATAACCCAACACAAATTATATGTCCCATTTATACACATCAAAAAGCCCTTTTTAGTGAAAAATAGTAGATAATCAAAAGTCCCTCTAGGGCTGTAAGTACTATCCGGTTTTTTCTAACATGAGAAAATTAAAAAAAAAAAAGTTAAATTAGTTAATTATAACAAATATATGTTGACTTTTCACAAACTATCACGAGTGTGTTTGGATCAGTAGTGTTAAAACTGATTTTTATTTCAACTAACGTTTGCAAATTTAATTTAGGATAAAAATCAGTCAATTTAATGTTATTTGTGTTTGGATTAATGTTTATAAAAAGTTAATTTAAAAAGTTGAAACTTATTTAAATGGATAACAAACAAATAAATTTATATGTAAAATAACTGAAAATGGCATGAGTTTTTATATAAGACTTAGTTAGTTAATTTGAAAAGATAAAGAATATATAAGTATTTTAAAGAAATCATGTAACATATAATATAAGTAAGTAATTTATTTAACATTTTTAATCTATTCAAATCAATCTATTGAGGTCTTATATTAAAGAGCGAATGTAATATACCGTGCATATACAATTTGATATATTTTAGAAAAATAATTAATTAAATTAATTAAATTTTATTAGTTAATTTTTTCTTCTAAAAAATTAAATTATTGGGTTAAGATGGGATCCGTTTAAATACCCTTATATTTTTTATCATCTCTATTATTGGGTTTGTTGGAGTCATTTTGTATTTTTTTATGATTATTTTTTCTCTCTCTACAGTCTACATTCTCGAGTCTGGTTGGCTAAGCATTTGGAGGAAAATAAGCTGCTTTTTTTTTTAGGTATAAGACCGTTTAAAGAATTTGTGTTGTTTGGCTTGGCGATTGAACAATCTAGCTTTTGTGTAAAAAGCTATAATAAGTTATAAACTAAAATTAATAATTTATGACTTATAGCTTTTAAAACATGGAAAGATAAAAGGTTAAGAAATTCATTACCTTATTTGGTTCTTATTATAAGCCTCAAATAACTAATTTGTAGATAAAAAAATCAATTAAAATTAATTGAAAGTAATAAATAAGTTAGAAATATACTTTTGTTAAAATTACTTACTCAATCATTATTAAAATATTTTTTATGATTTATTTAAAGTTTTAAAATTTAATTCACTCGTTAAATTTTACTTCTTTATATTAAATTAACTTAAATTTGTTGTATTATGTAAATTCATTTTTTAATCATGTTTCACTTTATATTTAAAATATTTTTTATGATTTCTCTAGAGTTTTAAAATTTAATTCACTTATTAAATTTCACTTCTTTATATTAAATTAATTTAAATCCATTGTATTATGTAAAATTATTTTTTTTAATAATGTTTCATTATTTATTAAAACTCATAAACATTTTAGTAATTTTATAAACAAGTTTACTCTCACTCAATCATAATTCAAATAACTTTTTACCAATCTCACTTTTACAGATTAGTTTTTCTGAATTTTTAATCAAAATATAATTCAACTTATCCAGTTTAACTTTTACCTAACTTTACTTTTTCAAAAATCAAACTGACAATAAGCTGCTTTTTTAATTACTAATCCAAACAAACCCCTCATCTTGCCCTTAAAAGCTACTATCCCTAGTCCTAATTACAAGGACTGTTGACTAATTTGAAAAAATTAAAGAAAGAAGTTAAGTTAGTTATTTGTAATAAATAGGTGTTGTCTTTCCTAGAATATCCTTATTAATTAAGTGTGTTGGTTAGAATTATCATTGTTAAAAAGACTATCTTAAAAAATACATAAATACGAGAGATAAAATAGATTACGATTTTATATTTAGAATTAAAATAAAAATTAAATAAAATCTTATATCAATAACCGAGGGTAGTATTATGATTAGCTTTTGTCTTAAATCAATTTTTTTTTTCTTTTCTCAAAAGTCAATTTGAGAAAAAGTTAAACCAAGCAATTGTTCAAATCCCCACCAACCAACAACGCATGTTTCCCTCGTTCCAATGCACGTTCTCTCTTCCAAACAGTCTGCAAAGCACACGCCATATTAACTATATGCGCTCGAATAATTTCTTCAGTGAAAACCTTTTACAGTTAATAGGAATATTTTATTATAAATCTGTAAGTAAGGCAGAATGAATTAAGATTATATATTTAAAAATAAACAGATTCATCTCCAACCAACTCTCGTATTAATAATGAGAGATAGTATAATAAATATAAAATTTCGGTTATTGGAGAATATACACACATGTCAAAATCTTTAAATCGAGCTGCATATTACATATTTTAAAATATACAAAAGGTGTTATAATTTCTTTTCTTTTTTTTTAAAGCGTATGCAGTTTACTAAAATACAAGAATGAAATGAGTAGTTTAGCTTTACTCAAGGCAACATTCGATCAACCATCTTCCAATCCGCAGAATATCATAAAAGCTATGTTTTTATTTACTTGGTCGGGAAGACAAGGATACATAGAAATAATCAAATACACTCTACCAAGTTTTTTTTTTTTGACATCAAATCAAAGAATCAGAGAACATAATCCTAAAAAAGAATCTCAAATCAGGAGCGGTATCAGGATCACAACTGTTTTGTGTCATGTCTTTTTCTTTTTTAAATACAGGTATTTTCTTACTGACAATCACAATCTTATTTGGAGGCTAGATCCAAACCCCCCTTCCGTGCCATGTCGGCAGGGCCATTCATAGGTCTCACTTCACAAAAAACTGCACAAGCATATTTGGCATCCAAAAAAGCCCAACCTGATCCATATACTTCATTTGATGAATCACTAAAAGAATAGCTTTCCCGAACTTAAAATGATCCCAGATTGGAT
Organism: Neltuma alba; assembly: GCF_004799145.2. NCBI lineage: Eukaryota > Viridiplantae > Streptophyta > Magnoliopsida > Fabales > Fabaceae > Neltuma > Neltuma alba. The sequence goes on from NW_021637250.1 coordinate 67,923, forward strand.
GTTTTTCGCTTCTTCTACGCTACAAAACATTGAATTCCTTATGAACCAATAAAATTATTAACATACAGAAGATATGTGTAAACGTAAAACTAACCAAAACTAAAAGAAAATATAGAATAAAATCCTCAAAAGTATGAAAGAAATTCCTGCATTCGCCAATCCTTGGATTTGCCTCAATGTTTGCAATTTTCTGGATTCTTGTTTCATTATCTGGGGCTACCATTTGATGTGGATGTTAAAAGTTGATATCTTGAAGGGACAGGAGGTTGAAAATTGAAACGCCATAGCATGATTCTGGAGCATCCCTCTGGCGGAATCCCATTTAACTTTGATTCATCTTCCAATACGACTTGCTTCACAATTTTGATTGAGTTCTGACAAATCCCAAAACAAAAACCATATAATAAGTGAATGAACTATTTTCAGCCGGGGGAAAGAAAAATATGAAAGAACTGTTCATCACTGAGTTGGATATTATTTAAAGTGGGCTTTATGTTGGAGTAAGGGGGAAACTACATTATTAGTTGTTAGTAACATTATGGTGGAGTATAAAATAATTCAAGGTCGCATTCTGATTAGCTGAATAAGTCAGCCAAGTTGTCATCATATTACCTAATAGGCTAATACTTACTCCCTTGTTCTTTTTTCATTTTTCCTATTTAAAGTAGTTGGGTGTTGGCCAGACCTCAACCAAAACTTATACCTCAGGCTCAAACAGTGAAGTCTTATCCTATAAGAGCATAATCATCAAAACAAAAACAAAAACAAAAAAAGGAGAAGAAAATATTAACCTAAAAATGCCACATGGACTTTGCTTAATGGATTGTTAAGTATGAAGATACTTAGGATTCCAAATGAGTCTGATATTCTAATATTTTTAATGATAAAATGTGTATTTTTTTTTTCCTATTTTACAAGAATTGCATTAAAAAAAAAAAAAAAGAGGCTTGAAAGTTGAAGATAATAAGTACCTGAGATGTGTCTTGAACGGAAGAAGTGCGACCCCACCTTTCAGGGTCCCAGAGAATGGAACTATTGAATGCAAAACTTGAAATGTGAATGGGAGGAGTGGCAGAAACAGATTCATTGTTGATATTCTTCAGATGCCAACCTATAACTTGTGAAGAATCACACACTGGCCCTTCTATAATTGCTTTCTTCCTGTTCGCTGCTAATAGAGCCACTGGCCATGTTCCAAATACCCTGCCCAGTTTTCATATCAATATATATATAAACATTAACATACGCCCATATGCACATAGTTATTGTAATTTTAAATCCCCAAGATTATGAGTTATGAATGTGAGTGATCAGAAAGATTACATAACAACGTGCAACAGAAAAACAAACAAAAAACAAAGACTTGTGACCTGGAAGTGTGAAACATATTGCATACTTGATTATATTTTGTGGTTGGTGTACCTAAAGAATTTCTAATTGCCTTTCATTAATCAATTTGCAAATTTGATCATCTTTCACCTTCCATGCACCATCCCGTGGACAAGCAGAACATCAACACCAGCTTTTCAAGATTTTGAAAGCGACCAAAGGGTGGTATGGAAAAACAGAAATATAATCAAGTCAAAAGTAAGAAATAATGGGTGAGGATATCATACTCAATATGTCTAAGCTGGTGGAAGAATTCAAGATCGTAAGCATTGGAAAGCCCAGCAAAGTGAACAATCCCAGTTAGCCTATGGTGTTCGATGTGCTTAAGAGCAAGATTTCTTTGATGATTCAGCTCAGCTTCCAGGTCCGTGAAGTTTTCCTTGGACACCAAATGTCTGTACATGATTCCTGTTTTTCTGAGTATCTCCGACAGTTCTGTGGATTCCGTTGGTGGTTCCACCACAATCCACAACAATGGCTGAGGAACCAGCTTTATAGTATTCGCCAACCTCCTCAATAACACTGCCTGAAAGGGAATTTTGTTGCTCGTTGGAGTGACAATGATTATGTGTTTTCTAGGCTTCAAACTGGGCTCTTCTTGTACATGAGACTCTGTCTTGTGTTTGGGGATCCTAGAACTTGGAGATATTAAACTTCTGTTGACATTCGTTGGCTGGTCGTGTGACATTTCAATAGCTTGCGGTGCAAATTCTGTTCCATTGGAGGCAGAAGCTACTTTTGTTGAAACGAAAGATGAATTACCTGTTGGAGCAAAGCCTGTAAAGAACCCCATCACAAAACACAGAGAGAAATGGATCATGGCTTTCTTCCACAACTGAATTCCCTTCTTTGATCTTTCTAGTGACCCCATTTTCTGTAAAACCAGTTGCTGCAACAGAATGCAAGTTTTTGATTAATCAGCGAAGGAGAAGAAGAAGGTGGTTAGGTAATATAAAGTAGAACCTTTAAGGGGCTCCACATATTTGTTAGGACTAAAAAAAAAAAAAAAAAAGTCGGAACCAAAGAAAAATTATGATTGGTACAGCCAAACTGAATGCTTAAAATTTATGTTTGGAGGCGTTTCATTGGGAAGGTATTGCTTCGCTTTGGTGTCACTTGAAGTAAAAGGCATATGAATGGAATAAAAAAATAGGTTGGGTTTGAGCATGAGTTGCTATCCAGCACCAAATAGCAGTTGGGATGTTGCCCATCATTACTCAACAATTGACAACTCCACCATTTAACTAGCATTATTCGTTCTGTCTTCTGTTGAATTTTTAATTTGGAATTGACCGTTAGTACGTACACTATCAGGGATTCTGAAAAAAGAAATTAACATTGAATATTGGTCTTCGATATCGTCCTGTGAAAATAAGCATGGGTGTGCTGAAAAAGGTTGCATTATAATGTTATATCGAACAATTATGAGCCTAACGAATTTTTAATCAAGGTGTTATGATTATGGGTTGATTTTTGGACCAATCCCGTCTGAAACATTAATTTAAACAGTTGCAATGAAGAGTGAGATTAAAAAAGGGGAGGAAAAGAAGCTTAGCGAGATGATTAGGGTTTGTTTGGATCGCTGTTTGGTTATGGGCTTCGCTGACCACATCGGTTGTCCTACTTACGAAAAGTCAAATATCTGATTCTGAGTTTTCTTTTAATCTCGTTCTGGGGCAAAAATCCGAGGTCCTCAGGAAAAGAATGAAAAGAAACTAAAGCAAGCTGAGCAGCTTCGTTCAGCTTTTCTGTAACCACAAGCTGTCGGATGATGAAATTTCTTTCGTTGCTTTCTAATCATGTTACAGAAACAGTTGAGGGCTTTCAAAGTTGCTTACAGGCGTACATTGATTATGTTACAGAAAGGGCCATTTTATTGTCTCTCATTAAACTAATTCTATCGCTCTTCGAACTTGAAATATCGAATGGAAATAATCAATTTGATCATTTTTGTTAATCTGTAACGCACTGATACGAAATTCCTTCGCGTACTTACCATTGGAAAATTGTCCTCCCATTGCTGCAATGAAGATATTTCGTCATGAAAAGGATCCGTATATGATGATCATGAATCCTTACTGAACTCCCAGTCTATTGACCTTCAACAATCTCATGTATCGACACATGCATGCAAGAGAAATGCCTATGAAGTTAGATGACGAGCCACTCGTGTAAACTCTACATTCATGTTTTTGTAGGTAAGAAATTTTTATTCCTGTCCAATTATTATATATTTAAATTCACAATTGAGATTCGCTTTCATAAATAACGTTCATACAAGATCATCTGCAGAGAGCTAGGGACCTGCCACCCATGGGATCTCAAAATATTTAGTGTTAATCAGGTAATGTAGAGGGGAAAAATATCCAGCTGTTTGTATCACCGTACAACGCGGCACATCGGAGTTGTGGCTTCCCAAAAATTAAAAAAGGGGGAAAAAAAGCTTGCCACTTCTTTTAAATTAACGCCTAACATAATTCCACTGATTAAAAAAAAAAAAAAAGCCTAACATAATTCCTCCAAGACAAAACTGATCACTATTACTCAGAGTCAATTACATCTCGCCCCTTCGTAGGCTCCGCTTCTTTTCATCCTACATTTTTAACATCAACTGTCTCGTAGATGTCAAAGCGAAACATCAGATGAAACAGTAGGGTGTATTATACTTTGGGTTTGGTAGAGATAGAATCTCTTTTGGGACGGTGTTTCTTCCACTTCTTTTTGGGCAGCTCCAGGAGAAAAGTTGGAACTTCACAGCCTGATGTTGCCATCAGATTGGCTATATTACGCAGCAAGGGCATGTCTTCCTCCGAATAAAATGTTATGGCTTCTCCAGCCCTCCCTGCTCTCCCAGAACGACCTATTTGCATACCAAAATAACGAATCATTGCAGGCAAGATAATTTCATGAACACAGAGAGGTAGCAACCATGACTCCAATGCTCACGAGGAAATCATACAACTTTCAATCATCACCGTTCAACACTCCACCGAGGAGTTTCAGATACTGGAATCTTGTCCAAAACATCTCTTGCACTATAGTATTTTTTATATTAGGATTAAATGATAGTATTTAGTATATCGATATGATAAAAGGACAATATCTGTTATGACACCTATACCAACATCCACCAAAAACAGGGTTATCTGATAACATTCCGCACTATTGGATCTCAACATGAACCACGTCATGAATTTTATAGTATCTGCTACTTTGTCATCTCATACCATAAAATGTATCAAACGCCTCCTTAATATTTATTCAAGGCAAAAGCAAATTACTATGATGGCACGTACCTATCCTATGGATGTAAGCAGCAGCAGAATCTGGAAAATCGTAGTTGATCACACATTTCACAGCTTTGAAATCCATGCCTCTAGCAACTACATCAGTAGCAATCAAAACCCATGTTTTTCCCGCTCTGAAATTATCCACAGCATCTTCTCGCTGCATTCAAATTAGATGTTACCAAAAAGAAAAATCAAATCCCAGTTAAATCACCAAGTCTGCTATAGTAGTCCAGGGCAAAGTGTTCAAGATGGTCCCAAGAGTCCTAAAGACACCCATCATTAATTGCATAAATATAATACTGCCTGACAAGAACAAAAAGTACTGACAGGCTAAAAAGCACTAAAAATTACAAAACAAATGCCACACAGAATGTGATGATTTTACCACATGCATCTCTGCCATGTAAATTATTACAGCTTACACACACACATCGCTCCCCCCCCCCCCCTTTTGGTTTAGACATCGTCCATATGTTAGGGATGCAACTTCTTGTTCAAAGGGACTGGAAACTACCTCCTTTTGAGACAAATCAGAATGGATAACACCAACTCTGAGGTTGTCAAATTGTAGTTCACCATAGAGTTCTTTTGCTCGCTCCTTGCTTTGGACGAAGACCAATACTGGGGGATTTAAACTCTACAAGATGACGAGATAAAATGCAGATCAACAAACGCAGGCAATAAGAAAATGGTATAATGTATACCAAAAATTAAAAAATTAAATAAAAGAAAATGGTAAAATGAACCAAAAGAAGCAGCTCTATACTATCATATTCTGTCAAAGTTCCAAAAGCATGTATTACCATAATTATCACTCCAAGCTAAAAGCTCTGCCAAGAGCAACATAAATTCCTAACAAAAAACCCAGATGTTGACAGCATGTTTTACATTTACATTATACTGTGCATGTGTGCGATGGCGGTGGCGGCGGCGCAGCAGCAGCAAAACAATAACTCTCAACCCGAGGTGAAATATTAAGAAAAACATACAAATCATAAAACAATTGTTATACTTATAATTTATTGCCAAACAGTACAAATTAAGAACAAATACACTCTAGAAAATCTGTGGGATCACAAAATTACATATCATACATATGAATTAACCAGGTTTCATAATAATGAATATCAAACTCAAAAAAGATGCATCAACAATCGTGTGATGATAAAGTCATGATATTAAGTATAAACAACCTTGTCACATAAGCATAATCTTAATGTAAAAGCTTTGTTTTCAAACATTCCAATTAGCATAATACCTCTGCAAAGCTTTGGCGAATTGCCATAAGTTTTCCCTCCTCATTTCCAGTAAAAACTAATTTTTGCTTTATTGTTTCAGAAGCCATATTCCTGATTGACATAAAAACAGGGCATTAATGAACAACAGTGAACTGGAATTGTGTGTGCTGTGGTTCTGTAAAGACCAACACCAATCTTACTTTCTGCCAACAATAACTCTAATGGCATCATGCATAAGCTCCCGAGCACGATCCTCAACAGAATCAGGCAAAGTGGCACTGAAAAGTGAGCGTATTATTGAGGGGTTTGAACATGCTTGGATAACAGAATCAATCTGCTCGAATAACCCCAGCTCAAAAAGCTTATCAGATTCATCCAGGACAAGATACTCAACTCTGCAGAGCAACCAAAAGTGGAAAAGAAAAATATATCAATGGCAGTGTAAAACAATTACCAGTATCTCAGACAATATAAGATATAGTTAAGGATATCATTGCCAGATAATTGCTTAAAAATTAAAACAATATAAGTAGCTGGCCTTAAGCTTAATCAAAAGCGATTGAACAATAAATGTTTATTGATTTAACTTCTATAATTATTTTTTTTTTGGTGACATTCTATAATTAAAATTTTATATATATTCAACTTTACAACTAAATTTTAAAACACCTAATTGAGTCTCCTCACTTGTGATATTGTTTTTGCTTTTCAAAATGTTTTCATACCACCAAATCCGCATTGGCAATGGAGGAACTTAAATAAATTGAGCCAACAACTTGCGGTTCGAATGGCTTCAATAGATTAACTAATCAGTCAACGAAAAACCTCACAGGTCAATACTTGGATCATACCCACCTATATAAAGATTTGTATTTCAATTTTCAAGCATTTAAAGTTATCTCAACTCCAGAAGACTATAATATCACATACCGGCTGAGGTCAATCTTTTTCCTCCGGATAGCCAAGTGTAACCGAAGTGGTGTGGATATAAGTATATCACATGAAAATCTAGTAAAATCACCATTTCTTGCTAGCTCTTTCGTCATTAACTTGATACGGAACTTTTTTCCTTTAGCCAGCTTTTTGCACTCTCTGTAAGTTTGAGAAGATAATTCACGAGTGGGACAAAGGATAACAGCTCGAATGCCATTTTTTGAAGGATCCTGTAAATGAGAGTTGATCACATGAACATAAAGCATGGGAACTGAAAATACAAAATAAGGGTTAAGCAATACCTTGAGCTTTATAAGCATAGGACAAACAAATGCCAAGGTTTTTCCAGAGCCAGTTGGGGCACAGGCAAAGCATTCACGATCCTGACCACAAATTATTAAGCAAGAAAATAAGCCAAAAAAAATAATGTTCACAAATCAAAAGTAACTAAGGGTCAATATCAAGTAAATGAAAATATGATTAAATCAACGAATGCATTCTAGGCTAATAAAACAAAGGGAAAACAAGCTCAATAAAAGCACAAGGAACTTAAATGAGATTCCTTACATGTAAGAGAACAGGAATAGCTTGTCTTTGAATTGGTGTGGGTTCTATGAATCCGAGTTTTGCCAGATTGCGTAACATATATGGTTCACATTTATATCTGCGAAGAATTTATTTAGAATCTAAATCATAGTAATTTATAAAGACAAGCATAATCAGAACAAGCAATTATACACAGACAGACAGGTTGGTTGCAGCATTCAAAAGTGAAGGGATGATGGACCCTCTAAATCAAAACGTCATATCATTAAAAATACAAACAAAACAAAAAAAGAAAGGAATAACAATTTATGCATCAGCAACCATAGTCAGATGGAATGTGACTAATATTTGCAAACAATATTTTCTACTGGAAAATTTGCTTCCCGTGAACGGGATCTTATCAGAAGACATAAAAGTTAGGAGAAAGTACTCTAATAGTCACGTAACAAGTGTAATTATCAGATACAGACACATGTGTACAGCAGTTTGAGAATACCTTGAGCTCAAGTCCTCAAAATTTTGAAGCGGGGACGGGACATTGTACCCAGACACATGAATGTTGTGCCTCTTCCTGAATAGAGCATCCCGCTAGACATGGAAAGCAAAAAGAATCAGTACATAATAAGAGTAAGGGGGGAAAAAAATCAAAATGATAAAAATTGTGTCATATTTCACGAGACAGAAAGGAAGAACCTCGAGTTGCTTATTTTGCTCTTTTGTCTGCTGAATGGACTCAACCACAACTTTATCTTCATCTTTAGGTTGAAGTACCGCTGATTTGGACTTCTTAAAGACATTGAATCCCTCAACTGTTTCTGTTCTTGTTTTGTTTTCCCAGCAGAAACGAACAGAAAATGAGACAAATTTGATCAATGAATATACTAATCCAGAAGCGCCCAAGAAAAAAAAACCTGAAACCACTCCCTTCCGCTTCCTCTTCTTCGCAGGCGCCTTTCCATCAACTGATTCTGCTTTCTCAATTTCAACCGAGCTCGAAACCTTCACGGAATGATCTTTTTCTTTTTTCTTTCGGCAAAAATGAACATGTCAGTGAGAATAAAATTCGAAGCACGAATACAGGACATCACGCCAGAATCTCAAAAGGGAAGAAAACCTCAAAAGACAAACAAACGAAGAAGGACATTTCCTACCTCGAACTTGGCAATATCGCTGCCGAACCTTTTTCTATCGAAGCTAATGCCCGAAAACAAAAAGGACGAGCCGTTGGCCATTCTTTGAAGACAACAAGGCTTGCTCGCCACACTATGCGTCCCACTTCTCTTTTAGGGATTTTCCCCCGCCAGCACCCGCCACCGCCGCCGGTGATTTTATGAGCCCGCTCAGAGTTCATTTAATATTTTTTAAGCACAGGAAGGCGCTAACTCTTTCCTGTGATTCTCTTTTTTATGTTGATCATATAATTTTATACAAAAATTTAATTTAACTTTTTATTTTTTAATTTAAAAAAATTATCTTTTTATTAACATTGAAACTTGTCAAAGGTTGTTTTGTTGCAGACTTTTTAGTAACTATGTTTACTGTAATTCATTACAATTCACCCTTTGTTTTCTTGTTTAGACATAGATGTCTTCAATTATGTTTGAAACACCATTTTTTTATTCGACAATATTTTGTTCATATTTAAAATTTTAATATCAACATTTTTGCATTAACGGTACTGGGATTAATTGCTGAAAGTGAAAACATACTTCACTGAGTTATAACCGAGGTCAGATCGAAACTCAGAACTTCTTCTAGAGAAGAGGACGGATTTGGACCCCCAAAAAAAGTTGGAAAAAACTAGAAAATGCCAGCTCATATGGGGTACTAAAGAGACTACATTCACCATGGACCAAAATGTACATTTTTCAGCACGTTTACGTATCCTCGGTTTCTTACAACATAAAAGCCGCAACACTGCAAACCTAGAAATTCGCGACAGCTTCATCAAACGTGGCCCCCTTAGATAAAATTCCGCTGTCTTGGAAGAAGAATCCCAAATCAGGTGGGTAGCGTAACTTGATATGCTGGACGGACTAGAAACCAAGTACAGCGCAGCGGGACGAGGGATCCGACGCTAATCCCGGCAACACCAATCAACTACTCATCAAGCCCGTAGTCCTCTCCAAAATACTTGTCAACCAGACTATTTGCCATTGTTCTCAGATCTTCATTTTCATGAAATTGAAATCTTTCCATGGCCTCAATCCCATCTGCTTGTTCTACAAGCTTGGGCCCCCCACCCCCTGGCATCCCCCTCAGGACCTACAAACATGACTAAATCTTCTAAGAGATCACAGTAGGAATTTCAACATCAAAGAACTTGATTTTCGAACTGATAGGCTCTATTTAGTGAGATCAAACCAACTAACAGTCCAAACAAAGGCTACAAAATATCATTGATGCAATAATCGCAATTTCTTACCAGCTCTATGAATTGAAGTCCTAACCTAGCAGCCTCAATATCAGCAGATCTAACCAAATCAATAAAGCCAGGCAAGCATCCTCTTTCAACAAGTGGAACCAAGTGGTCCAGGATCAGACTCGGCGTCTGGCCACCTTCACCTTTAGATGGGGCAACACAAAGGTTGCCCAATACATATGCTGCTTCCTTTCTTATATCAAACGGAGCTGCAGAAAGAAGGCGCAACAGCAAAGGCATTGCCTCACTGGAATATATCAACTGCTTGTGCTCGACAGAACCGGCAGCTATATTAGACAACACCCATGCTGCTTCCTGCATAGATAACAAAGCTCACATCAAAAGTAATATGAAGTTTGATCAAAGAACCAAAGATTGGAAAAACAAAAACTATACCTTCTTTAACACCCTGTGTTCACTTTTCAGACACTTCACTAGCACCTCAATGACATTATCTGAAAAAGCCATTACGAAATCAAATGTAAGGAAGTCAGCCTTTACGATAAAATTGCATATTTTAAACGAGGAAAATAGAAGCTGATTTTTCCCCCTGGCTTAAAATATAAAAGCCAAGATTAACTAACCAGTAATTTCACGTCCTGGCACAATAACGGCATAAATTGTATTGGAATCACCAGCAATCAGATTACCTAAACTCCGCAAAACCTAGATAAATTTCTCATTATTGATATATAGAACAGATATAAAATATGCATACAAAATTACTGACGCAGAGAGGTAAACTTTGTAAACCAGTCAAAAAACTAGTGGGGATCTGTACCGGAATCAGTAATTGCAAACTGCTTGATGCTGACAACCTCTTTACAAGCAACTGAAGTACATCACTCTTCACCAGCATACTGGTGGCTACATTTGATAGTGCTGATAGATAAACAATTACCCAGGCCACTTCAGTAGCTAGTTCATCGTCCCTGAAGTAAATGAGGAATTTAATATGGAAAAAAAAATTAGAATAGGCTATTAGAGACACATCATCGATGAGTATAAGACCTGATTATCTCCTGTAATATTTGCAGGAAATAATCTTTCCATAGAGTCATAATACAGAAAGAGGGTTTGCAATTTGCATTACCGCCATTTCAGATATCTTCAAGCCCACAAGCCAATATAGAAAAGGTGAACTTATTTTGGGGTAATAAATGCAGCAAAACTTTAAGCAAGGAAAAGTTAACAGTATTCCATGCACTGTAAAACCAAGCATGTACGGTGTTTACAAGTAATTAAGCATGCAAGTCTGAAAGCAGCCAGAGCCCATTGCAGCACCAAAACCGCTAGGCAGAAATCTAAAAGCAGTTCCAAAGCAAAGTAAGTCTCACGCTTTTTTCAAATGACGGATTAATGCATCCAATACTCCCTCAACACGGATGAGTTCTGTTGCAGCTTTAGGATCTGGGCCCTACATGCAAAAATGCTCGAGTCATGATATATTTCCAAGAAGGACCACACAGCAAACACTGCAAACGCACTTGCACTTGCACATAATAATACAGAGCATACCCCAGAAATTCCGGCCATGACTAACAAGTAAACACAGTAGCAATACAGATACAGAATGTCAGAAAAAACTAAATATTTGAACCCCAAAAAGGGCCAACTACTCATATTATTCTATCAACAGATTTGAAACCTTTATTAAATTGGACAAAGCCCAGGCAGCTGTTCTCACAGCTGACCCTTTGTTTGGAAGCATCATTCTTGCAAGAGGTAGCAACGCCCCTTGAGCTAGCAGAACATTTCTCAACTCCTCACCTTCCCCAGCCACATTTCCTAATGCCCAAGCACACTGTTCAGCAACAGGCAAGGAGCTCTTTTCTGCAGAAAACGAGCAATCATGAGTTGGTAGGGTAGCCGTGAAAGCTACATTATGATAATCTCAGCTTAAACCTTTAAGCGTAATATGCCATATTTAACACACACACACACACACACAAAAGAGACTGGTTATTTGGCAAAATAAATTTTAAAGTAGCAAAACTTAGAAGCATATTGCAGTGATATATGCTGGCTCAAACAAGACCTTTGGCAGAGGACCAGCTCCCTAATTACTTTACAAGCTAATCTTCAAAATTGCTGATATTTCAGTTGTATATTCAATCTCAGAACATCTAAAATAAAGCAGTAATAGCTTTTATTTTCACAGAACATGATTCTCACAAGATACTTGGCATTAAAGAAATCCCACAGAGAATCACGTACGTTATAGTAGGTTCACAATTCTAAGGCCTTATCATGACTCATATGGATAAAGAAAGTGCAACTATATCTAAGCTTGTTCCATGACAGAAATAATTGTCACCACTCGGGGAACCTAGGTAGCAGCAAGTGACAAGTGATAAATGCTTATTAGTGTTATGGATTTGTAATTCGGAAAGACAGAGAAAAGGAGATAGATATCGCATAAACTAATAGTGAAAATTTCCTAGAGTTGCTCAAGTTAAGTGTGAATCAAAGACGGCGTTTCTTGGATCTGCCTGTTCCTTTTCCCGCCAAAGTCCACTGAGCAGTTATTCTTTGCTGCTACCATCCTATCTACGTGACCATGAAGCCTTTTCTATAATAAGAACATCTATACTCACTTAGAAAGCCAAAATTGTATGTTATTACATCAAATATTAATCCTGATGTTCGAATATTAATTAATAAATGAATGTTTCTCTTGATGTGCAAAGGAACTCTAAAAGGCATCACTTACCCCCAAGATGAGCAATAAGTAAAGGCAATGCAGGCAACAAAGCTCTTGTTTCTTCTGGGTTCCCTGCTGCAACATTTGTAAGGCACCAAGCAGCCTCAAGCAACTGCAGAAGAAATACAGTGCAAAAATTATCAAATAATACTAATAAAATTTCCAACAAGTCCTCACAACAAGCTTTAGGGTTCCACATAATCCATGTGACAGACAAAGAGATGTCCGAAGTCAGATCTTTTCGTGAGTACAAGAGGTAGGAACAATTGAACATCGTTCACATCAGCAATGAGTTGCTAGTATTTTATGTAGCAATGAATATGTTAAATCACACAGTCAGATGAGTCTTTAAACCTGTTCATCTGGGGAACCGAATGAAAGACACTGAGCTAATATGGATACTGCTCCTGCTTTGACAGCAGCCTCAACAGGAGGAAATTCAGATCTTGACAGTAAGCGCCTTAATTCTCGGAGAGCACTCACTTTTTTCTGCATTGCACCCTTCCCCCTATCAATCAAAGCACGTAGTGAAATACATGTGCCAAATTGAATTAAAACTGAATCTACAACTGATATGATTGAAGCCTTCTCAGTCTGTGTCAAAAATATGATCAAGACAATACTATATATCAAAACAAACTACATATGCTTGCCTCAGTGGAAGGTTGTATCCGAAAGTATACAAAAAGAAAAATACAAACAGAGTATAGTTCATGTATCTCGTTTGAGTTGTTAAACATAACCATGAGAAATGAACAAATTACAAACGGCAGGGAAGAAACTTGATACGTAAAAGAATTTTGGAAGGCTTACTGATAAGCAACGGCAGACTTCAGTTCTTCTACTGCCAATGAGGTTTGAGACTCCAAAATCGATTGTTCATCCTCAATCATCATTTCACTATCAAGAGGAGCTTCGCCATCAGTATTAATGCCAACACGACATAGCCGTTTAGCACGCACGAGTGATTCCCTTCTTTCCTTTCCAACTGTGATTGCATGCTGCCGCCTTCTATCGGCAGCAACGGTTCCAACTGAAATAAATACATAATTCAATATCATACATGGTTGAAAAAAAATAGCAAGCAGCAAAGCCCAGTTTATTAGGTAATTATAGGAAGGTGCAAATATGCAGTACACAAGTATAGACGATGAACAACATAAAAATTGATGATTGGATGAAAATTTCCATTGTTCATGCATTGAGGAAACATAATCACACCAGTATTCTGAAACTATTTAATGCAGCCAAGTTTCCAGTTAGGAGCGAAAACTGCATTCATGCTCTTCACTCTCTGCGCGCTCCAGCTGGTTGCTGGGAAACAATGACACCGGTTTGCTAGTTAACTAGGACCCAGTTAAAACTTTTGGGGCTCCTTAAACTGTAATAAACTATTGTATAAGAATTGAAATATTGAAAGAATAAACTAACAACCATAACATTTCCAGTCTCTGTTGTTATGGTCTGAATGAAAACCTAGAGTAGACGGAAACCATACCAGAGGATTTATTAGAATCCCTTCTGTTGCTGGCCGAGGCGGGATCAGCCATGGTAGATGAACCTCCCAGCGCGGCAGGAACTCGTAAAAGGAAGACGAACCGAGGTTTCCTTTCAGACAGCAAACGGCCTGACTCGTTTAGCTCCGGCCTCCTATTTACCGCACATGACAATTATGCATCCTTTTTCCCTGGGTTTCAATAAAAGGAGAGTTTTAGAAAAGTATTTTTTTAAAAACACATTTTTACACGTTCTCAAACACCCCTGAAGTCTCGGGACGGATTATGATTTGGTTAGATGGAAAAAACTGGTATTTGATTTGACCATGGGCAAATAAAAATTCCGTTTCTCATGAATTCATATAAATGATATATTTTCACGTAATTGCTTGTCATTTTTATGTGATGATGTTATCATTGTTATGCTAAGTTTATATTTTAAACATGAGACACTAGTTATGAAGTGAAATACGGCAGTACATTATTAGAGCGATCACGCTGGACTTGAAGTTAAGAATTATGTTGATACTACCTTAGATTTTTAATATGAAAACTACTTAACTAATTTAATTAAATTAAAAAAATTAGTTAAATTAATTATTTATAACAGATATGAGTTAACGTTATTAAAACATCTTTTTTAATCATGACTACTTAGAAATATAAACCTTCTAATATATGTAATCAATATGATACTTTAAAAAATAAATTACGAATTTGACAAACAAAAAGAATTATCGTTTTAGATTTAAACCACGAAAATTTAGCGATTTGTTGTGAAATTATTTGTGTATGGCAAAATTGATTAAATGTAAAGAACAGGTTGTAGTGGTTAATATTTTTGTCTGTGTGAGATTGAGTGAATTATTTTACGTTTTTTGAGCAAGATCATTATTTGTGCTTCAAGAAACGAAATGCAACTTAAAATTAATTAAACAACTCTTATCTTAAAAATATAAAGTAGTATTCTTCCGGTCCTAAATATAAACACTAATTTTTTTTTTTTTAGCAGAGGAAAATATTAGTAGTAATTAGCCCAAGACAGTTGACTTGCGTTTTCGGGTTTTTGAATCCCCTGTTGGCTTCATAACAATGGGCCAGAAAAGGGCCATAGGATTGGTGGGTTTTTTTGAGCCTTTTTCCCAGAAGAGATTCCAGCCCGCCCAATGCACTGGCGGTCCACGACATCGCGCTATAAGTGTGAATATGACTTTTTTTTTTTTTTACCAGAAATGTAAATATGATTGTTGAATTTTCAGGATAGTTTTCATTTTGTTTTATTCTGATCCAACATTTATTTTTTTTCTCGTTAAATGTTTTTTTTATTTAGGATACACAAAATTTTAGATTAAATGTAATTAGATAGATTGTATGTTTGGAGCTAGAAACTAGGTTAGAGGCATGGATTGATAAGTGGAGAGAGTTCCTCTGCCAAAAAACAAAAAATCAATAAAGCGTCGTTGTGATTCAGGGGTAGTTTGGCAGCCATATAAATTACTTCTCCGGTCCTAAGTATAAGGGTATATATTTAGGACCGGAGGAGTATTTCAAAAATATGTTTTCATATAATCAAGATAAAACTCCTCATATACCATAAACCACTCTTAAGAGGTTAACCTAAACACTCCCTTAAAATATTTCACTGTTTGTCGTTTGATTATCTAAAGGAGTCTTGGAACTTTCCGAATACACTGATATGAGCTGAGATAAATAGAAATTTGCATCCATAAACAGAGCTGGAGGTGGTCCGAGTATTTCGTGGGTCTGAGATGAACGTGAGACGTACGATGGCCGTGATCGAATTATAATGATCCGTGCATCCAACCATCGCAAAAAAAATTTGGTGGGAAAGAGATAAGAATTGACAAATAAGCAACAACTTGTGGATTTGACTGCGATTGTTTAAAAAAAAGAGAGAGAGGTTGTATTTTGAAAGATTGCTTCTCAGGTTAAATCCTGCATGTATGTGGACCTCAGTCTAATGAATTAATATTTTGTTCTTTAAATAAATAAGGAAAATGCATTTAATATTTTAATTCCTTTTTCTCATGCTTGTTTATTCTTACTCGCAAATTAACTCATCACTCTTTCAAGAGTTGCTCACTTGCTCCTTCTTGTAGTTTCAGGCAATTTGGGCAACGTCCACTGTGTGGATGAAAGAATCAGTCGTTTTGAAGGAGTAAGCGTATCAGGCGATGAGGCATTGAAACTGACGGTGGCGATGATCCAGAGGGCATGACCAGCGAATAAGATTTCAATGTTAAGGACCGAGTCAAAGCAGTGAGTTGTCGGGGTGAAAAGGCGCGTGAAGATTCTGAATCAGGTGCATACGTATTACCTGAAAGTGGCCATATATGATCTCAACCAGCTGAAAGGCATATCAAGTTTCGTATTCACACAGAGGGCAAAAAAGTAAGTCAATACGCAGTGGAAACCAGTGGGGTGGGCATTATGTGATATAACGATCATAAAATGTGAAGAACTGGTTCAACGCTTCCGCGTTATGTGGTAGGTGCGTTCCTGCTTTTGGCAAATAATGATTATTACAAAACGGGAAGGACTAGTTTAGTCCATAACTCTTTCGTATTTCTATGGCATTTCTCCACGTTATTATAGAAGCGGCCATCACAGTCACATGAAGGTGTCATGTAGTGTGGAAATCTGAACATGCGAATTTAATAACACAGATTTTGACGGTGGAGCGGAGCTATGTGAAAGATTTGTTGACTTTGAAGCTGTGTTGTTGGGAGCGAGCTTCCTCACACGTGGATTGAAACCTATGGATCACTAGGCTGACTCAGGAACTGATGGGCCTGACTCCACCTAAGGTCAGGTCACTGGAAACCATGATCCTCGCTGATATCACTATGGTGCTCTCAGATTTTGTGGCAGCTTTCCTTGTACGGTCAGCTCCCCTTTCTAACCAAATGCTCCTCCCCATCCCACATGTTGCTTCACTCTTCTGTGGGCCTACCGGCAATCCCGCAGTTTCAAAGCATCGCCTCTTTTTTCTTCTCCCCCCCCCCTCTTAAGGCTAGTTAAGCATTAAATTAATAATTCTAAGAAAGTTAAAAACTAAATAGATTTTAATTGGATTTTAAGTCTTCCAAATTTAGTGTTTCGAACGGAGTCCTGCGAGGCAGAGAAGAGGAATTCAGCCGGCAAAACAGAAATTCCGCGAGTGAAGTATTGTATTAAAGACGATCAATTCCAATAGGAGACAGAGTTGTATAATATGAGTACGCGTTGGTGATCTCAGAGTCACAAATGGAGCAGCTTCTTTATCATAATGATATTGAGAGTCGTCACTGGGGGGGTGCATTAATAAATGGACAAAACAGAAGATCTATCAATGGCCGTCAAATCATGTCCATTTTCCCTTTCCAAACAAGCACTCATTTGAGTTTGACTATTTTCCTTCTATTGCTATGCTATTTATTCCCTCTTCTTTGGCTAACAACAGTCCAAACAAGTTGGGGCTACCTTCTAAATATCTTTCCGTCGACCCATCCATCCATCCAACAAATATATGTATGAACTGTCAGGAATGCCCTGGGTCTCTCTTTGAAGATCTAACGGCCACCGACTTTAATCCCCCATCAAAAAACCCGGAAATCCAACGGCTCCCTGTTACTATAACGTGTGATCAAGAGGCGCGCGTTATTTTTCCTGACTTGCCTATTTTTAATCTGGCGCGCTCTGGCCTTGTCCCTGAAAATATAATCAGTGACCTCGAGATGGTAAAGTCAAGGCTGTCAAGCAGATCCGCA
Organism: Neltuma alba; assembly: GCF_004799145.2. Taxonomy (NCBI): domain Eukaryota; kingdom Viridiplantae; phylum Streptophyta; class Magnoliopsida; order Fabales; family Fabaceae; genus Neltuma; species Neltuma alba. The sequence goes on from NW_021637250.1 coordinate 85,711, forward strand.
GTAAGCAAAGGTCAAGCCCAACGTAAAATTACAATCAACGCCCTCAAGTTTATACAATAAATTCTCCATAAAACAATTAATTCCATTTTGGCCTAATTTTATATATTTAAGAATTTTCCCTCACCCATTTAGATGAGACAATACATTAATATTCACTCTAAAATTTTTTAAATTTCATCAACTTAAATTTTCATTAATTTTTTAATTATTTTATTTTTTTTTTAAAAAAGTTTACTGGGTACATAACAGCATATGAATTCTGATTTCTTCCCTTCGAAAAGTGGTCCGACATTATTTCCCCCGAGAGAAGCCTACAACAACAAGGCTACAACCTCGATACAGAGAAATCATAGCAGATGATTCACCCATCCGTGCGAATGGTAAATAAGAGAATAGATTAGCTTTGTTTGGTCCACACAAGAAAACAAAATCTGCACAAACCACACTGTCAAACACAGACAATCCTCCGCCTCGACTCATTTCATCACATCATATCTCCTCAGTTTCACTCAGCACGCACCTTCTCGACGCCCCCTCGCTCGCTTCGGAGACAGTGTTGTGTTGTGTTGTGTGGGTAACGATGAAGCTGTCTACAAAACCCATTTCGAGTCCGGGTCGGGCGGAGAAGTTTCCGCCGCCATTGATGAGATTCCTGAGAAGCAATGCCGGGAGTAGAAGCAGAGGCAGGTCCAGGACGAGCCCCATGTTCGTGCGGAAGAAGAGTACAGCCATTGAAACCCAGGAACCTTCTTCCCCCAAGGTCACATGCATGGGTCAGGTCCGAGTTAGACGCTCCTCCAAACAAGCCGCGTCGAAACGCCCGCGACGGGCCCGCGAGGGAGCCACGACCCGGTGCCGCTGCCGGTGGATCCGTAAGTTTCTGTTTTGTCATCGCGTCTCCACGAAAATCAAACCCAAACCCTGCCACCCCGTATGGCCCAAGTGGGGCTTCTGTCGGGTCGGAAGCTTCCGCAGGAAACCCACCAAGGTCAGAGAAGACTCTCACTCTTCTCTGACCGAGTCTAATTTCCGGGATAGGTTCAGTGATGAGTCAGGGCGTGGTTACGAAGAACTTGAAGAGGAATATGAAGAGAGAGCTCACGTTAATGCTAATGATAATGCAATTTCTTTTGCTTCTAAGTCTTGCACGCCGCCGAAAAACGCTTTGCTATTGACTAGATGTAGATCCGCACCGTACAGATCTTCGTCTTTGGCTAATAGGTTCTGGGGTTCGCCGTTGAGAGGCGAAGAGACAGAGCAGAAGCAGAGAACAGGGCTTGAGAACAAAAACCCCACGGAGAGCGAAGAACTCCCTGAGCAGAGAGAGTCGGCAGGTAAAGAATCAGAGGAAAAGTTAAGGCTTTGCCGAGAACTTAAAGATTCAGTCAAAGAGAGACTCCTCAAATTAGAAGACTCTCAAGAATTTAGAAAAATCGCAGGAGGAGGGGTAGACTCTGTACATCCTCTGGTTCTCACACGGTGCAAATCAGAGCCCGCAAGAACCGCGCAGAAAATCGATGCTGAGGTAAATTTCTGGAAGAAGAGAAGGTCGGGTTTCTCTGATTTGTGATTATTATTATATTCTTGTCTGCATAACCCTGCCTTTTTTTTTTGGTTTTTCTTTATTCCTACATTATGGTCACTGGCCTGAGCATAGTTCTCAAGAAGTAGTTTTTATTTTTTTATTTTTCATCTGGCTTATAAGATGAACGCTTGTTTTTTGACATCTGGAGCTGTGCGAGAGAATCTCCAGGGCTCCATGGTAAATTAAGAAGGTAAGTGGGTCGTACACAGAAGTAAATAAACAAGGAAACGACGTCATGAGCAACATTTACTCTTTCAGCGCTCGAGGAACATGGGCGCCTGCAGTTATGGCCTTCGGTTCATTAAACATGCTTCAGTTTCTTTTTCTCTTAAAACAAATGTTAACGTTAGTTTTACTTCTTCTCACAAATGTTTCGGAAACGAAAGTAACAGTAGTTTAATGTTTGCTGAATTTTCTGTCCTTGGATGCTCTGACCAACTATCGAATATTCACTTAATTTAGTGATGCATTGATGACTCTTAGGTGAACTCTATAATGTATTTAATTTGGTGGATTGGTGATCTTGTATGGGGTGGGTTGATTGTTTACTATTGTTTTTATACAAAGAATGGTTAATATATAGTTGCGCTCGTGCACACTTTCAGAGTTCAGAGCAGGAGATAGTATTTAATTAATATTTTTAAAACTAAGTCGGAGAATGGGGCTTCTGTAAAGAGGTTTTGCTGGCAAGGAAGAAAATTTCTACATTTTACAATATAAGATCTAATTGGAAGTCTTAAATATAAAATTTTAATTTATTTTTGTTTTTTAAGTTTATAATATAGTCTCAAAAATATCTTTATTATAAATTATTTTCATTCAAGTATAGTTTTAATATACCATTTTCAATCTTTAATATAGGAGTTTATTTGATTTTTATTTTGGTTTTGATTATAAAATCCTAATTCATTTTATTTTTTTACATTTTTTTATTTTTGTTGAGATAGTTCTTCTAATAATAATAGTCATTAACAATGATATTTTAGGAAATCCAATATTTATTTATTATAAATAACTATCTTAATTAGTTTTTTAATTAATTTAAATTAGTTAATTAGTTTTTATATTAAGGATCAGACCTAATATATGATTAAATAAAAATAATTTAAAGACGTTAATATAAATTTATCATAGATAACTAATTTAATTAATTTTTTATTTTTTTTAAATTAATTATGTAGTTTATAATTAAGTACAAGGGCGGCCTCAGTACTGTCACCGAAACTAACATTTCTCTAACATTACAATTGAGACGTAGAAGTGAGAGCAAATTTGATGATCTAGGATTTGACAGACGGGCTGTCATTATCCCATTTCTTATCAGTTACTCTCTTCTTTTTGACCAATTTGTCAATTACTTTACACACCATCATTCATAATAATGCAAGTCATCTTAAATAACATGGAAGAAGCAGCGCCGGATGTGATGTTTGAACTGCTAAGTGCGAAAAATACCCTCCTGCTCCCCAGAACCAAAAAAAAGAAGAGAGAGAACAACACCCTGCGGGATAAATAAAAAATCGTCAATAGCGCTTGTCGTTTTGTTAAGTTCAGTCTAATTATAAGATTTACTCTGATGATGTGTGAAAATGAAGCCTTTGAGGCCAGCTGTGTTTCCTGAGCTTGTTCATTTTGTTTTATGATTTTTGTTTTTCCGGGCATCTATTTTTGATGAATGATTCGGAATATCGCCTGTGGGTGTTCTCTGATCCGAAAGAATCAGCACAGATCAAATCTGATAAATGCAACAAAAAAAATTACTTAAAACTTTTATTATATGTATAAACAGGAAAATAAATAAGTTATTAAGTTAGAAATCAATTTAAAATTGTAAATAAAATCAAAAGATTGTAATTGTAAAAAGCGTAAGAAAAACCATGAGATTAATTTGTTTGGCTCAAGATAAAATCAACATGTATTAATAATTAAAAAAAACACATTGTACATCGAGCTGGGTTAGGCTAACGCCATGCCCTAATGGACCGAGCGTGATAGAGTTTACTAGGCCGGTCACGCTAGCCCACGCTTCAAATCTTAAAGCTTGGCACGTTTCACAATGTTTAATGAAGTGGTGTGCACATCAGTTTTGAAGAAAACCAAATGCAGAAATATCCAATTTTCCGAGAGTTTGAGGCCATTTAAAAAAAAAAAAAAACAGAACTCTCGGTCCCACATTATTAATTATTACATTTAATAAAAAAACAATGGAAGAAAATGACAAAAAACAAAGCCAGACACGAATAAAATATGCTAAATGAAAATATTATTCATGAATATGGCTTCTTATATGATTATTAGATTAATAATTTAGCTTCTGAGATTTTTTTAATTAGATTCTTTTAATTCTTTTAATATATAATTTCTTACCCGGTCTCTTCAACAACTTTCTCCTCAGTTAAAAGTGGTAAGAAAGCAATCATTGGCACCGCACAAAATGAAATCCGACCTTCCATGACGGGAAATTATTTGGTCAAAGAATCACAGATTGTAGCAGTCTGATGATTTCCACCAGAAGAACCAGTAGAAACTTGAACCGTTAAAAGTGCAGAAGAAGACGGGCATGTGCAGCCCCAGGCAGTTGAAGCTGATTTGCTGAGATGCTGATTTGTGATTTTAGGTTGATCCAACACAAACACGCAAGGAGAATCGAAGTTGATCAATCAGAATCTGTACTCAAAAGCCTAAACTCGCTCACAGCAATTATGTTGACCTCATACCACAACATTGAGCCTATAAACTCTCTCTTTCTACCAACCTTGATCAAACTTCTGGGCACCACAGATTCCCATCATTTTTGCTGCCATTAATTCCATTTATCTTTTATATTCCCCATTAAAAGGCAAAGGACCCACTCTTTATTCCCACGAAAATGACCTCTCTTTTTTCGTTTAAATTTCGGAGCCAATGATAATATAACAAGAGCTCTAGACTTTCTAGTCAAAAGCTTCAGTTGAGCTGCATTGAAAAACTTAGGTGTTGCTTGGCGGCATACGAAAGTCTGAAGTCGGCAATTCTAAGGTTATCTGTTATGATCATATAGTACGAAATCCGAAAGTGATTCGGTTATAACGCCTTGTTTTTGTTTCTGGGTATTAATCAAAAAACGCATTAACAACTGTAGTTATATCTGTTAAAATGAAAACCCACCTTCATTGACGTGGATGGAAGCAGATGGAAACAAAAGGGTCGCTATCCTGGTTATCCGAACCTTGCGTACTTGGTCATATGCATAATGGGGTCTCCCTTTTGACACATCGTAACTGACTAGCCTAGTGTGGCCATGAACTGTGTGAGCCAGAGATTTCAGCAAATAATATATAATAGCTGAAAAACCTTGAAACTTTAGTTTGAGCAACAAGCTCAAATAAAATAAAATAGCTAGAGAGGAAGAAGCAAGCGATTATGATGAGCATTTTGTTTAGCTGAGAGATAGTGGAGCTGAAAGGAAAAATGAGGAATGTGAAATACAGCTGGGCGATCTCAATGGGATGTCCCTCCATGGGACAGTTTTCAATTATGAACACATGCACTTGTCTCAACTACAATTCATTAATGTGTAACCGTCTCTCTTTGCACCATGAAACTTGAAAGAAAAGGGGAGTTTAAGTTAATCATTTTTACAGTAGGAAAGTTGAAGTTAGCCTGTTAAATCACTGGGAAGAGAGAAAAAAAAAAAACAGTAAAGATTATGCTTGTCTTTCTTTCTTTCTTTCCCCTTCCCAGTGTTACGTTGTTTTCCAATCATGTTTGATCCCGAAAGGTAAAACGTATAATGAAAATGAAGAAATAAATGAAATACGTGTAGGAATATGGGTTCGTTATGAAGGCATTAATGCCCCAACCCAACACATCCACGTCGCCCCTTACTGCTTATTGCTGGGTGGATGTTGACGGCTTCAATTACCAAAAGCAACCTCTTGCCTCTTATAATCACACATTTTAAAACCCTTCATCCTCCTTATCTTACTTATAAATCACTCCAAAACAACAAGCTTCGTACTCCTGTTGCTCTCTCACTACAGCCTTTAAGAAATCTGAGCATCCCTTATATGGAGTTTAAGTCCACCCTCACCTCATGCTTCGTTCTCTTCCTCGTCCTCTCTCACCCTTATTTCTCCACAGGTTTGCTTTCTATTTCTAACTCTTTTCCTATTTAGCTTTTGCTGATCTTTTGGACTTAGAATATACTGGTTATTCTGCTGATGTAGGGGCATCGCAAGCTCTGGAATCAGAGATATATGAAATTGATTATAGAGGTCCTGAGACCCACTCGTCCTCTCCTCCTCCAGATCATCATCATCAATCTCATGCCAGCCCTCTTTCAAATCACCGAAAAGCCTCTCTGGGTTCCGGCAAAGTTAATGAGGGCTTCGTGAGCAGTAATAATCATCCCAAACAAGAAAAGGCAAGTGATTATTATGGATCCGACATCATTGAATTTCTGCGTTTATTTGTGTGTGTGTTGTATTGCCCACGGAAGAGCTGGGATTGTATACTACTGTTAATGGGGGGAAAAGGATAGGAAATGGGTGTAACACTCAGTATCTGATTATCTGGTGTTTAATCACTATATATTCCTAGTATTGATCGTACGTTAATGCTCTTGTACTGCGCAGGTGAAGGGAATCCATGGATGAACAGGCCTTTCACAGGTTTAATGTATGTGTGTCTGTGCTCTCGTATAATAGGGGACGTCATGTGGGGAATTTTGTCATGTTTATTCTTAAAGATATGCAAAATCTGTACAAACGACAGGTGTGTGGTGATGAGGGAAACAAAAACTATGTGGCCTTCAGTTTGAACAGTACAATATGTAGTTGTAAGTTGTAACTATCATCAGATCGTCATATGTTCTCACTGGTTTTTTTTTTTTTTTTTTATACACGAAGGATATAACTCTGTCTATCGCCTTGGCATTTCCAACCAATCACGTGACAAAACTTCGATGATTAATGTTTCCCCATCTGCTTGTAACCACACTGTCCACACACACACCCTCAATATTTTCTGATACTCTCTGCTTCTTGTTAAACATGGGACGATGATTCTTCGTTGATTCTCCGTGCGCGCGCGACCGCGCGTTTCCCCATCTTCGAAGGTTTTCCAATTAAGTTGCTTCTGCTGAACATGGGAACGACGATAATTCTAAGTTGATCTTTATGTGTGTGTTCATTTGTTGATAAGCATCTTCGAAGGCTTTCTAAGCTGATTCTTCTAAACATGACACGAAAATTCCGAATTTTTTTTGTATAAAACAGAGTATCCTCAAACTAATTTGGGTCTGAAATACTTCTCCTTATAGAAGTAAAATGACTCACTATCTCAACTAGCAGTTAAGTTTTTTTTGCTAAAACATAGGTATCCTCTTATCAGAGGTAATCCTATTCGAGACATTGTCAGGTACTATATGCGGGTACCTCTTTCAATGATGATTCGAATCTTAATTCATCATGTTGTGAAAGACTAGTTCTTTTCACTAGACCTAATTCCCATTGATAACTAGCAGCTAAGTTGATTGTTAGCAAAGCATTGAAATAGTGGAATACAAGGGGTCGGTCAAGTTCAAGATGCGGCAGGCCTTTACTTATTTAAAAATTTATTTGGGCCCAAATAGAAGACGAAGATCTACAAGAGCCCTGATAAGTAGCGCCTGGCAGAATTATTGACAAGGATGTTTATTATTATTATTATTATTTGGACAACCAATTTGGCAATCCTCATAGATTTATTAAATTTTGAATAAGGTCCTTTTAAAAATTTTTTTTTTAAATCCTTATATTTCATACCATCAGAGGTCCTTCTAAATTTTTTTAAAATTTTGAATTAGGTCCCTCCGTTAATAAATCCTTTAGATGCCATTAGTTTTTAGTGTTAGGAGATGATGTTCACTAATAAGATCTAAATAAGCACGCAGATGGACACATATTGCAGCATAGATTAAGCAACTTTTGACTCATTATTATCATACGGCTGTTATATGCCAACCAATTGAAAGTTCCGCCACACTTGTCTGCAATGGAATGCTTTGTTTTCTCAGTGTTCATAATCACCCAATTATTCTCGAAAGAATGAAACTCTTTCATTTACTAGTATACAACAGTTGCAAAATTTTTCACGACAAACAGAAAAGAAAACGCTTTTAAAACTAGAAGGCATTACTTGTTGAATTCTAAAATTTTGAATAAATCATTCTAATTTAATAAAGGACTATCTCATCTTTTTCATTCATTCAGGAGTTCATGTAACTTGCACAATAAAAGTTACCAGTTGTATAACAATTTTTACAACTTGTCTTAAATCACTTGCATATTATTTTACAAAATAATTAACGAAAATGACAATTTGGATAATGCAAGTGATCATTTTCATTAAAGGATTTGCAATTTGTTTATTTATAATCTAATTATAATCTATTTGAAGATAATTTTATTAAGCGTGTAACAAGAATAACAATTTAAGTAATGAAAGTTATTAGCTGCATAACGATTTTTGTAACTTGTTTTGAGTAATCCACATATCATTTTATAAAATAAGTGACGGAAATGACAACTTGTGTAATATAAGTTACCATTTCCATTAGTGAATTTACAACCTACTTATTTGCATCTCGTTTTTAGTTCTTTCTGCAAATAATTTTATTAAATACATAACGAGAGTGACAACCTGCATAGTGAAGGTTACGAAATGTATAACAATTTTTGTAACTTGCTTTTAATCATTCACATAGTATTTTACAAAACAAGTAATGAAAATAACAACTTGTGCAACGTAAGTAACTATTTCAATAACGCAACCCATTCCTGAGCATTTGATGATTTTCATACTATTCACATGCTCAATTTCTACCAAGTCTGTCTTCTTAGGAGAATTAAACAAGGGCTAAGATGTGTTGAAATATTACTATACAAGTATACTTAAAGAACATCATAATCTTAATAACATAACTTTCATAATTTACTACTCTTCCGGTCCTAAATATAAAACCCTTAGACAGGAGGAGTACATATATAATGAAATAGATCATTAAAGTGACAATATCTATTAAAAAAAAAACAGCAAGTTTATAATAGAAGCTATGTTTTATACATACATATATCCAAATAATAAATTAACATTGAGATTAAACTAATAATTGGCATTCAAGCCACAAAAGTCATTCCATTGCATGATATTATGATTAACAACACTTTCAATGGGCTTGACAGCTGCACAAAAGCCTCTTTAGGTTTCTTTTTCTCTGTCTTCCGATGATTTGCCAGAGCTTCTCACTGGGTTGTTTGAGTTCCTTCTCGAGGTACCTGAGGTCTTCGCATTTGGTTCCTCTCTTCCTGAGTTTCTTACAGCCACTCTGCGGCTTCAACATCTCTATATCAATCTTTAGTACCTTTCCCTATTCAGCGGCTCTTTGTGCTGAAGTGCCTACTTTTCTAGTGAAATTCATAAAGGATGAAGTTTTTGGGATTTGCTCAAGTTGCTCGTTAAGGACAGCGGAGAGGGCCTGAGGCAGTGGGCTATGGGAGGAGAGGAGAGAGAGGGTGGGAGGCATGAAATAAAAAGCATGAAAGTAATTTGTCAAAACCTATCAATTCTAATTTAATGCGCATAAACTTATGAAAAAATAGTAAATCTATCAATATGTGAAATTGCACTCAATTTGAAAAATTGGTAAATAAAGATTCGGTCTCATATTACAAATATGAAATCTTGGTGGAAAATCTGAAATGCCTCTTGGCTAAGTGACAAGTTGACTATGGGAAATGACAAGTTCACTTTAATGAATAACAATTTAAGTAGATTAAATCACAACTTAACTGAGAGACATTTCAGACATTTCATCAAAATTTCATATTTGCAATACGAGACTGGATCTTTATTTTCTATTTTATAAATTGAGAGTTTCAAATCATAATTTTATATACTGAGGGATTTTTATTTGTTATTTTTTCTAAACTTATTTATCTCTTATGAAATTAAAATGACTTGTTTAGATTTTACAACTCTAACAATGCCCCTCTTATGTTGAGGGGAAAAAAAAGAAAAGAAAAAAACAGTGCCCCCTTAAAAGGTCTCATTTTCCGTCTTTATCAGATATCGAACATGAATAATAAGTTAACTTGTACCGCACCACTAGTGCGCGTACACACCGCGTCCGCGGGGTAAAAGTTTGTCCTCCGACGAAAATATGAAAGTACATATTTTTTTTTGCATATATTTTAAAAATATTTTAAGAGTAAATAACGACAAGTTTTAAGATTGGAAATGGCAATGCTGGTTACTTGTCATTTACCCTCTAACCGGAAAAAACGCAGTTGACGTCGTCGTCTAAGCAAGGTATGAAAATAAAAAATAATTAATTAATCATAGGCAACATAAGAAAAGAAGATCGGGTTACGCGCTGCTTGCACCGACTTTTCTGGTTGAAAATTTTTCAGATTCCATTCACTTCGATTCCGAGTTTTCTTCTTGATTTGCTCCCGTATTTCTGAATTCTGATGGCTAACAACGAAGATAATCGCGAGGAGACTAGTCCTCTTCTCCAGCAATGTCAAGAAGCTGACAAGACTGAAAAGAAGCATGATTCATCCAAAACAGGTCCAACCTCACCAGAGTCGCCGACATCGGCGCCTACTATCGGAAAAGGTTATGGATGGACGGCCGATGGCCTCCCTTTATCACACGGGAGCGTGATGGGCGAGCCAATGGGTCGGACTCTTTGGAACTCCAGCATTTGTGCCTGTCTCGGGCGTAACGATGAGTTCTGCAGCAGTGATCTTGAAGTTTGTAAGCCTCTTTCTGAATAATACGCACTTGGACTTAGAATTTTCAAGTTAAAATTGGAATGTCTCTATTTTTTGCTTTTGTAAATTACAAGCAAACTCGTATTGGATTTTAATTATTGCTTCTGGTCAATTTCAAATTCCTCGTTCGAACGATGAATTAAGTGAGGAGGAGGGGTTAGAAGGATAATTGTGTATAATTGGATCTCATTAGATTGGTTAGTAGAAAATGACCTAGTAATATTACTTTCATACAAGGGGAGTCCTTAAACCTCGTAGGCTGCATGCTCATGACGCGACAGAGATTCTCTCTGTTGGAATTTATTGGGAATAATTTGCTCAAAATTTGTGTATTTCCAGGGCAATTATCAAAGGTTTATTCGTTCAAAAATAAAATCAAGTGCTGAAAGCTCAACTGTGAGCTGTTAAATTGAATTTAGATTTCCCACTTATCTTATGCAGTTGTTAGGTTTTAGGGCTTAGGCTTCCCAAGCCACATGGAAAGGTTGAAACATTGATCATCAGGTTCACATATTAATATTGTCCTGGTTTGTACAGTATCAAATAATATAACATTTACAGATATTACGTTTTTTCCCCTTGTTTCTTAATCTTCCGCTTAATTTCCTAATTTTTCCACGTTTCTAATGCTTGGAGTCATGATATGAACCAGGTCTTCTTGGAAGTGTAGCTCCTTGTGTGCTGTATGGAAGCAATGTTGAGAGGCTTGGATCTGCACCTGGGACGTTTTCTAATCATTGCTTGACTTACAGCGGTCTGTATTTTATTGGAAATTCCCTCTTTGGCTGGAATTGTCTTGCTCCATGGTTTTCTTATCCTAGCCGTACTGCTATTCGCCGGAAGTTCAATTTAGAGGCAAGTTATTTTTATATCTTTTCCTGTGCAGAGTAATATGATCTTAAATATGTCGTCACTTTGACTTCGTCTCAAACTCTGTTAGAGTCTAAGTTATGGATGCCAGCATGAGATGAGAGATGCGGGATAAAACATGTAGGAAGCATTCAAAAATCAAAATGTAAAAATTGTTTAATCAAAGCATTGCAATTTGCAAGAGATGTATATGGCGTGCACTTTCATGCTATTTTGGACCTTATCTTTCGAGAATACAATCTTCAAAGTTGTCCCATGACCAGTAATGCTGCATTAATGTTACTGTCTAATGTCACAGATGAATGATGATTCCACATTCTTCACTTTCTTCAAAAAACTTAATGGTTCTAAACTTCAAGCTGTAAAAGTGGACTTGGGGATTTCGGATATGTTGAACCTCTATCGTGCTGTAACTTGTTGGTTGCTGTATTATGCATTGGACTTGGACGGTTGGCTTTAGTGACAGGTTTTATGTGCGACTTAAATGTGGTGAAAATCAATCAAGTCAAAGTTAGGCAACATCCTTTTCATGTATTCATTTGCAGTTTTATTGTTTTCATCACTTAGGCTTGGTTTAGATGGTGGGGAAATGGGAGGAAAATAAGGAGGAGAGAATGAGAAAACTTTTTAACTATTTTTGGCCATCCTATTATTCTTTCCTCTCTTGTTTTCTTCCCATCAAAACTAAGGTTTATTGATTGAGAGAATGATCCTATTATATCTGAAGTTTTCTTTTTCTCCCACGTAAAGAGGGATTGCATGCTGAAGTTAATAGCTTTTTTTCTTTCTTTTCTTTTTTTGGTGATAATTTAGGTGGTAGATCGACCAGCTAGATTAAGTCAGTAAATTTGCTTTGCTATGTAGATTTGGATGGAACTCTAGGGGGTTGACAGTTCAGTATTTGCTTTGAGTTTGGGTGACGGGGTATTAAATATCAAGTTCTTATTGCTTCAAATTAAATAAGCTGCCCTGTTTTGATGATTATCCGACAGAGAACTATGCGTGTTTGAGTACTTTACAATAAGATTTCAATTGATTGAAGAAATTGTGGTATTTACAATCAGGGAAGTTGCGAGGCACTCGATAGATCATGTGGGTGCTGTGGATGCTTTTTGGAGGATGAGATGCAGCGTGAACATTGTGAATCAGCCTGTGACTTTGCAACTCATGTATTCTGTCATGCGTGTGCCCTTTGCCAAGAGGCTCGTGAGCTGCGTCGTAGGCTTCCCCATCCTGGCCATAATGCTCAACCACCAGTCTTGGTTATGATCCCGCCGGCAGAGCAGATCATGGGACGTGAGGCTTGAAAATGATCTTCTTTCATCTCGAAAGGGCTATTTCTATGTGTTATTTATGAGTGTTGACTAAACATAGCTTGTATGTTGTACAAGTCTGTTAAGCTTCTCGCATGCAGATTCTTGCTGGCTGTCTGGTATGTATAAGAACAGGAGATTGCTACGTGTCAGTTTGCTTTTAGTGCTGTGCTGTTATTCCTAATGTTTTTAAATTTATATCGTATTATGACTGCAATGGTTTGTGAAGATCTTTCTGCCGGTTTGTATGCGGTGATTCTTTGGTTTATCGCACCAAGTCATTATCAATATATCGATGCATTTAGTATGTAATATCTATGAGAAATTATATTATTTGTAAATGCAGGTGGGATGATTCTCGTGTAGTAGTTTTGTAAGGTTGTTAGCGTTTGGAAAAAAAAAATAGCAATTTCTCTCGATTTTAATATAAGACTTATTTTATAGTGTAAGATATATTATAAAATAAGTTTTATATTAATGAGAATATTAGTTGTGTAAACTTTCTGAATTTCTAATGCTAACGCGATAAAAGATGTAAAATGCATTACAATCCGCAGCATAAACAGTGAGAATAGCGTTTGTATCCAGCATCAGTAATCTTTGTATTCCCATAATCCGCATGCATTGTTGTTCCCCCGCGTTCGTGATCCCAGCTTAATTGTGCGGGCAGGAACCCAGCTTACAGCTGCAATTAACGTCCTTTAATCCAAATCCCTCCTTCATTTACGGATCCCTGTCTCCCTGTCTCTGCAGTGATTGTCTTCAAAGCATCTATGAATGCTCCTCCTCATAATATCCTTGGAATTCGAAGTCTCTATCTTCTAACACCTTAGACCATCAAACACTCCATTTTCGAACCTTTTCTAGCTTTAAGGAGGACCATGTGCGTAGAATGCTGTCAAAAAGGAGGTCTTGTAGGGGAACCCTTCCTTTTCTTCTCTTGTTAAATCGGGGTCAGAGACTTTAAAGTCACAACATCCAAGTTCCAAGCTAAACGCCACATTGCATGGCTATTTAAGAGCTCCTGGAGCCCCAATCAGGGCATAGCTATGTGGCTCAATCCTCACGCTTTGCTTAAACCGAAAGCTGCGAGGCAACCGGCGTAACTGTTAATCGCTCCAAAAGTACGGTCAATCCAACATGTTCAGTTTTACTTTAGCTGTGTCTTTTCTTTAATTCTGATCGCTAGTTCACTATGACCATCTATGGGTGTGTTTGGAAGTGCGATAGTAGGAGTAACTTTTTTTCAATCTGACTTTTACAGAAGTTAGATTGAGTAAAAGTCAGATAGGGTAATGTGATTTATGTTTGGATTGGATTTTTAAAAAAAGTCAGTTTGAGAAGCTGAAACTTGTTTGGATAATAAATGTAAAAATAAGTTTGGATGTCAAATGATTTAAAAGAATATGAATTTTATTAAATAATATATATCTAATATTAGATATATATAATGTGACTATTTTTTAAGAAATAAGGAAAATAAAATTATTAAAAGTAAAGAAATTTAATTTATTATTAAAAAAAATTATATATATAATGTGACCATTTTAAAAGAAGTAATAAAAATAAAATTATTAAAAATAAGAAAATTTAATTTATTGTTATAAAAAAATTATATATATAATGTGACCATTTGATTTGTGAGAAAAAGAAAATCTCTGAGATTTGAGGTCCAGGGAAGGATAAGTCCAGAGTGGCGTAGCAGAAGCACGAAAGGAGGGGGATTTTGGTTTCAGCGACTCCTTCTTTGAGGCGGATACCCCCAAGCCATGGTTTCGTGTTTTTGTTTTAAGTGAGGTGAGAGAAAATTCATACAGGGTCAAGGTCATGTAGGTAAAAAAGTAAAAAACTTTAACACCCACATAAATTTTTTAACAATATTTTTCACCGCCCCTCAGCATCCCAAAAAAAACTTTCAGATTGCTTCTTCCAAGAACCCATTTCAGCCTCAGAAGCCAGATTGAGAAAACATGAGCCCAAACATGATAAAACTATGTCTCTTTAGCTTATCAGGTGGGGATGCACGTTTGGGGGTCCAAACGTGATCCCAAACACCCCCTATATCTCCATCATCCTCATTCTAATAATTTTGTTCTTCATGAAGAAAAGGGTGCAGAATCTGTTCTCGCGAGACATTAAAGAAACGATCAACAAATAATTAGGGCGAGAAAAATGATGACTCAAGCGTGATACGGCCTCTTCCAACTTCCTAATACATTGGCAAACGACCAATTTAAGTGGTAATATCAACAAAAGGGACATGCAGATTCAAAACTGAGAAAAGACTAAAGAACGGCCAATAACAAACAAAAAAGGGAGAAAAAAAAAAATCTAAGGACTTCAGTTTAACAACACAGAACCTTAAGTGATTTCCACCTCCCTACTCTCCAGGTGCGGAGACACCTTGCTTCAGTCTCTCCCTTTTCATCTTTTTCTTGGAGACTGGCTTCTTTTTTCTGGGAGGGAGGGTCTTCTGTGCAAGCGAGTAAAGTATATAATTTCCAACGAGGAATGTCAATAGCAGCCCACCAACAAGCAGAAGGACTACTAAGCCTGGGTTGAACCCTTGGGTTTCAGACTTCTTGATCATATCCCCCTGTTATGTGACCAAAGAATAGTATCTCAAAACAGATTAGAAAGCAATCAGCGAAATGCTACAGCAAATGTAATTTCCGTGTTAAAAGAGGGGGGAAAAAACAAAGACTTGAGATTAGTCACTACCAATTGTCCAAGAGCAATCCTTGTAATAGTGATAACAGGAAAAAGCGAGTCTCCACGCATTTGAGAAATCGTGAGAAATGAGAACAAGATAAAGTTTGTCTTATATATCTTAATTTACGCGATGTGAAACTTTTGCACTTGTCCTCTTGATAGATGAGTTCTTCGGAGAATCATTTTTTGGATCATAAAAGTCTGTGAGCAAATAAATAATTTTTATACTCAGCCAAAATATGCTTAGCATAGGTGTGTGACCTGTATTCACCGCAACCAGGAACTTATATCAAAAGTTGAAAGCTTAATAATGCATATAGTTATTCACTAATCTTCAGTGATTCTAACTTTTGAAGCGTCAACCGAATTTTCTCTCCTCTCGGAATATAATGCATAACATAAAAGTTGAAGGTACAATGTCAACCACTTCAAATGAAACAGTTCTTCAAATAATTTAATGAGTCCAAGGATCTAAGCTGCATATAATACACCCCGTCCTCATGGATGCTTTGAGCCACGATTATAAGATCCATCTTAATGATTAGAGAGAAAGATGGAACAAGGGCGTCAATGTGTGTATATTATCAAATGACAGCTCGTTTGGCTGGGCATATTGACTGATTCCAAATCGAATTTCAATAATGCATATGAGCAACAATACGCAGGCAATCAAGTAATTGACTGAGTTTCGCACGGTCCCAAATAATATAAAACCAAAGATCAAGAAATGAGAGCAAAGGGCAGTACCACGCGATCGAATGAAGGAGGAATATTGCCGGGAAACTCAGCATCATCCTCCATGGATGCCTCGCAGAATCAGACAGATCCACCTGCTCAGATGGCGTGCCGAACTGATGCTCGAGCGGAATCGATCCGGATTTGCGCCAAAAACGAATCCGCGGGAAGAAGTTTCCAGAAATGACTCAATGAGACGAAGGATTTATTAATAACTAAGTTGATTTTTTAAATTTCCTTGGCTTCTTTGGCGGAAACAAAAAATACACTACGTTATTTATATTTATTAATCTACCATATATTTTAGTTTTAAAAAATTATTATTTAATACTACCTCCGGTTCTAATTATAACAACTAGTTGACTAATTTAAAAAATTTTAAAAAAAATTAAGTTAGATATTTGTAATAAAAATGTATTATTTTTTTTAAAATATCTTTACTAATCAAGTGTATTGGCTAGAATTATCATTATTAGAAAGACTACCTTAAAAAGTTATATAAATATTAGAGACAAAGTGAATTAGGATCTTATATTTAGAATCAAAATAAAAGTCAAACAATATTTTATACTAAGTACCGGAAGTAGTAGTATTTAATTATAAATTCAGGTAAATTTTTTTTTTTTTTAAAAGGACACTTGGCAATCCGTTTCAGTTTCAGATGAAGACGACGCCAAAAATTGAGGAGATCTGCATTTATTTAGATGTCAAATGTGACATTTATGATAGTGTTGACCCACCTCAGCGGTGCCCGAATTGCTCTGCTCCCGATCAACCATGTAGCCGCCGTAACCCCATATGCCATGACGATTGGTTTGAAATAGCGGCCTAATTACAAACCGAAGTAAATTATAATATTAATTAATAATTCTTTTTAATTAAACATAAGTAACCTCTTGCTAGAAACAATAATGATTAAACCGGAGCAAGCCTTTGGTCCTAGAGATGATATCAAGCCCGCTAAGCAAACGGGCCAGGTTCTGTGGGCTAACACTGGCCCATTATGAGTATACCAATCCACTTGCCCCTCCTTAATACCCGAGATAGTTTTATTTTATTTAAATATGGGAAGATATTTTATGCTACGCACCAAACCAGGATAATGTTGGGCCACACCGATCCACGTGCACCCGAAGTTGGAGGGAGTGGCACTCTCAGATATGGACGGTAAGTGATCAGGTGGAACAATGGAAGGCAACAAACCACTCGCAGAAGGTTCTCAACAGAATGATGCTTCCGCCTTCTGTTCTGGTCCTTCTGCAATCTCCTCCTCGCCTGTCCGACATAATTGCATTGTTTTGACTTTTATTTTTATTTTGGCTTCTATGATTTACTACCTCCTATCCTAATTATAAAAACTAATTGACTAATTTAAAGAGATTAAGAAAATAGGTCAAGTTAGTTATTTGTAATAAATAGATATTGTCTTTTCTAAAATATTCTTACTGATCAAATTTATTGGCTAGAACTACTATTATTAGAGGGACTACCTTAAAAAATATATAAATATGAAAGACAAAATAGATTAGAATTTTATAATCACGATCAAAATAAAAGTTAAATAGATTTTATAATAAAGACCGGAGGTAGAATTTATTTACTTGTCTCAATTTAAAAGATTAGTATGAGGCATAAATTCGTACAAGCGGAGTGGCCAACGCTCGCAATCAGAAAAGAAACGCCAGTCGGCAAGTTCCTCAGATTCACCGTGAGTCGGCGACACTGGTAGCGCGGACCCCGGAGTCTTAAATGCTGCGTTACCATTTTATTTAATAATAATTATGAATGAATAATTGGATAGAGAGGGAAGGGCAGAAAAGCTGGGGTGGCCAGCAGGCCAATGAGATGATGCCAGGTTTGGTACTGACGAAGGAATCAAAGAATGTGTCTGTACTGTGGGCGAGCTACGTGATCCATTAGGAGCTACGTCACGCAAATCTCTAATTAATAAAAACGAAAATTACACTCAGGTCCTATACAAGATAATTAATTCACAAAAAGTCCTCAAAATCCCAAAATCACTCCCAAGTCCCTAGGGACTTGTGTGTAATAAATTGTAATTGTGAAATTACCTATTTATCCCATTCATTTACAACTTTAACAGTGACTGTTGACAACCCGATGAGAAGTAGTTAACAACCTTGGTAGTGCCTTTGGTATCTCATAGAGTGAGTTGTTAGGGGCACTGCTGAGATTGTTAACATTTCTCCTCGGGTTGTTAACAGATACTGTTGAGGCTGTAAATAAATTACTGCAATAAAATTAACAGGGATAAATAGATAATTTCATAATTGTAATTTATTACACACAGGTATCTGGGGATTTAGGAATTATTTTGGAATTTTCAGAGACTTTTTATGAATTAATTGTCTTGTATGATACCTATGTGTAATTTTCCCTTAATAAAATATGAGTGGGAGGAGAGAGAGATTGAGGGGGCGGGGAATACGGGTAAGGCGGGGGGGGGGGGGTGGCGTTTGGTGCAGTTAGAAGCAAAGGAACATGAAACTGCGATAAAGAACGGCGGGAGGGAGGTGAATTGAGCAAAAAGAAACAGCAAGAGCATGAATTGAACTACAAGTCTGACAAGCTGTGCTGGATGTGGCCCTCTTCCTCTCTAACCATCACCCACTCTCCCTAATCAATGCCCTTTTTTTTATCCCATTCATGTTTCTCTCTTGACGCACTCCAACTCTCTCCTACCAAATTTTGGCTCTCTTCTTTTGCATTACCCTTCACACCACGACCTTTTACTGCCCATTTACACATGACTTGCTCCCAAATGCGGCAGCCATTCTCGCAGCCCAACATCATCCCCCACTACAAAGGAATAACCACCTTTTTCCTTTTCCCTTTTACAAGTTTCTCTTTTTCGCTGCCAACATTACATCACCAAAAGTCCTGTGAAGCTGTGGGGAAGTTTCAACGCCACAAAACTGACACCACTGGCTTCCGAGGAAAAGGCCAAAGGCGAGAGAGAGAGAGAGAGAGGTGGTGAAAAAAATGTTGGTTTAATCTGACAAGGTGGATGCGGACAGCATAAAGGAAATAGTGCAGTTAGAGTATGGACGCAACAGGAATAGTAATTAAGAATAGCCAATAGGAGGAGATGATCCGTTACGAGTGTGGAAAAAAGTGGACATGGTAAGCATATATTTTCAACATTGGGATAATTGTTTCCGTTATATTTTATGCTGTTTCCACTCGCGATGATGTGAGTGTGTCATCAAAGGTGGGTGATGGTGGAGGGACCCTCCCTCCCTCCCAGCCCGCCATACTTTCCCCAGCCTCTACTCAAACTTCAATCCCTTTTTAGTCCCACCATTGCTTCTCCAATCTTCTTCTCAAACTCCATTAAGTATTCAACCAGATGCCCACGACTATGCACGCCGCCCTAATTAATCAGTGCTTCAATGTCAAGCCACCATTGCCGTTATTCATTATCATATCCGTCCCAAGATGATGACCATCCTCTTTACTTGCCAAAACAGTAATTTACACTGTATATCATTGCTAAATCTACATGATACAAAACATTTTTGTTGGTGAGACCCACAAGTATTCTTTTTTAGGTGCTGTTTGAACAGTGATGAGATGAGACGTTGATAAAAGCCAACCTAGTCTTAACTTTCTGCTTAAAGAAAACTAAAACCTGAAAATATATATTTTGAAAAAATTAAAAAAAAAATCGACGATTAATTAAGATCATCTCATGACAAGTGCTGATAACAGATTTTTAATACATTAATTGTGGCATAAACAATAACCGAATTTGATTCCAGACCAACCAGCTGAACAGCTTGATGAACACAAAATTGATTGATCTGGAGATAAAAAATATGAATGAATAAATGCTACTTTCCGCTTTAAAATTGGACCAGATTGCATAAACCCGAGGGGGAAAAAATCGCGTTATTGCAATTGTAATATACATGCAACAATTGAATGTGTCGCTCTCTACAGTGTATACACGAATTCGATAATTTATGAACTGCACATCACACTATATCTATGTCTCCGCCGTTGAAACTGTTCTCCGACGACGAAGGCGAGATGGAGATCAGACCATTGAAGTCAGACACGCTGTCCTGTAAACTCAACAAGAGCTGGGAGGTGCTCAGAGTAGGGGCAGGCTTGGTCGTGGGAACGCTGGGCACCTGAGCCTCACCCACCAGCATCTGAACCACTCCGCGCATGGTGGGCCTGGCCAGCGAGTCAGGGTGCGAGCAGGCTAACCCAACCAACAGCACCCTCCTCATCTCTTCCTCCTCGAACTCACCGTCAAGCCTTGGATCAGCCGCCGTCAGCAACCTCCCTTCTCGATGCAAACTCCATACCCATTCCACCAAATTGTTCCCGTTACCGTCTTTCTCTATGGGTCTTCTTCCACTGGCCACCTCAAGAACCACCGCGCCGTAGCTGAACACGTCAGTTTTTTCTGTTGCTCTGCCTGTTAGGAGATACTCTGGCGCCAGGTAGCCCATTGTTCCGGCGGCCACCGTGGCGTCAGGGGACTTGTCGTGTTCCGTTTGTCTTGCCAATCCGAAGTCGCCTAATCGAGCATTGAACCCTTCGTCTAACATAATGTTGCTGGTCTTGACGTCCCTGTGAATTACCTGGTTTTCGCATTCTTGGTGCAAGTAGGCCAGAGCGGAGGCGACGCCCAGCAAAATTTTGCGCCTCTGAGGCCATGGAAGTGGTATTCTCGCCTCGAACAGAGCTTTGTCGAGACTCCCATTAGGCATTAAGTCATAGACTAATAAGATTTCTCCTTTCTCGTGGCACCAACCTTGCAGACGGAGGAGATTTCGATGTCTAAGACTCCCAATTATTGATAATTCGGATAGGAATTCGTTCTTCCCCTGACCTGTATGGCTGCATCTTTTCACCGCAACAATGTCGCCGTTCTCTGGTAATATTCCCTTGTAGACCGTCCCAAATGCGCCGTGACCAATTATTCTGTTGACATTAAAGCACTTGGTGGCTGTCCTGAGTTCCTTGTAGCTGAATTCTTTTGGCATTTTGATGATTTCTGACGCAAATGAATCGGACCTGTTGACTTGTTTGACCTTTTTGGAGTACACCCAAAACAATGCGCCAGCGAACAGAGCCAGAACGAAAGCACTCGCCGTCACAACACCTGCAACGGCTCCTGGACCTTGCTTGCAGAGCTCATTGTGGCAGGACGATTTACTGTCCTTTTGTTGGGTGCTTGAGGCTGAACCGGAAGAAGGACCTAATGATGGAGGCGGCGACGGGACGGAATTAGCTGTCGGGTTCATCAAGGTAACAGTTGGCGGTGGCGGCGCCGTCACCGATGAACCCGGCTGGGAAGATGAGTACGACTCAAAAGAAGAGCTGAAGCTCCACCATTGGATGCTGTGAGTCTCGGTACTCCCCTGCGTAGAGCCGGAGAAACCTACATACATGAAATCATTAACGTACTGATTTAGATCGAGATTGAATGTCAAAAGCGGGTCTTTCGGTTTCAGATTGGAGTACGAAACCCAGATGTTAAAGCCCAAGGTTGAGCCGTCGTACTCGATCCATACATTCACAAGATCACCGCTCTTGAGATCGATTCCGATGGGTCCCAAGTCACCAACTTCCGTTGAAACCATGCTGTTAAGGTCCAGACCCACATGGTTTCCGTTGAGGTCCTTGAACTGTACGTCCATGAGCGTGTCGAATTCAACCGCCAGAAAACCCGGGGAGGCAGCGCTCGCCGGGTTAAGGAGGCCAAGAGAACCACCGGCGTCACCGATGGTTTCATCGTCCGGCGCGATCAGGAAAGCGAGTCCGCCGCCGATGGACGCTGGATTCAGGTTGGTAACTGAGAACGAGAAATAAGTCTTGAAGCTCGCCGGAGAATGAGTGCCAGGCTGGCGAAATCTCACTGGTTTGGAGTAGAGAGCTCTGCCAGAGCCAGAGTTAGGGACGGCGAGGTCCCTGGTGAGGCTTACGCTGCCATTGTGCAAGTGGGCGTCGCCCAGAAGCTTCAAACTGCTTAAAGTTAAGGTGCCAAAGTCGAACTCAGTGGCTGCGAAAGTGAAGACAGTGTTGAAAAAGCAGAGGGAAAATGTAAAAGTGGCAATGATGGGACTCGAAAATGCAAAGGAAAGTACCAACATTGCTCAGTTTTGGGAAGAACCCATCGCAAAATTGCAGGTGGGAGAGGCTCGATTGCTGTAAGAGTGATAGAGGAAGAAGAAAGACGAGAGGCGGAGAGATAAGGGGAGACAAGAGACTGGGATTGTATTCTTTGCCTTGGAACAGCACCAAGCCAATCCAAGCAAAGAAATATACCACGGAGGAGAAGGTAGACAATGGAATAGAATCCTAAGGAGAGTGAGCGAGACACGTGTTACTCTGCAACGGCTTTTTCTTTCTTTTTTTTTGGATTATGAAATTTAGATATATTTTAATATTTTTCTTCAACAAACTCAAGACAGGCTTGGCCTGGAAACAAGCAAAACACTAATGAGGAGGCACGCAGTCGGAGGAACGCGTCCGTGCCACGCTCCTTCAAGTGCTGCTATGCTCGCTGTAGAAATCCACTGCAATCTATACAAAATCACAATCAGATTTCATTTTCCATTTTAAACAAATATCATAATTGGATTTTTGGCTTTAATTAACCACCATTCATGAACACTACATCACGAATTATGACTGTTTCTGAATTATTAGTGTAGAACAACAAAATCCATCAAAAATTGTGAAGCATACATGTGTGTGTTTGTATCTTTAAATTAATTATTAATTAACTACTCTTTTGATTTTAAATATAAATAAGTTATATTTAAAGCGGGAGGAATAACATGCCTCTGCACCTCTAACGAGAAAACCGTTCCCCAAATTGCAGAATAGTTTTACGAGCTCTCTATTTTTTCTAATTATTTTTTTCTCTACAGCAGTGACATTAAAGGGAATACATGTAAAGATTTGTTTTTATGTCATAAATCTTTTGCCACAATGGGAGGATAAGAGCGGCGTGTCCAGGCGGCGGCTTGAGGAGGGTATCCATTGGCAACCATTTTTCTGTGTCTGTTGGGTTCACGTGCATGAACAGAGGAGGATAAGGTTCTTTTTTTTTTTTTTTTTGCCCTTTTTGGAACTAACTTTACTTATAAAGCAAAAAAAGAATCATGCGGATAAAAATATGAAACGAAAATGCAAGTGCCTTTGTGAGGAAGGAAAAATAAAAAGACGAGGGAGAAAAAGGCTCCTTTTTTTTTTTAAATTTAGGGAACTACGCTGGGGGAAGAGGACAATAGTGTGCTCCAGCCAGTTAATGGAATCAAAATCCAGACAAAAAAAAAAAACCTAACATCTTATCGGTATGGTTATTTTCGTTGAATTTTTGAACTGGCCTGGCATGATGAAAAAATTAAAATAAGTTTTTTCGGAATTTAAAATTAAAAAATGCGTACATTTTGGCAAATGAATTAGCGGCAAGGAAAGAATATGTGAAGTTAAAAATATAAAATACTATATTGACGGAAATAATCCTACCCCTCTGGGTATGCGCGGGCTTGCCACGCAAGCACGGGGAGCAGTCGAGTGATGAGGCAGTGGATGATGAGGGATGGAAGGGTAGTAAGGTCTTTAAGAAAAGGCGCATGAATTGAAAATGAAAATCATGAAAGGGTTGAAAAACGCCAGCAATAGGAACAGAAAATTAAAGCTGATGAATTTGCAGGCGTCATAGGTTTGAGGGCATAACTATCAAGGCCCCACTGTTTGGTGTGAGTGCGCCACTCCATCTCATCACATCACCCCACTGTTGAATCAATTCTTATTGTCTAAGGAAGTGTTTACTTTGTACTGAAAATACTCTCAAGAACTATTCTTATACACATCAAAATAATTCTTATTATATATTTATTTTAAATACCATAAAATTATTTTTAAAATTTTTTATTTAGATATTTTTTAGTTTGTCCATTGCCCATTCCTCAATAAAAATTGCCATCAAATTCTCACACACATGCATCCTCATGCGAGTCTAAGTTCATACACGTGTCTGATTATTCATATATATATTTATATAAACTTCACATATACTCAAATATTATTAACGATACATGCATGTGCTCAATTGCATAGCATTTGGAAATCGTAGTCCTCCCTTGGCTTCCGCATGGATTTCAGCTATCTATCCATCCATCAATATCCTTCTTTATTTCCTCAGACTAATAATGTCAAACCCAGAATCATACAATTAATTGTTTTTTTTTTTTTTAACATCTACATAGTGCGGATATTGCTCGTTTCACGTTACGTTCTGAAACAATACGAGACACGTGAGTCTGCCTGATAAGGCTAATAAATTTATTAATTAATCCCCATTATTGAACTAAAAAAAATAATAAAATGAACTTGCAAGAAAGTCAAACCCCGGGACTGTGAGTATTTAAAATAAACCACGCTTTAAGGGAGTTGGGGTGTCACGGTCCCTTGCGTCGGGTTTTTTTATGCATGTGATGGAATTGACAATTTCACCAATCACACAGTTTTAAATTTCGTTTTCAAAGTAAACAACCTGCAAGTTTATTATGAGTGGAATCAGAATAGTTAAGGTCTATTATTAATCTAGAAGGATTATTATTATTATTATTATTAATTTTTGGATGAAGCGTGTCATGTGTATTACTACTTCTGATCCTTTAATATAAGAGCTAGTTGATTAATTTAAGTATATTAAGAAAACTAGTTAAGTTAGCTATTTATAATAATTAGATGTTGTCTTTCTTAAAATATCCTTATTAATCAAGTATATTGGTTAAAACTATCGTTATTAAAATGATCACCTTGAGAAAAAGTAGATAAACATGAAAGACAAAATAGATTGAAGTCTTATACTTTCCTGATCCCAAATATAAGATCCATTTTATAATATAATGTACAACCAGAAAAATATTTAAAATCAAAATAAAAATAAAAAAAAAATTCTTGTATTAAGAGCAGGAGGTAGGATAATAATAAGCGGCGCATGACATTTTGATCCTAGTGGTGATAATGAAATTACAGCTGCAAGTAAACGCCACTGGACAACGAATGTCCCTCCTGCTAATTCCACTGGATCTCGCACCGCACTCGGCTGCATATATATATCTCCGCTATAATTAATGGCTTTCACCAACCCTTTTTCTCCTTTTGGACACACTCTGGCCCTCCTAAGAGCTTTGATCAAAATGACAAAACCCAAACCCATGATTCGACAGTCAGAAATAGATCCAAATATGTCATCCATGGCCTTTTTTTTTTGTTTTTTCCTGGCACGCTGCTATATTTGCTGCTCGCTTTACGTGAAGTTACTTCGACAATACAATACTAAAAGTAGGGGCTTCGGTTTTGAAGGGTGCTTCCCTGCCAAATGATCCAACGAATCAAATCAAAGTGCTACATGTGAGCCGGAAAACCCTCTAGATTCAAACGCTTCTTTAATTCATAATCAATCAACTAGCTTCTAATCCTTAGTTCATAAGAAAGGCTTCCAAAAGAGAACCACGCCAATTTTAAAACAATGAGAGAAGAGGAAAGGCCCAATAGCTGTGTGGGTTGCTAATTAACTAGGATTCATGAGAAGGCAAGCATGTGATTTTATTAGATTTTAGGCACTGGGTTTAGTGGATACAAAATACAAGGATTGGAGATGGGTGTGTGTGGTGCAATATCTAATTGGGATTGACGTAGCGGCAATCCTTCCTGATTTCACCATTATCGCCGGTGAGAGGATCGGCCTCCGACAACATAAGAATGGCTCTGGAGAATTGTTGGAGGAAATATTCGTTATCAGAAGCCATGTTCTGGACGAAAGGCGAGGTTCTGGGATCACTGGCCAGCTCCGCATCCACGTGAAGAAGACCCTTGTGCGCCAAAATATGCTTGTAGTATTGGTTATCAATGATCATGGGAGTGTCGAGGTCGTTCCTCGAATACAGAACAGCCTTCGGATCCGGGTTCGGAGTCGGACACCTGCGTTTCAGGTACTCCGCGTGTTCAGGGTCCAACGTCGGATCCACGGTCGGGTAGAGCCTATCCACCATATTCACGCAATGAACTC
Source organism: Neltuma alba (assembly GCF_004799145.2). Classification (NCBI taxonomy): domain Eukaryota; kingdom Viridiplantae; phylum Streptophyta; class Magnoliopsida; order Fabales; family Fabaceae; genus Neltuma; species Neltuma alba. The sequence continues at coordinate 111,793 of NW_021637250.1, forward strand.
TCCCCACCGAGTGACCGCCTGAAAATGTTTGACAAACATCGATGACCTTCACGATCGAAGACCAGTATGTTGAGTTGGGCCCACGTAAGATTAACTCACGTGTGACTATATCGATCGAAAATTATTACTATATATATGTGTGTGTGTATAATGGACGTGATGTGGGAAAATACCTAAAAGAGCGACCGTGGCTTCAACGTCAATGCCGATAGATTGAAACCGAGAGAGCACTAAGGAAATGGAGTCGTTATGGTTAGGGATGAAATCTTCCACTGGTAAATGGCTTTGCTTGCTATCTCTTCTTCCCGTCTTCATCTCAATGCTGGGGCCTCCCAACTGTTTGATTAAATATCTATCAAGATGTTTACAGGCAGGAGGAATATGTGTGTGTGTGTGTGTGTGTGTAGGAATAGTGGTGTTATACCAGGACAATGCCATCTCTGGCAGAAAGAGCAACGATGTCAGCGCAAGAGACAGTGGAGGGGCATTCTTGCTCGAGAGCTTCTTTGATGGTGTTGACGTACTTGAAGTTCCTCATGCCAAAGCTTCTGGACGACGCCTGCTCCGACACGACGTCGTTCTTGCTTGTTAACAGCAGGGATGCATCACATGACTGCACTAATTAATTAATTAATTAAATACATAAAATACTAGCAGGATCGATGGAGCGAAATTATATATAGGAAACAATGACCTTCATGCAATCGTGGAAGAGGTTTCTGAGCCAGGAAACGGCGGTATTGCCATGTTTGTGGTAAAGCTGTGTGACTTGCTCCTTAATGATCTCTTCGGCTCTTGGGCAGCTCTTGGAGTAGTAGTTCGCCTCCAGTTGGCTTCTCCCTTCATTATATATTATAATCATTTTCATATTTTTCATACAAGTAGTGGACAACGCCAACTCTTGGTTTTAATTGAATTCACACATACAGACGGATAAATGTAAATCCAAACCTCTTCAATTTTACCAAATTCAAATAAGCATGACGTATGTATAATATATAACCCAGTACTCTAATCATATGTAGGATTAAAAGAATGTTTTGGTTTCACGTTAAAAATTACCAAAAACCACACATTAAGGTTAGCAACCAAAACGGGGAAGGAGAAAAAGAAATGGCATACCCAGATAGAAGTGGAGGAGGAGGAAGAGAAGGAAGAAGGAGAAGCGAGATGAAGAGTTGGCCATATATATATATATGTATGTATGTATGTATGCAGTGAGAGGGAGAGAAGATGGTAAGAAATGTGGGAAAGTGAGAGACTTATATAGGAAGTGCAGGTAGTGGAGAGGGAAGCTAGGCGCAGCGTTGGGGCGTGTCCACTAGCCAACTTTCTTTGACCTTTGGCCCGTCTGCTTCACAACCACGCATGGTGGCCACTGTGTTATCTGCTTCTGCCCCAACTCTTTCCAGTTTATATATATATTTATATAGATAACACAGCTTTATCCACCATCCAAGGAATCATTATTTGTGTGACGATATTAATTTACACTAACCGATTTATTGAATTTTAACTTATTCTACATTATAACATGTATGTGGAGAATCTGGTTTCTCTATCAGAAACTGATATTCACCAAATAAAACTGCATCATGTTTAGATTTGTTGTTCGACTATATACTTCTACATTTTTCCCGTACTGATTCTTCTAACTAATCGAGTTTCAAATTCCAACAATAATTAACCGGTGTATATATATATTGATTATAGATTCGTTGGCTGCAAAAAACCATTCACGTTTTCATTGAAAAATCATACACTGTCCGTGTTTTGATTAGAGAACCTACCTAATGATCGGATTATAAATAATTGTATAGAAGTTTTCTTTTCTTAATATACCAGAGAAAAATCACGGACTCAATTTCTCGTGACAAAGAAGTCCAATAGTGTTTTGTTGGTTGATTAGTATTTAGTACTATATGTATATTTCAAGTTTCTAAATTTCATCCGGTAATTAAATAATGAAGGAATGATGTTATTAGATTGCCAGCGTTGAATGATAAAAAAAAAAAAAACTAATGAGCTGAAAAATTGAGCTGTTCTTTAATTTGGTGAAATGGAAAGCCTTGACAATGAAAACTTGTTGGCCATCCATTTTCATCAAAGTAAAATTAAATGCCACTTGGTGATGAAGGAGAAGGAGATTGAATATAAAAAGGAGTTAAATGCAGTTAATTAGGAAGACAATGGCCTCTTAAGTTGGAGTGCCATGTCATTCCTCACTGCCGTTAACGTTTGTGGATTTGATTATTAAACAGATTCACGATTGTGTTGTAATTATAACCGCAGAGAACACTGCCGCAAGCTTCCCAACCACACATTTTGTTTAGAGCTGCTTTTGGATGCGAGGTTGGAGAAGGAGAAAATTATATACCCACATCTTTTACACAAGTCAATAAATATCATTAAAAATTAGTTTTAAAAAAAAATTTCCCCATTTTCTCCACCATTTCAATTGCATGGGAAAAAAAGAAGTGTCACGGTCCGTTCAGTAGTTTTGATTATTTCTGAAGACATTTTAAAACAAAATATTATCAAATATTAATAAAACCCTGTGTTGTGTCTCATATTTGTCCTTTATTTCTTAAAAAATCTGCGTCAGCTGTGCTTTAGATTTGACAAGGGAGGGGGTAGTATTCCAATCTACACGTTGGAAACGAGATTGGTAATTTTTGTATACTTGTATCACGTAAACAGAGAAACGACAAGTAGGAATGGGACTCAAGTGACCACATACAGAATCATTGTTGCTTCCTATAACTCCAAAATAAATAAATAGATAAATGAGCTGCTGTTTACTGCGAACGCACAAATCACATTAATAAGGATTTTGGAGTGAGGTTGGAAGACAAAATAGGAATAGGAACATCTTATTAGACGTTTGATTTCTTGTGCCGTTGAACATCCACCGAGCAACCCATCATTGTGGGTCCCACTTCTTCCATTCTCTTTATGCTTCTCCTTCTTTTACTTCTCCCCACCTTTAATTATGTGCGACAAGGCTTTAACTACCATAACTCACACTACCATCAAGTTCCTATTCCGCTCAGAACTTTCCTGACCCTACCTGTCTTCTTATTTCCTGGAGACTCAAAAACAAAATCTGAAGCAGTGAAGTACATAATTAAAAACAGAAAAAAGGAATTAAGCTTTGCACCATCTCTCTCTCATTATATGCTTGATGAACACACAATTAGGAAGTTACGAATGAACATATCTCGTGCAAATTCAATACAGCCGCCTATGAACTCTGTTTCTGCATTCTCTGTCTTTATATCAATTTCTTAATTTCTATGCTGAGTAGAATGACCAATTAGGCATATTAAGTTGGGTCAACCCATCAATAGCAAGAGGTGGGCAAGGAAATTATCAACTAACTGGATGGCAGGAAATGGTCGGCCAAAGACTTCAAGAAGCCAGAAAGAAAAGAAAGTCAATGAATGATATCAGCCATGAAAGGTTATGATTAATCAGAGAGATACAGTAGAAGACATCGGTGTAGTCTTGTGGTAGTGGTAAGGGATGGGAATATGCTTAACCTAGTGGTTCAAACCTGTTCCCGTGCTTTTGATTCACCGCTCATACTTATCAACTTGGACAAAGGTGCCCAAGTTAATGGCTATGATTCTCTTCACCGGGATGCAATACATGGCTTTAAGGCCTCAGTCAAGTAATAATGAGTCCTGTACAATGACAAAAAACTTCTGCTCGTTTTGTCTGTGCCAGTTTTCATCCTTCGGATGTAGCGTGGATAGGATAAATCCAAGGTGAATGCTCATTGGTCGGTGAATTTGACAATAAGATCCCGTGCTTTTGGATGATCCTCGTTCCTCTACAGGGTAGGGAGAAAAAAATAAATAAATTTCTTTTTAGATACTCTAAAATTGATTTGGTTTGAGCTAAGAGCATTGCTATCAATTTAGTTCACGAAAGTTTCTAGATTTTAGGATGTCAATGCATACCGGTTCATGGATTTAATATGACACTGCATGGAAAATTTGACTTGGCTTCTCATTAATGAATAATCTGGTATATATGAACATGAGGAGTCTGTATAACTGAAAATATAACAAACTAATACAACTTAACTAACAGAACTTATTTCAGGTTAAAAACAAAAAAGCTAACAGAACTTAAAATGTTAACTTGGTTCTACACTTGTCACAGATTCTAAGGAAAAATTTTATCCACTTTTACTCCGGAGCAGTGAAGCTGAACTTTTCCAACTGGAAAAGATATTCAGCATCATAATGTGAGAGCTTCCAGGGCAGTTAACACCACAAATCGAAAGCATTTATGGTCCTATGAGTTTCCAAAGCTACCCCTGTGCTCTCAACTCAGATTTTGTACTTATTTTATTTCTCAGATTTTGTACTTATTTTATTTCTCAGATTTGACATTTCTGGTAGGATAGGGCAGGCAGGCACTGGATGGATCATCATGACCTTACCGCCATTGCTCCTGTATCTTCCAGTCGCTGGCAGTGGGCATCTGCTTTTGTTTGGCTCCATTGTAAGCTCCAAGACTCCAAATTATTCTCACTTCCTCCTCCTCTCTCATCCTCCCTCCAATGCTTTGCTCCTGAAATATGATAATCCAAATCAGAATTCAGGTACTGACGACATGGGTAATGCATAAAAAGTAGAAGGCGTAGCAACTTTAGAAAGAGGGAGAAATATACATTAAGATGAAGCATGTCAGGTTCAGTCGGGTGAATGGAGCTTCTGAATTCACAATTCTGCACCCATAACAACTTATTGTAACCCAAACGAACGATACCTTCGATGGATTCAGCTTTCGCCTAATTGTATGCTTGATCAGATCATATGATTCCTCAACTCATATCTTTCTTTAACATAAAGAGTCTGACCAAAAAAAGAAAAAACATAAAGAGAGGAATACCACGAATAGAGTTATTGCGGAGCGAGTAGTAAGAAAAATTCCGCACGGCTAAAAGCAGGCAGTCACTTGGACAAACAATAGAACTTACCCTCTTTTAAGAACCATCTCCGCTAAGTTTGGCAATCAAAGCCTGAACTGAACAATAATTACATGATGCTTAATTGGAACACTTGCATAAGCACTTTGTTTTCAGCACTGGCCAAGAGAGAATGTAAGGCGAGATCTGCATTACCAGATCGGGACAGTCCAGAGACGCAAGAAATTGGAAGAGAACCATTCCCGCAGTACGCACCACATTTAAAAGCAAACAAGTAATCGCCACGAAACTCAGAGGACACTCGCAAAATCCTTGAGAGGCACAAGTGCTGTAGCTTGTGACAATTGGAAGTTTGTTTGAGAGCGGTTTCAATTCTCATGAACATGCTTACAATAAACAGCTCCGAACAAAAACTAAGAACATTAAAGCCTTTCTCGAATAACAGTTCAACATATCTTGAAAATCAAAGTTGTTGTGGCTGACTGAGAAACATGACCCAGGAAACATCCTTACAACAGCCAATGCTCTCTATGGACGAACTTAGAAAGTCGTTAATGAGCCTGCATCGGTACACTAGCCACGCCGGAGGATGTGTACATTACCTCGACACAAAGCCGAACCCAAAAGCAAGGTGCCCAAATTTACAAGGGTTAATCCTAATTCCTAACAACTACAGCTCTAGACCTTCATCATTCCTCGGCAACAACTCCGTTGCAATGGTAATGGTTCTGTGTCGAATACAAGTATGCGGGAGAACGAACGAAACACCATAGAGCGGAATTAAATTCACTGCGCCGCCGCAAAGACCAGAGGTTTCGCGAGAAAGGAGCCATTAGTTTTAACTTGTACAAATGCATAAATCGCTCTCTTCGAATGAAGCACTAAAAGTCTGAAGATTCAGCGGACTAAAAAGGTGATTGGATTTACGGTATACAAGTGACAGCATATGTAAAAAATTTATCTCGGAAAGTAAAAACACTTTCTCTCAATCCCAAACACCCCTTAAGTGGAACCTCGCACCTACTGAACCACGTCTAAGGATCTGTTTGGGTATCCTCAAATCGTGGTTTCAGAAGCACTTTTCCGCAAAGCGAGATAATCTCCTCCACATATTTACTTCGTAATCCGTAAAAACACTTCTGAAACCATGGTTTGGATTCTATCCAAACACACCCTAAATATTTCAAGCTGTGATCCAAAGACTCCAATTTCGAGAATAGGTGTTCAGCTGGGATTTGCAATGTAAAAGCAAAAATTTAAAAGACGAAAGAGCAAGGCATTCCCCAATCAACTTGCGAGAACAGTTCTCTGTATCATACGTACCCCGCAACAGGGTTATTCAATTATGAAATCCATCACTTCATGCAGAAACCAAGTAAAAACATTATACTGAGAGTAAGCATTCATTTATTCAAATAGAAAACATCAACATTGTAAAGGACGCGTTTAGATGACCGGAGCATTAACAACTTCCGATGACTCCATAACTACGCAGAATAACATCTGCACAACATTAACACGGACACGGACACGGACACAAATCTAAAATATGAAACCAACAGCAACTTCCCTAGATATCCCCACCACGAAGACGAAGCACAAGATGAAGAGTAGATTCCTTCTGAATGTTATAATCAGCAAGCGTGCGACCGTCCTCAAGCTGTTTTCCAGCGAAGATGAGACGTTGTTGGTCCGGCGGGATCCCCTCCTTATCTTGAATTTTCGCCTTCACATTATCAATTGTATCCGAGCTCTCGACTTCCAAAGTGATAGTCTTTCCAGTGAGCGTCTTAACGAAAATCTGCATACCTCCACGCAAACGAAGCACTAGATGAAGAGTCGACTCTTTCTGGATATTATAATCCGCAAGAGTCCTCCCGTCCTCCAATTGCTTTCCGGCGAAAATCAAACGCTGCTGGTCAGGTGGGATACCTTCCTTGTCCTGAATCTTTGCCTTCACATTGTCGATAGTGTCGGAACTCTCCACTTCCAAAGTGATGGTTTTCCCTGTGAGTGTCTTGACGAAAATCTGCATTCCTCCACGAAGACGAAGCACTAGGTGAAGCGTAGACTCCTTCTGGATATTGTAATCAGCAAGTGTACGGCCGTCTTCCAATTGTTTACCAGCGAAGATCAATCTCTGTTGATCCGGGGGAATACCTTCTTTATCCTGGATCTTGGCTTTCACGTTGTCAATAGTATCAGAACTCTCAACCTCCAAAGTAATAGTCTTCCCAGTCAAGGTCTTGACAAAGATCTGCATGCCACCCCTCAACCGAAGGACTAGGTGAAGGGTTGATTCTTTCTGTATGTTATAATCGGCGAGGGTTCGCCCATCCTCCAATTGCTTTCCGGCAAAGATGAGTCTCTGCTGGTCTGGGGGAATACCTTCCTTATCCTGGATCTTAGCTTTGACATTATCGATCGTATCGGAGCTCTCCACCTCAAGAGTGATGGTCTTTCCCGTCAAGGTTTTGACGAAGATTTGCATACCACCCCTCAATCGAAGAACAAGATGAAGAGTCGATTCTTTCTGTATGTTGTAATCGGCTAGGGTTCGGCCATCTTCTAACTGCTTACCAGCGAAAATTAGCCTCTGCTGATCTGGGGGAATACCTTCCTTGTCCTGGATCTTGGCTTTAACATTATCAATGGTGTCCGAACTCTCCACCTCAAGAGTGATCGTCTTCCCGGTTAGGGTTTTGACGAAGATCTGCATGCCGCCCCTCAATCGGAGAACGAGGTGAAGCGTGGATTCCTTCTGAATATTGTAGTCGGCGAGAGTACGACCGTCCTCCAACTGCTTGCCGGCGAAGATAAGCCTCTGCTGATCCGGAGGGATACCTTCCTTATCTTGGATCTTCGCCTTCACGTTGTCGATAGTATCGGAGCTTTCCACCTCGAGGGTGATTGTCTTGCCGGTCAAAGTTTTCACGAAGATCTGCATCTTGAGAACCAAAAAGAAAGAACAATAACTGCACAGAGGGAATTATAGATGAAAGATCGGCACTCACGAAAGCCGCTGCTTCTGATGAGAAAGCACGGAAGACAGAGGCGCCTTTTATAGCACAGGATATTCGAAGCGTAAGGGTTCTTCCTTATTTGGAGCCGGAAAAGTCTAGAAAGAATGGGTCAAGTTTGGAGGGTATTAACGGATGGGTCTAGAATATTCGAGTGCTTGCCCTCGATTGAAACGGAACAATCTAATTGGGCCTATCTTTATTGACTTGCCCTCCACGACACGAACCGAAGAGGAAATTTTACTCCAGTTTTCGTTCATATTGACGCAAACGTAAATATAGAATTCTTCCTGATGAAAAAAATTGTTTTAACCCTCTCATTATTTAAGTTTTGATGTATTTTCAGGATTAGTCCCTCTTCTGCATAAAAAATAAGAAATACAGAAGTCAATTTTCTATAGCCTAATAGGGCGTTATTGTTCTATTTCAATTTTAAACATATAATTAAAATTTTATTTTGACTAAATTATACAAAATTTAAATTTAATCGTATTCTTTATATTCTTTTATAAATTTTGCACTATGACTGTGGTTATCTATATTATTCTGCGATGGTTTCAAAACGCACTGTAAATCAAGGCCCATAAGGAACGCATTGTAAAGAAAGCAGGGATAACAGTATTGCCACCCCCCTACTAAATCACGAGGCAACAGATGATTTCAAGGCTTCACCAGAATGAGATTGAAGCCAGAAACAAATGCATTGACATTCAGTAGCATCCCTATTACATGTCAAAAGAAAGACCGTCTCCCCCAGCTTAGAGGAATATCCATATTTTTATATACAAAATGAGATATGTTAAACTACAACTAAATGAATTATTTATCCTTCATATCATCTGGCAGAGCAGAAGCTTTGCAGATTGGACATTTATTCTTCATAGATAACCACTTTCTAATGCAGCTCACATGGTAGTCGTGACGGCAAGTTTTCAGCGTCCCAACATCATCCATGTTCTTGTATTCTTCCTGTAAATTTTTCAGCTCGGCTCAGTAAGCATCCCTATAACTATAATGTCATCCAAAATACAACTAAACCTACAAATGTAATGAACTCATTCACAAAAACGAAGCAGTCGTAGGCAGACCAACATAAATGCCTTGTATATGATCCAAAAAGTGCATTTTTGTACAGGGTTGACATTTAACGAGTTTAGCTATGATGGAGCTGTAACTTTTTTATACTACCTTCGATCATTAATATAAAAACTAGTTAACTAATTTCAATAGATTAAAAAAATTTGTTAAGTTAATTATTTGTAATAAATAGGTGTTGTCTTCTTTAAAATACTCTTACTAATCATGTGTATTAGATAAAACTGCCATTTGATGAAATCTTTAACATATGTAATTATTAAAACTATTTTGGAAAAAATGAATAAATATGAGTGACAAAATAGATAGAAAACTTGTATTTAGAACTAAATTGAAAGTCAAACTAGGTCTTATATTAAAAATTGGAGGTAATATAGTTTATTCCAAGGGGAAGAAGTACAACGTACCAAACAGATTACACAAGTTCCTTCCTCCTGACTCTGCTCAGATGAACAATATATTGTCTCCGTCATGCATTTTGAAATCAAATCCTCGGACAAACCTGTGTTGACATGACCAATCCTCTCTCCAAGGGCAAGTAGTTCCTGGTGAAGCCATTCATTCAAAATGTTCAAATATAAGTAAATAATACAAATCATCAATATATAATAACGAAAAATCTATAAGAAGCCATATTATTCGTAAGTTATGAATAATGTGATCTATTCCTCTAATTTCATGCAAAATACAAGGACTCGTCTCTATTTGCAACGCAAGGAAAACATCCTGATGGAATCAATAAGATCACCTCGTAGCTCATGTCGTCTATGTCCATCCTCATGTCCCTATGCTGATCAACCATACTTCTAGAACCATATGGCAACCCACGATCAACAATCATGAAACCCTGCAAGGAAAACAGCAACAAGTTTGAGCCTTTCACTGGTAGTACAGCCAGAAATACAATTTTGATGACAATAAGAAATATGACGACCAGTCAACTTACAATAAAAGATGTCACAGTAAGATTGCACAAACAACGTTAATACACCTAATCTCTCCATTTCAAATTAACTAAGGTAGTGCTTGTGTGAATAACAGGTATCCCAACTTAGGCAATTTATCCTCCTCTTAATTATGACCCCCCAAAAAAAAAAAGTTTTTCCCAAGAGACTCAACGATACCTCCGAAGAAAATCGATCATGGAGACCAGGTGCATCAGCCACTTGGCGATACCTATCACTAGATATCCTTGACCTTCCATTTCTGTCAGTGTTCCGCCAGCCAGTCGTTGCTAATGGCCTTGGATGTCTTGAGGAGTAACTATCGGCAACCACTTGCAATCCATCATCTGATGTTGCCACATGTCCCAAGCGCAAGCTTGAAGATGATCTAAAAGGCGGAGCAGACCTCTGTGAAAAGTTGCTTCGCACTCCCCTAGCAGTCTGAGTCAGATTATTATGAAGACTTTGAGGCACAATAGGATTTCTGCTTGTACCAAACTCATGATGGTAACCCCCAACATCTACAGAGGCATTACTGGCGCCACTTCCAACAAGGAAGTGACTTGTCTCACAAGCACTTGTATCTGCCATTTAAGACAAAGATTTCGTAAGTTTTGAAGCAAGCCAATGGAATGCTTATGTGCCTGTACCAGAACATATAAACTAACTAACCTGGTAACAGCACCCTGCCATGAGCATGAGACGTGCTCATTTGGCTCCAATTCCTTGCTAATGTACTAGAACTCTGACCAGAGAGATCCATTGTGCTAGAATGGTCAATGGGTAGACCAGTGGAGTAGCTGTGTGAATGGTTGCCAGATAAATGGGTCCTAGCCGGGTTGGATTCAAAATCAAGTGCAGGACGGCTTCTCACATTTCTCAAGGAACCCTCACCCCTGATTGAAAGGCCACTGCCTCTAAAGGTGAGTGGCATGGTAACTTGATCCCGAGGCAAATATTGAGAATCCATATTTGGCTTCTCCTGCCGTAGTTCTGAAGACATTGGAAGATCAGTTGAACTTCCAGCGCTTACGTATCTGCTTGTACTACCTCTCTCACAGACCGGAGGAATTCCAGGGCTCTTCCGCTTGTGCGGTCCTCTTCCATTTCCCATTGTAAGATCAATAAAACCACCATCAACAACATGAAATGGCTGTCTATCATAATTGGAAGAAGAAGGAGGAGGAGGAGGAGGAGGAGGAGGCTGATGCGCATAATTTTCAGAAACTGCAAAGAAGCCCGCAGCACTTGATGAATGCAGAAAATGATCATGGGTAGTGCCCGATGCATCAGATTGATGAGGTGGTACTTCCATATTGAGACTTGAGGATGCAAATCCATTTGGCATTGTGGTAGAATTCCAATTAGAGGCAAAAGAAATGCCATCTATAGGCATATTTTCTACAGGATAAACAAAAGAGCCATTCTCTGTAGTGCTAGCTCTACCTGCAATAGATTCCAGCTGTAAGTGATATTGTGTTCATGCAAGGAGGAAAAACTGGCTAAGAAGACAGAATGGGAGTAGAAGCAATGGAAAATAAAAGCGCATTACCAAGGTGCACATACTGTTGATCAGTATGTATAGAATTCCAATTTTGGTCATGATCACTCTCAAACACTTGAGATGTGCTATACAAATGCCTATGACTCATAGCTGTCACTTGCAATATCAGGATAGAAACCGTAGTTAAAGACAGACCGGCAAATAGCTGACAATCTGCACCCAGAAAAAAAAAATGAAATTTAAACAATCATGCAATTCTTCTTAAGCCGCAAGAATTTCTTTAAGCAAGAAAGAAGCTTTATAATGACTTCAGCATGTAAAATAACAACCCAGGAATAGAAATAAGATTTGTTAGATACTCCATCATATACAAACTCTTCTAATTCCCACACAATCTACTTAGACTGTATAGCCCTGCAGTATCAAGCAAATAATCATTATACATCAATTTCTCAATCAAATTGAGTAAACCATTGTAGAAGAAAACCATAGTGCACTGTCCAAACACTTGCCTGGATGCTAAATATAAATCAAACACTTCCATAACGCGTGGGCAAGTAGCAGTTATGTGGGGAAAGCCCAGTTGAAGGATAAACCACATTTATTAGTCATTCGCAGATATTGAAGGAGGAGGAGGGGAAGCAGCCAACAAATGTGCATATACACACAATGGGTGAGAGTGTGTAAAGTCAGATGTCACAACTCCCGCAGGGTGGCCTTTTCGAAAATAGAAATTAGGAACCCCCCTCATTATCATAAACTGAAAGTAGGACATGGCTAGGAAGAGTAACTATTGACACGCGTAGCAGGGTCTCAATACCTAGAGAAAAATTAGGATGTGTATGGTAAGATAAGTCTTGCCAAGGCAAAGGGGGGCAAAATTGTTGAAAACCAAAATTTAGCGTTTAATAAAACAAATGTTGTCATCTTCATTATTCAATGAAAAATGCTGCTAGAATTATAATTACATCTAGTCTGACCTTCCTGTTCCATTTATTGCAAATATAACCACCACTGGCACCTCCAAATGTCTACTTCATCAGAGAAAATCCTTAATATCTCATACATTAGTCTTTGGTATTGACCATTGTCCAATTTAACCTCTTCTATGGAAAAAGAATTTATGGCCTAGACAATGACCATCCAGCTTGAGACTTCCAAGTCACGCTGTCAAGAATTCAAAAGAAAAGATTGAACAAGTAAATAAGGACCCACGCATTGAATTAAAAGCTTATCGAATAACAGGATGGCAAATTGAATTAGCCAAGAAGGCAATATTCATGTCATCTACAGAACAACCTATGACTCCAAGCATCAGAAAGTTCCCAAGTACACTCACTTTAAGTCATTTACTCACAGATTACCACTTTCAATTGAAAGAGGAAAGCATTTTGCACTCTGACTCAGCGACATCTATATTCAAGACCATCATCCATTAATCTCCTAATCGCAAAGTTCTGGAAAATACAGTTAGTATGTGGAAGAATAACAGATACCCTTCCTGAATAGTATATATGATATATGGTCAGCAGTCACAACTCTAAAACAAACTTGAAAACTTAAACCGAAGTTTAGGAAGAGGACAGGCATAATAAAATACGAATTCCCATCATCCCAATTCCGAAATTGTAAAATTAAATTAGAACATTGCGACATACTCTGCTCTGTAGGAATTTAATTAATTGAACTCAATAAAGGTAAATAAATTTAAGCCTCTACCAGGGATATAAATCCTGAACCATAACACGTGATAATAGCACAAGACATGTCAAATAAGAATACTACATGAAGAAACAGCTTGCTTAGAACCATTGCAATTACAAGTGGCCAATGATTTATGTGTGACAAAGCCAATGCTGGAAAATAATTAGGAGAAGATTGCCACTATTGGCTTAAGAAACTAATCTAACAGTTTTGAGAAAAGAGGATCATGTATAGAAGCATATTGAACCATTATTTACAAGTGAAGCGTTTAATCCCTCTTCCAAATAACTGATAACACATCCTATTTTCCTCTTTGTATAATTAATTGGTATTCAATAGTACCAACTAGTTCAAATTCAAGCATTGTTGAATCCAATTAAGAAATAACTCTCCCAACTTGATCTATTCCATCCATAAGGTTCAAACACTCAACCTTACCTAATGGGTATTGAATCCCCCATCCCTCAATCCAACTTCATTGATTATAACACATCACATTCATCATCAAAACTCAAAAGTAGTAATTGAAATAGAGAAGGACAATTAGAAAAAGTAACCATATTATGGGCTTCCAAAATGGGAAGTTTTCCTGTCTACATCATGCACCAATGGATATTTACTTCTGGTAAAAAGTATGCCCCATACCCTTCATCTTTGGTAATGCAGTTCATAGTGAATTATTGAAGAAACCAACTTTTGGCGGTATAAGAAACTGCACCGTAATAAAAAGCCCTGTGATATTGATTTAGAGCGAATGGACACCAACCTCCGTCAAACATGCCCTAATGGTCCAACATGGTAGTCTGAATACTCTATGAAGTCTGCTATTGCTACGGCCCTTAAAACAGCCCCACTAAGTCGCATCATCTTGACAGTAGTTATCATAGATGTTGGATTCAAGACCAAGAGTGCTAGAAAGGATGTAACAATAAGCTCTTACATGTCATACGGCAGTTAGCATAAAGGTTTATCGACAGCCATATTTCACACCTCAGGACATCAGTTAGAACTAGAGCAATGATGTTTGCAGAGTCCCATCCCACCACCCACCCTAAATTGTCCATAACACTCTGTATCAACGTCTTGCATCTCTAAACATTGGAATGTGACCTATCTGCTGTCACAATATCCCTGGCATATTAATTGGGTTGTCTCATGTCAAACAGGCGTCCAAGCCTAAAAGATGGATGAACCGTATCTAAATGCCCCATCCCAGTTGATCAAGGACTAGCTCTTCCAATTGGCAGAGGACTGAGGATCTTTGGCATGATACACGTCCTTCTTCTTAAATGAAATTAGCTTATAACACTTGTGTCGCACAAACTTGTGATCAGAAAACAGAACATGCCAGAATTATCGGTTCCATTATCACCACCCATTAAACAAAGATTCAAAGTTCATGCAAGGCCATCTGCAATTCAGTTCAGACAATGTCAAGGAAGATACCAAATGAAGAAATTCACCCTCTTTCATAACCAGCACAATGCAAATGCCTGGGCAAAACCAAACGAAGAAATTCATCCCCTTCCATGGAGAATAAATTGCTCTTGGAGAGCAGGCAAGAAATAAAAGAGGAAATGAACGTTTCCAAAGAAAGCAGATCTCACCAGCACACGCAGATAATAAGACGTTTTGATCTTGAGTTCAAACTCAAGATGCAAAATTATAGCATCAGCACCAAGAAACCTGCATAATAAAAAAAAAAACAATCTAAACCTAATAGATTCTAAAGAAATCTACAGAAAACCAGGACTGACAATATCCTCTAAATCCTCCAACATGCAAAACCACAATGCTCAATGAACAATTAGAATTGAGGATATGTTAGCTAAACTTCAAAGATAAATAAAAATGGATGGCGATAAAAGTAATAACCAATAATGCACCCAATGAGTCACTATGAACCACTTATAAAGAGCCCCAAACGTCAGAAAAACAAGGAGAGATTTTTCCCATTTTTATTGTTGTTGCCATTGTTTTCTTATTATATTCCCAGGTAAAGGGTGGAAGAAATCCTAGATCCTAAAAGTTTCAAGGGGAAAAAAGTTAGAGAGACAATACTACATTTTAATGACGGTTGATTACTGCCACTCATGCCACGAAGAAAAAACTAAGAGAGACAGCTTATATCCATCACGCAGCAAAAGCGCAAGAGACGAAACGCTTGAACTCTTCAAGTCAGTTCTAAATAGCCAGAAGCACATGGCACAATATCAACAAAATGAAGAAGAAAACCAAGTCATCTGCTGACACAACCAGTTTCCTTTGAATTAAAAAGTTGATAAACCACAAAAGAACAGAATAAAAATGTTATGACGACGACGGGGAAAAATTGAAACATATATGGCCTGAAATTCACTTGATTTATACAGGCAAAGGAGAATGTATTCCTCCTTCACAAAGAGCAACCACGCAACATATCTACGCCGTGTTTCCCCTTTTGACAAAAGATGGGTAGTTGCATGTTAACATGGAGCATATGGAGTCATGGGCCATTATTAATTTCTACCATTCTCATCGGACAGCATACATGTCTATATCTATTCCACGAGCTTAATAACGAGAAAAGAGATTTAAAAAATACAAATATATCTAAAAAAACAAGGGTCGTAAACCATATGATCTCCCAGATGAAATCCACAACTCTGAATCAGGCAGACTACGGAATCATAAGGCCCAGAAGCAAGTCACGAAAAAACAAACGAAAATAAACGAAAAGGGCACAAGCGATGGGCACGTAGAACACCTTCCCCTGAGGCAACAAGCAAAAACTAAACAATGATTAAGAGTTGGAGAGACGGTGCATCAGAAGCGATCATCAAGAGGATCAGATATAAAAACCTGAGACTAAACTGATTGCAGGTATGCACAGCAGATACTTATGAACAGAAAGCGCGTGATCGTACAAAAATCGGCGGGTAATCACAAAGCACAAGACATACAGAATTATAAAAAGGTAATCATCCAGATAAACGTGCCTTGTGAATCGGTGAAGGTCCGGTGCCGGTGAAGTAACAATCTCAAACACCCAAGATTATGCGCAGAAGGTAGAGAGGGAGAGAGAGACAGATACAGAGAGAGAAGTAAGAAACAAGAGGATGAGAAATTCCCTGGACTGCCCACTCTTACCGAATACCAATAGAATCCGTATTAACTCATTTCACTATTTTCTTTACATCTCCATTTTTCTTGCCTTTCTTTTTCTCTCTCTTTCTCTCCGTCTGTCTTTTACATCATGGAAGGTCAAACAAAAAAACCCCCAAAATGACCGTTTTTAATTTATTGTTCGCTAGAAAGTGGCGTATCATGGTGGTGGCGCCACCGTTTAGGCTCTTTGGATTATGCGTGTTGATTAGAATCAATTCTGACCCTTCAAAAAACAACCCAAATAGACAGAACGCCATTTAATACACTGTTATTCGTAGTGGGAGCTCACGGCACCGCATTGCTTTGGTGCCAAATCTTTATTATTTTCCCTCCTTTTTCTCATTACTATACAAAACTCCATCTTGCTCAGCCTTTCTCTCTCTCTTGACGTTATCCTAGAGTTGTAATATTTCACATTGAACTTTACTTATTAAAAAAAAAGCTTACATGTCACGAAATGATAGAGCCGTGTCATTTTAATTTAGCTGTTTTATTCAAATGGGTCCTGAAAGCTAAGGGGCGTTCGGGGGTGGAATTTTGAGTGGGGGAAAGGCGAGTGCAAGAAAGAATGGGTGCCGCAAGTAAAAGCAAGAAAGGCAGAATGCGTGCACCTAACTCAACCGGAAGGTGAGCATCTGCAGAGCGATGCAAATACAATAATGCGTCTTGAGGCTAATCCTATCCAATTGAGAATTTTTATAAGCAGGCACTTGTGAATTAGGCCCCCACATGTACGTTTAGCCACGCGCGAATTACAATGAGATTAATGGCACCACCGCATCCAAGCAGGCTGACATGTTTGACCCCTAATTTTTACTCATTACCCACCTTTTATTCCCTGTATCCATACATTTATAGTTAATAATATATGCAAAGAAAGAATGGTGTTAATACATCATAGTACTATCTCCGCTCCTTAATATAAAGTCCTGTTTGACTTTTATTTTAGTCCTAAATATAAGACCCTAATTTACTTTGTCTCTCATATTTGTATTTTTTTTCCAAAATAGTCCTTCTAATAATAATAGTTCTAATCAATATACTTGATTAGCAATGATATTTTAGGAAAGACAACACCTATTTAGGACAAATAACTAACTCAACTTACTTTCTTAATATCTTCAAATTAGTCAACTGACTCTTATAATTAAGATCGGGAGTAGTATAATTTTACGACTTCAGCTCGGTGTGATGACAAACACGTGTCATTGACGCTTGACAGCCCAAAAACATGAGTTCCACTGAAAAACAATAATATGGTCATTTTCTTCGGATGGCCTTTGTCACCCTTAAAGTCTCCCATTAAAATTATATCGCGGAGTACAGCTAACACGAGTAATTTAGACTTTCGTCGTCTATTTACAATAATCTCCACCGTTCAGAATTCTTGTGTTTGTAAGATGCTCCGTTCTTTTTCATCATTTCATCACCAAGAACGCTGACGAGTATTTTTCTTCTCTAAGTCGCGTTCTCATTATGGCGTGAACTGGATAGAGAATCTTACACAAACCCAAGATTGCGAACTTTGAGCAAATCACTGATATTCTTATCATGCAAGTAAAACCATCGTCTTCCAACCTTGCTGCCTAAAGCCACTGTTATCTGTTCTTTTTTCCCCCCTTCTCCTCTTAACTTTGTTTTGAAGTTATCTGGAGAAGACAAGTCATTGCTATTCCTCATTGTCTTGCACTTACAGCTACCGGAGGGATACGAAACTTCACGGAGACGGGCAAGGTAGACGTGGATGTTTCTGTGCCACAAGGCTACGCCGAATCATATGGAAAAAAGTGTTCCGCTTGTGACTAAAAACCAATAACATTATTCTATGTTCAAGAGCCCACCTTGCACTCTTTCATTCGACACTAACATGTTTTTAAGCTCGCGTGATCCTTCAGACTATATCTCCACTATATGATAATGGTAGTTGGATAGATATGATTTCTCTGTGGAATCTTGAAGCTCCCTGCTTTCAGCTGTTAGAAACAAAGGGGGAAACTCCATCTCGTGTTTTCATATTAAGAAAAGTCGCATGGCCCGTTTTAAATTTACCGCCCATTAACCCGTTTCATAATTTGATCTCGCCACATGCCCATTGTTATTCTTCATACCTTATCGACCATATGACGCATACTGCATTGATCAATCTTCTTTGGCCAAGTTCGGCACACATTTAAAATTACTTGTAAACTTTTTCATTTGAGTTAAAATAAAACTTCTCTTGTATACTTATTTTATATTTTATAAATTATAATTAAAAAACTATTTATAAATCATTTTAAATCACGTGTTGTGTTTATTGTTCTAGGCCTCTAGCAATGAAGTGATGTATTGTGTACAAATATATTCTATTGCAGAGGATCGGTCCGTTTGCATTCGCCACTGTTTATTACTCATTCGGTCTTTGATATAAGATCTATTTAATTAATTTGATTAGATTTAAAAAGTTAGGTAAGTTAGTTAATTACAAAAAATATGACATGTTTTTTCTAAAACATCATAATCATCTTTCTTGATATTCTCCCTCACTCTTATACTTGATCATAGTTAAGAGAGTATCTGTAGAAATAATTTAGAAACAAATTAATAAATATAAAAAATAAATTTTATATTTAGAACTAAAATTAACTCAATAATTAAATTTTATATTAAGTATTGAAGGAGTATTATTTTGGAATACAGGGCTGGTCAGAGGCGGATAAAAATATTACGCTATAAAGAGCCCATTTTGGACCGTTTTTTGTCCGCTTACGCACATAAGGCCTCGTTAGGTTCCTGCAACAAAATACTTCCTCCGGTCTTAATTATAAGAGCCAGTTAACTAATTTGAAGAGATTAAGAAAATAAGTTGAGTTAGTTATTTGTTCTAACTAGGTATTATCTTTCCTAAAACATCCTTACTAATCAAGTGTATTAACTACAACTATCATTGTTAGAAGCGTTATTTTGAAAAAAATATATAAATACGAGAGATAAAGTACATTGAGATCTTATATTTAGAACCAAAATAAAAATCAACCATGATCTTATATTAATGACAGGAGGAGGTAGTACTAGTGTTGGTTTTTCCCTTGCAATAGCACGTAAGTTTTGCGGAACTTGTAGGAAATGCTACCTCCGCGAGATCCATCAGATCCAATTAATTAATTTTAAAAAATTAAGAAAAATAAATAAATTATTTTAAAGTATTTATATATATAATTTTTTCCAAACTAGTATGTTTAATTTATAAACCCACACATAGTCTAATGAAATATACAAGTTTTAGAAAGATTATGTAATATGTAATACATATTATCATTAAATAATTTATTTATCTTTTATAAATTTTTTAATTAGCCAACTGGGTTTCAAGCAGTGCTATTTTTAAAAATAAAATTATTCCCTTCTTTCTCACCAAAGAATTTTACCGTAAGACTTTTTCTTAAACTAATAAATCGTTCTCAAATCTCAACTCTCAAAGTCATTACTCAATGCTGATTGCTGACAAAACGGGGAAAAAAAATTGAAGACTTGAAGGAAAGAAAGTGAAACGCATGGTAATAGTAATGGTAAATAAAACTAAAACCTGCCCGGGAAATAAACGGAGAGTAAAACCAAAGAAATCTAAACGAACGAACTCTCGTAGAAGAGAGGTATTGAACTGTAGTCGGGACCCCGCCTTTCTCTTCTGAAATAATTCCCGGCTTATTCTGGAACAGACTAGGGCACAATTGAAGGACAGATCGAACTTTGCTGTACCCAGTGATCTGTTACTTTAGTGTGCTGTCAACAATAACGCGAAGATCAGGGCTGGATTCTAGTCCCAAGCAACATCATGAGCGTCATCGACATTCTAACTAGAGTTGATTCGATCTGTAAGAAGTACGACAAATATGACGTCGACAAGCACAGGGATACTAATGTTTCTGGCGACGATGCCTTTGCTCGACTATACGCCGTCGTCGACGCCGACATCGAGGCTGCTCTTCAGGTGTTTTTCTAATTTTCATTCGTTCTGCTTGATACGAAGAAAAATTAAGTAGAAGTACTTGAATTTAGCGAGTTCTTTTTCCTGCATGAACTTTTTGGACCGAGACAATGCTTCGTAGCCCATATAGGTGGAGAGTTTGCGGGTCAATTTGTGCCCTAATTTATGGATTATTCTTTTAATTTTGAATTTGAATTTTGAGTTCGGGCTGCTTCCGGATTTACCTGACAATGTCTTGAGTCGATTCGTTGTAGAAAGCAGAAACCGCTTCTAAGGAGAAAAATCGGGCATCTGCCGTGGCAATCAACGCGGAGCTTCGTCGTACCAAGGCTCGGTTGCTGGAGGAAGTCCCCAAGTTGCAGAGGTTGGCGGTCAAAAAGGTTGTTTATTTAACTTTTCTGCTGGTTACAGTATCATTTGAAAATCGAAAGTGTTCTTTATGCGGATGACGCTGCAGATTTCTGTTTTTCGCGGCAGTTATAAAGGGACCTTGATTTACCACACCAGACTACAATGTTCTAACTTATAATACACTGACAGCAAGCTTATCATGTAATCTAATAGAAGGTTGTGGAATAAAATTTGATGATGAGAGACTAGGAGAAATAAATTCAACACCTCTAGCTCTGGCCGCTCGAGTAACCGTACAAGATCCGAAATGAGCAGTTTCTTTGTTGTATCTGTCTGTTCTGATGATGCTACTTATTAGTGACCATTTCTGTTTATGTCGTATTTTTCTGTAGCTAGGATAGGTTCAAAGTTATTGACTAGGACATTGTTTGGATGCATGATATGATATATTCACAGGTGAAGGGGCTTCCACCAGAAGAATTTGCTGCACGTAATGATTTGGTTCTTGCATTGCCAGAGAGGATCCAAGCTATCCCGGATGGGGCTCCAGCTGCCCCAAAGCAAACTGGAGGCTGGGCAGCTTCTGCCTCACGTACCGAAATTAAATTTGATTCAGGTATCATAAATTGTCTATCTCCTATGGAATTAAAATGGTTAACAACGTGGAACTTGTTAATGAACGGACTTTGTTTTATTTGTGTATTTTTTGCTGTTTACAGATGGGCAATTTGACAGTGAATACTTCCAGCAAACTGAGGAATCAAGTGGATTCAGGCAGGAGTATGAAATGCGCAGGATGAAGCAGGCGAGTGACTTCTCGGTTTTCACAATTGTAGCTAGTGAATTTTTTTTTTTTCCTGTTTTTCTATCACTTGATATATATGTTAATTGTTACTTTGGGAATGGTTTCAAATTTAACTCAACTTTCTTCAGGATCAAGGTTTGGAAGTAATCTCAGAAGGACTGGATACATTGAAAAACATGGCGCATGATATGAATGAGGTCTGTTAAACTATTCTAGTTTACCTTTCCTTTTCACTGTGTGCGCGCGCGAGTTTTTTATCTCCATTTTTTGTGAATCGTTTATGTTTTCAACACAGGAAATGGATAGACAAGTCCCATTGATGGATGAGATTGACACTAAGGTGAGGACAATTAATTTTTGCCAGTACTCCGTGGCCTCAAAATTCAAGTTTTCATAACTGGAATTGGGAAGTTGACATTTGGGAATTATGTATTTTGTTCACAGGTGGACAAGGCATCCTCTGATCTTAAGAATACCAATGTCAGACTTAAAGACACGGTCAATCAGGTTAGTTAACTGGATCTTTTTCTATCTTTCTCATCCTTCAATTTTAAGCCTCGTCAACGCCAGGTTTCTTTCTAAATCTTCTCAATTTTGGTTCTTTTCCAGCTTCGATCCAGTCGAAACTTCTGTATTGATATTGTGTTATTGATTATAATTCTTGGAATTGCTGCTTATCTGTACAAGTAAGGCTTTTATCTCCTTTACAAGCACCTGATTTTTCTTATATTTTCCTCTTTTCATAGATTATGGTCCCAATTTATTTTATTCCTGCTTCATGTGCCCTTGGATTTCAAGTTTTCTTATTTAAACATGGCTGATGAATGTTTAGAGTTTCATTTGGGAACTTTGAGTTGCATCTTAAGAGTGAATGTAGGTCTAAGGATTCTTGCCTTAGGAAATGGTCATCATCGGAATATAGTTTTATCGATTATGAGCTCTGTATGACTAATAGTTTGTGATTAATAAACATCGCCTGTATAGAAAGAGCAATAGTGGTTTCTGAATGAGTTGGGCTGTGTACGTACTTTAAATTTCCTAATTTTAATCAAATCGAGGCATTATTTAGAGCTTCATTTTATCTTGATCTGCACCTGTTGGTGTAGCTTAGATGGTGTTTGGTTGTCTCGTTTTTTTACAAACCCCCCCAACCAAAAAAAAAAAAAAATCTTGAGATGCATTTCTGACTTGCCATGCTTGTTTTGCAGTGTACTAAAGAAATGATGATCAACGCGGGGCCCTTGAATCTGATTGGTGCGTTTGCATGCCTTGCCTATATTTCTTGTATTTTCCGGAGAATATGGTGCTTTTTCTCCTTTTTGTTTTTGTTTTTTTATTTTTAATTTTTTTTGGCACTCGAGAGATACGCATCCGTCATTTACAGAGACCCGCGTTTGCCGGTGTGTATCATCATGAGAAATATAGGTTGCTGATCCTTGTATATGCTTGCTTCAGAATTGTTGCTAAACTTGGCTCTGATTTCCCCATCTGCAGATACTTGTATCACTTTCGTTATGTTTGCATCAAGGTTCTTTATAGTAGTATTATAATTTTGTGTGAACATTTTTTCATGGGGAACAAGTATGAGTGGTGGGAATTGGGGTAACAGCAAACAGGGCTTTTATTATTAGTTTTATTCAGTTGATTGTTCCGTGCCATGTTTTGGAATGTGCTCCCCTGGCTCCGATTCAAAGTGCAAGTCGGATGTAACCGCATGATTCAGACCAAAATATTAGTTAAAAGATAATTATAACATGAAGGGCCTGTTTGGGTGTGTCCAAAACAATGGTTTGGGTGGAATGTCACCCAAATAATATCTATTTTGGAAAAATAATCTAAGACCATGGTTTTGGAGTGCAAAACTATGGTTTTAGGAGAATTGAATTCATTCTGTTTTTGATTCAAATTGGAGAATATGATTATGCCTGTTAGAATAGACTTTAACAATAATATGACTTTTGACATCTTTTAATTATTTTTTATAAATATATTTAATCTTATATCTTATAAATATATATACACATTAATTATTTATTAATTATGTTGGTAAAAAATATATTATTAACAATTTTATTCTTTCAAATTAAAATATATTATAAAATCTATCTTTTGTGTAATTATCATATTAACTTATGTCTTTTTAGTAATTTGTATATATAAAAAGTGTTTCTGATAATAACTATCTAAACACTCTCACTTTTCAGAATTTTTTTATTTATAAAATCTATTCTTTACAAAGCCTATTTTTCAAAAGTTATTTTTCAAACCATGATTTGGTTTCATCCAAATATCCTCTAAATATGCATAAAATTTCTATGACCTAAACATGCATTTGACAAAAGTGAACATTACATTAACTATAATTAATTGCGTAGAAGAGCAGAATAGAAAAATTAAATGTCGTGTTTTATATATTGTTAAACTGGGCTACTTTATATTTTAGATGAAGTCCAGTGAAAAGAAATAAATTATAGCCGTATAACTGACTAGCCGTTTTGGTTGGTCCTCTATTGTATAAGTCGAATAAATTCTCTTCATGGCCTCTTAAAAATTATACGAATTTATTCTCAGTGCAAATCTAGAAGATCAAACCCATTAAATCTGAAATCTTTTTTTTTTTTAAGTCATGAATTTAAAAAGTATAAGAAGTCATATTGTTCACAACCTATGATTCATATGGTTGTTTTAGGTTCCGTGCAAATATTGGTTTTGATGGTGTCAAGCTGGAGAATACCTTGATTCCAAGATTTTTTTTTTTCACTATCTTTCTATTAAAAGCAATCTTATTTGAAATACCGTTGGGTATTAAATATGAGTATTTTTTTTAGTAGAGATTGAAATCTTGATTCGTGATATTGTGAGGAACTAGTCCTATTAGTTAGACTCAATCCCGTAGATTTTATTCAGAGAATTGTTTAGGGAAAATTAGAATATGCCTGTTGCTTTGGGATGTTGGGCCGTGGCCTCAGAAAACAAGAAATTGGGCCTATCCCAATAAGCGGGTTTTAGTCACATTGAAACATAGAGTCAGGCTGATCCTGACCAGAAAACAAAGCCAGGCTGCATTGAAAGGGACAGAATTAATAGTCTCAGCCAATCAAAAGTAACTAAGGGGAGTTGGATCAAATTCTCATTGGGAAAGATACTTATATTTAATACCAGACAGTACCTTAAACAGGGAAAAAAGGGGGGAAAAAAAAAAAGAGGTATCAAAATAGAAGCAGAACTGGACAAAGGCCAAGTCAGCCTCTCCAATAAAGTTCTGATAAGAGGTTTTAATCTGTGTCAGGCTGAGAGAGAGAGAGAGAGATATATGTGATCCGGAGCAAGTTTCTTTACCAAAGAAAGAAAAACTTCGAGCCGTGAAAGACTCTTCCGTTTGTGTTCTTAAAAGTAGCGTTTCTATTCCCATAGATATATTCTTCTAGGGTGACAGAAAAATTTGGCTGCGGCAAAGCCAGCAAGCGACAGAATGCTGAAACTTCTATTGAAATTCAGAGGTATTGGTAACTTCATTCATTGGGAGATAAGATGTTCATAGCTTACTTTTTGCTTACAAAAAGCAAATTGTCTACTCAATCTGATCCTATTTATGAGTTATTTATAATGTGTTTTACTGAAATAAAAGAAAACGTTAAACTTTTTCATCATTGTCCAAATCCAAGTTCTCCAATTATAAAAGAACTCGCACCGAGGTACACGCGGATAGAGGCAAAATTGAATTTAGATCTAAACCACGTTAAGTACATGTTCTGAGTTCCGGCAAAATCAAAATAGATCCAAGAAAGGCATATTCTTAAGTGGGGAAAAAATATCGACTGGTATGTATAGCTTCCCCTGTGCTGCAATATATATGGAATGGAATGAAAAGGTAAAGATATCATGCAGTCTAATGCTGCCTTCTTTAGAGCCTACAATGGGAAAACTGAAATATATACAGCTAACTGCATAAATTCGTTGTTCATGTTAACAGAAGTATGAGTTTCAGGAAATGAATGGTAGAGCTTTTGAATTTGAAAGGAAAAATGATCTGAACACAGAAGACGATGTTTCTGTTTGGCCCTATGTATTCCTACCAAATACTACCATATAGTCCCATCGCACAAAACTCCAAGAAACAGCACAACGTGAATGCAATCCCAAGCAACGGACACAATAAAACCAACTTGATTCTCTGTTTTGGTTTCTTTCTCTTGGAACTAATCTATTGAATGACTCATCTTCTTTTGTTTAGCTTTCTTCCCTCACTCGACAGCCTGTTTTGACAGAATGCAGCATCCATACACATCTTTCAATCAGTACATGATTAATTAATTGAATTAAATATGTGCTGCAGAGCCAATGCTCTTTCCAGTTCATTAAGAAAGCAAGAAGCTTCTTCTCATAGACCTGGGTGTGTAAAGTCAGGAGTGATTAATTAATGCCCTGAAAGCTAATGTGAATGAATCAATGGGGTTGGGGTTCTAATGTCCCCTCGCCTTGATTAATTAGCTTGTTATTATCAAACCGAGACTCGGGATTTGTCTTGTGCGCGCGAATGGCGTATAGATTTTAGACCAATAAAATAAGTAAGATGAATTATGATTGGAATTCTTGTTTGATTATGATATGCAATGAAGTCATTCCCAGTTTAAGCTCAATAGTGAAATGTGAACGCATTTACAAAATGTGGAGTAAATCTTATGGTTTTCTTTCTATTAATTAAAAGTGGTTTGAATCTTGAGATTTAGACCATCTCGTGAATTAAGATTGGTTTGGGTTAGCCAGTGTCAAGCATATGATAGTAAAGTCCAATTTGGATGGCCAATTAGATTAATAAATCAGTTGACCAGTTAGTTGACTAGTCAAAGTCAAAATTTTAGACCGATTAAATGACCAATTTAAATGATGTTTTCAATGTTGATGAATGATAGTGAGTTGTTTCTCATAACGTGACAAATCAATATTCAAATTTCTGCTAAAAGAAATGTTCACATTTAACATCTAATAGTATCATTTAAGGAGAGATACGTGTGCATTGGAAAAAAAAAGGGAGGAGAATGAGGGTGAGTTACTCATCATATTCTTGGGGCCATGGAACGCTAAAAAGACAAGCAGAGAGCAACAAAAACACAAAGCCAGGAGACACGAGGACGGGCCAGATGGGGAGCCCACCAAGGGCCCATGAGACCCATCATTCAGTCCACAAGTCTCTTTTTGTATTTTTCCCCTCTCGCTCTTTCTCCATTGGTGTTTTGTGATCATCCCATGTGAGATCAATTAAATTTCTATGTGGTGGAGCCTCTCCCAGTTCCCTTATCTCATAGGCCCCATCCACCATGCTCCTCCATCCATCTATTAAATTTAAAAGTCACCTTTACCCAAAAAAAGAATAAAAATAAAAAGTAAAAGTCACCGAGTTCCTGGTTGAGTAGGGATATTTTTGTCCGCATGTTTTCCTTTGTTTAAGAAAGTAGGCAAATTATGTTTAAATTTCAAACTCATGAACTGTTATTATACTTTTTAAAAAGGTCCAGCAGAATTGGCTATTTGTTTCTCTATACGAAGAGCTTGCCCTCTCTGTGATGATTGATGAACAATGCTTCGAATCTTAATGATACAAGTGCAAATCTCTTAAACCCTCGTGAAGACTTGGCTGTTTTTCTCAATATTGGGATATGTTTTACTCCTCTGGCCCTAAATATAAAACTCCTTTGTGGTATAAATTACACTACAAAAAAGATCTTATAGGACTAGAGGAGTATTTAAAAAGAAAACACATACTCTGTCCTGTCCTCTAAAACTCCTTATTAAGAGACAAAAGAGAGAACTTTCCTGGCTTAAATATAAGGGACAACGTAACTACTTATTATCCCTTGCATTAATTTAAAAAAAAGATCTATTTTACCCTCATTAATTAAGTCAGCATCATCAATACACAACCACATTATGAAACAATTAATATGAGTATTCTGGAGGAAAAGTTAAATATCAAACATAGTATTTGTTGATTTTAAGTTTTTAACTATATTCCTTATCAATCAGTCCACAATGCCTCCAATTCCCACGCGGGAAAGTACAGTCTTGATCATTTTCCCATTAATTAGTGTTATAAGCTTTTAATGTGAAGAAAGTGTGTGCTTTTTTTTTGGCACTTTCCATGAATGCATAAAACTTATTATTGTTTTTTGAAAAGTAGTATCGGATTTGTTATATGACGTTGGCTGAAAATACTCAATTGAAAGAACCATCCAATTAAAATCCCTATTTTATTCATCCGTGCATGTCGGACTACATGCATGCCTTCTCGTAGTATCAGCACGTGACACAGAAAATCCTGTAAATAATACTATCTTTGATTTTTAATATAAAAACTAGTTGACTAATTTAATAAATTAAAAAAATTATTTAAGTTAATTATTTGCAATAAATATATATCGTATTTCCTAAAATATCCTTAGTAATCAAATGTATTAGTTAGAATTGTCATTATTATATTCTTGGAAAAAATTGATAAACATAAGAAACAATGTGAATTGAGATTATATTTAGGAACAAAATAAAAGCCAAATGAATTCTTATATTAAAGACAGGAGGTAGTATTTAGGATCCAATTTCAGTGTTGTGAAGCTTATTAAACATAACAAAGGAGGGCAAAATTAACCCACAGTACCGAACCGGCCAGGGTAGCATCTTTGAACTAAATTATGCACTGTGCCTCTTAGTTGGTCGTCTCAATATGTTTCATTCTGTTTACCTGGATGAACAATGAAAATAATTGGCTGGCAGAAATTAAGCAGCAAAAATTCAACGAATCTAAGTAACTAACATCATTACAGAGCTTAACTAGTAGTGATTTATATATATCGGAAGCTGAGAAAGAACAGAATCTGAGAAACATAAAACTTAACTTATTGGAACTAGGAACACGTGAAAGTCTCTCATGAAATGATAAAAATGCCATCTTGAGCAGGCATCTCCTTATTTAAGTATGGAATAAATGTCTGGACTCTTAAAATCTGTGAGAAGATCATGTGTTTGTGTTTGAAAGCATGGCAGCTTTAATCTCTTATTTTGTCGTGGTACGCTACTACTTCTCTGAGTTACATATCAACGTTACTGCACACTTTGTACAATTATTGCTTCATGGCTCCGCGCTTGGCGCTGCTTTTCTTAATGGCTTTTGATTCCCTTTTTGAAAGAGAAAAAAGTGAGCAAGGACGAAATATCGATCATAACAAAAGATCCTGCACAGTACCTAATGATCTGCTATCCATCTGCTCCTTATTTTTAACCGCACTATCTCAAATTCACGTATATGTAGCAGTAAAACAATTTGATGAAAAGACTCTGAAAAGTTGCTTTCGGGTCTATCAAAGAGCTGATCTACTATTTCATCCCTCATCTCTACCAATGTAATAACCAAACGAAGCACTTGCAGAACTGTCAGTCAAAGCAAAACCCTACTAATAACACAATCCAAACTGGGCAACGACGCTTCTCTTCACACCCAACTAACAGCCCAGAAGCTGCAAACCTATATATGATGAGTCGGTACATATACGTATCAGTCACAATACGACTATAGGAATATGAACATCAGGAAAAATCACTTTCAGATAGAAATATCGGGACTGATTATATGTACAAGATGATCATATGCGGGGCCTCTTATGAAATACATGAATGGAGGGATGTCGTTATCTGGTCGGACATATATATGTATATTATTATGAACAACCAGAGCAAATAATGCCTTGTGAGCTTCATTCCATTTCATAAGTGGGTCAGGCTGGAAAATGAAAAAATCCGTTTATTATTATTTGACGAGTCCATTAATAAGTGCTCCCTCAGTAATTAATTAGCACTCGATTGTGTTTGTGTGTGTGTGTGTGGGGGGGGGGGTAAATTAGAAAGCATAGGATGCTGGAATGGGGAGGAGGGAACACAACTAATGTGGATTGAAAGGGAAGAAGCTCCCGATGCTTCAAGTCAAAATTAGTCGTATTTTATCACATATAATATCATTCACAACACGTCAGTTTGCCTTCTCTCGGTCATTTTAGTTATATTTTTATATTGGGTTCCATCAAACTACAATATTATAAGATGGATGTAACCCCAGGCCTGATCATTCGGTTCATGAATACAATATTGTCAAACAGGTTGGCCCTCCCTTCTTTATTTTATACAATTTACTCCTAATTAACTCTCTTTCATTATTCTTAATTTCAGGCGCTGATTGGTAATTCTCACCTAATCTCCTGTATCCACCAATTCCACCATATATGATCTAACACAGGGCCCCAAATGCAGTCTTAATCACTTGTCGTTGTATTATATTTATCAAAATCAGTCATGTCGAGAGATGATGATAATGTAGGATAATACTAAAATACAATGTCGTTGTAACTAAACAGTGTCGGGGGCTAGCTTTTTCTTTGTACTTAAGGTAAAATGCCCCATTCTTACTTTTGATAAACACACATATCACGAGTTTGGTATAAAAAGTGACAGTTTAGAGAGGAGTCACAGATGAAGTGGCCTTCCCTTTTCAAACCCATTGCTATATTTACACTCTAATATAATCTAGACCAAATTAAATGAGATCAGAATATGTATAGTTTAATTGGAAATCTAATGGCTAGGCTAGCTATAGAGAGAGCTATAAATGTACATACATACATATATATATATATCTTTTGGGTGTATGGATTGGAAAAGGAGTATGAACGAGGAAGGAAGGTTCTGCTATTAGTTGCGTAACCACGTGGATTTGTGCATTTCAGGACACAGTAAAGGCTCCACCTCAACCTCCCTGCCTACCTCCGTTGCACTGAAAGTCAATACTGGTCTATACATATAAGGACCAACTTGCTCCAGATGTGAAGTCCCTCTGCATCTTTAACAGGTTACTATAACAAGAAAACTGAAATTCCAACTTGTTAATTACCGTTTAAAGAGGGAGGGAAATTAAATGCGTCGTTAATTACTGTTGTCATTTTAGATACTGTTTAGCATGGAGGAAATGGATGGAACAGAAAGGGAAATAAAACTTTAATAAGCTTCATTTAAAAAACTGAAAAAGTGAGATTTTAAAATTTTAATTAAAAAAAGTAATATAAAAGAGCTTCTAACCCCACTTTTTTAATTTTTTAAAATTGAACTCGTTAAATTTTTTCTTCTCCTTTTCTTCTCTCCCATCCATATCTCTCATACCAAACGGGTCCTTAGGCACTTGTTCATGGTGGTTATCACGAAACGAATGGACTTGCAGTTGATGTGAGAACTTATAATAATTTTATGCTGTGAAATAGTGATAATTACAACCCTAATTAACTGGGTATGTGTTTAGTTCGGTAGGGACTAATTTAATTTGTTGAGTCGAGGGAGGGAAAAGCAAATAGTACTGTTGTTGTGGTTGTGGTTGCTTCAGATGGAAAAAGTTGTTCTTATGAGACACATAAATGCAGTTGTTTGAAACAGACAGGAAAAAGGTACTCCGATGAATCATAGGTTACTTGATTTTCAAAATCTGAATGGCTTCCAATCACGTGGAATCATGTTGTGTTTAGCAGTTAGTCAACTCATCACAGTAACTATATATAGAGACTTCAATTTGTTATCTGAGTATAGATGTGCTTCTTGCGTGGAGAGAGACTTTCCAATACTTTTTCTTCCTTCAAGCTACGGTAAATGGATTGCTTAATCAACAAATAAACGTGAAATAAATTGTTTCAAGCTAATTTAACGGCATTTTAGGTTAAAGCTAAGAATAAAAGCTAAAATGGGATAGAATTAAGGGACGAAGGCAAAACTGAAACAGTTAAAATAAAGAATTAAGAGGCGAAAATAGATTTTGAGACTCACAAATATATTTCAGAAAAAAGAAAATCCGAAAATCACATGGGTCAATGATTTAAGTCATTTCATTGCCTCCTTGGCGTGGTGATCATATATCCAACTTTCATGAATTATGGGGGCGTATGGTGAGGTGTCTTAATCAGTTAAGTAATCCTCAGATCCATTGTTAAGCCCGTGTCTGTGGTTGGGAAATTTTCACTTCAATATGTGTAAAATATAAGACTAATTTTATCTTCCAAAATAGGTTTTATATTTAAAATCAGAGAAATATATATAACAGATTGATTTATACTGGTGGGAAGAAAACTTTGTTCTCAAATTACCGCATGAAAAATTCAGATAGTATCTTACATCAGCGCGTAGATATGTCTATGTACGTATTGCCAACATCAACGCATGTGTGTAGAGCTAGGAAGACAAATCCTCCCAAATAAATTATAGTGTCCCTCACGATATTGGGAAGGAGAAATTAATATGTCAATTATTAATTTGTAATGACGACGATTCAACCGATAATGCTAAATTATTAATTGCAAGCAATGTAGTTACGTGTCAGTATATTCGACTTTAAGAAAATCCGCCAAATTATCACTAGTGGCTCCCGCCGTCCAATGAATGTGACAGACCTACCCTACCCAAATTATCATCAACTCATTGAACGAATGATGAAGGGATCGATTTCAAAAATTCTTGCATGAACTGAGTAATCAACGTTCGTTCATCAGTTTGTTCGATATATATATATGTATATATATAGCAAGCGTGCATGTCTAGGAACGAGGGAACAAAAAATACCCACTCGTTACAAACAACTTTCCATCTGATCAGACATTTAAATAAAGAAGGCAAATTAATTATTCTCAAATACTAGTACTTTAATTTAACTGCCTTTCCTTGCCGCGAGGATCACAAAATGCGTACATGCATGTACACAAAAACATGTATATATACACAGAGTTAGGAAAAGCGTACAAGGTATCTACATATGAGGAAATGAAATGTCGTGGTGGCGAACGAACACCAAGATGATGTCGGTGGGACATGTCTGATGCAGTTCTAACGTAATGTGTCCCGGTGTATACGTACGTGATCGCCACGACAATGAACAAAAGAGGTGTGACTTTTATTTGACTTGCTCCTGTTCCAGTGCTCCTGCACCCCAATGGGAACGCCCAGCGTCTGTGTAACACACAGGTTCACTCCCACTTTTGGGACGATGGGCGGTGCCGGGGCCCCACCCGATGACGACGAGACGGACAATGGTATCACGGACGGTCCTATCACCTTGCATCGGGAAAAGAGATACACATCCCCTCACATCTCAGTATCCCACCCCCGCCCTTACGACGGCCCCACAACCACAGAATACTCTCTCTCTCCCCCTCTCCCTGTGCATGTGTTTGTTTGTGAATGTTTCGCTGACCCCTCTGCCCCTGCCCTAATCTCTCATCGCATGCTAAAAAAGGAGCCTTCACTGTAATTATGGCTTAATCATTCTATACCAGGTAAAAGCTCTTATAAAGGTAACTTCCTTTTTCTGTCAACCCCACCATCATTTTAACCTTTGATCTTTTTCTTCTGTCCATGCACGGGGTCCCACAATCCCCAACTAGGCAGCACAACATATTATATGGGCATCTGGACCATGGAGTGTTATTTTATTCATTTCTGCCAAAAAGGCTTACCTAATTATGCGAGCCGAGCCTTTTTCACCAGAATAAAAAAATAACGATGGCTTTTTAAGCAAAACCATTTGGAGTTTGTGCACCAAATTAATGTACTCCATATTCTGGTTTACTATGCAAAAGGCAAGGGCATAGTTTTTCACTCCCTCACACACGCTCTTCCACAGATGTGCGCTGCGCGGGTGTCGTGTCTGTTTGTGTGTGTCTGCGTGTCACAGAGAGAGAGAGAGAGAGAGAGGTGCGTGGGGTGACCCATCAAAATCTATGGCTGACCTTGTTTGAGGAATGGCAGTAAGTAA
The DNA here is from genome assembly GCF_004799145.2 of Neltuma alba. NCBI lineage: Eukaryota > Viridiplantae > Streptophyta > Magnoliopsida > Fabales > Fabaceae > Neltuma > Neltuma alba. The sequence continues at coordinate 145,099 of NW_021637250.1, forward strand.
ATGAGATGAGATAGAGACTATGCATACAGGAACCTCAAAGGCATATTAAGGGAGTGAGCTAAGAGAGAGAGAAGCTAGAAAGAGAGCTCGGATATTATCTATTGCAGCGAGATATAGTGTTTGGTTTTATTCTATAGATATGAAATCAAACAAATAAGAAACCAGATCACTATCTGGAAGAGTCCGCAGTTCTCTGCATTAGTATATAGTTTTCCTTCCGAGTTTCGTCTATGGCTTTTTCTTGACTTTGGCAGAATCAAAGCCGGCCAACTCTTTGCAGATTTGGGTACCATCCAAAGCCATTTATGTTAATTTGGATTTTACTCCTCCAATCCCTTTGTTTTCTTCCTTGTACTGTCTGAAACCCTTTGAAAGATAGCTGTTTGCTTCTGGTCTTCAGTTCTCACTGCGTCGCTACGTGTAGCTGGCTATAACCCTTCCAATATATCCAAATGATGTCTGGCGACCCTTTCTCCTTATCCACTTCCATCGGAGGTTTTGCTCCACAACAAAACCCGAACCCAAACCCTAACCCTAAACCTAATCCCAAGAAGAAAAGGAATCTCCCGGGAACACCAGGTACTGATCACATCATTCTTCTTTTCTTTTAATTTCGCATACCATTGTGTTTCTTTTTAAATGGAACTGGAATTTTGAGAACAGATCCAGATGCGGAGGTCATCGCGCTCTCACCGAAAACTCTCATGGCCACCAACAGGTTCATTTGCGAAATATGCAACAAAGGGTTTCAGAGAGATCAGAACCTTCAGCTTCACCGGAGGGGTCACAACTTGCCATGGAAGTTACGACAAAGGTCCAATAAAGAAGTTCGAAAGAAGGTCTACATCTGCCCGGAGAAGACGTGCGTCCACCATGACCCATCCAGAGCTCTGGGCGACCTCACGGGCATAAAGAAGCATTTTAGCAGAAAACATGGAGAGAAGAAATGGAAGTGTGACAAGTGTTCCAAGAAATACGCGGTCCAATCTGACTGGAAAGCTCACACCAAGACTTGTGGAACAAGAGAATACAAGTGCGATTGTGGGAACCTATTCTCCAGGTACATATTTTTGTCTTCCTCATATAATTCAATCGGGCTTGTCACTTTAATCGTGAGACTCAGACGGATGACATGTGAATATGATATCAAGTTTTCGTGCTGTCTCTGTTTGTCGAAGGAAAAAAGCTAATTAAATGCTTCAGTCCCCTGTTTCATGGCATTAAATTGGGAAATGATTAGTTTTTAATGAGTGGTTCCTTTCACTGAATGTTGAACATGAACAGAAAGGACAGCTTCATTACACACAGAGCTTTCTGCGACGCCTTAGCAGAAGAGAGTGCGAGACTCACCTCGGTTGCCACAACAAACCTGAATTTCAAGAACGAAGGGAATGCGATGAGCTCACAACCTAGCCTGGGACTTGAAAACAACGCAGAGGTAATCTCTCAATTTGGCTCGCATGGATTTCGTGCAGATTTTAATGGAGGAATGGGTACGGACCAGCAAAGAGCAAGCTTATCAATGTGGTTGAACCAGGGAAATAATAACGGCCTTGACGTTGGAGGGCTGTACGGGTCTTCAAGTTGTTCTTCAGGTTTGGGTGACCGTATGGCACAAATGACTACCCAAGCTAATAACAATGCTTTTGGGTCTTGCAATTTCGGAATGCCTTCTTCAAATTCAACAAACGCAGGTCTTTTACTATCAAGTGGGAAAAGGAGCGAAGCTATGTCAAAGCCAGCTTCTCCCATGTCAGCGACTGCTTTACTTCAGAAAGCAGCTCAGATGGGTTCCACCAGAAGCAGCAGCAACAACAACAACAATCCCTCTATTTTCAGTGGCACTTTGGGAGTGATGTCCTCGTCTTCTAATTCCCACGCGACCACTAATCTCAACGATAACAACAACACCAACAACCCCCAGAACTTTAGTTCAACTAGCAGTGCTGAGCCAGTGCTAGCAGATAACAACTTTAGCTCGTTCACACATGCATCGAACAGTACTAATCTTGACCAGCTCTTGATGCAGACCAGTGCAAAGCAAAGTGAACAACAAGTGCAATTGAAGCTTTACCCAGGTGTTTCATCCGAACACAATTTAACGAGAGATTTTCTCGGCATGGGTGGTGGCGGTGGTGCCGGAGGAGCTGGGCCTCCTCCCCCGTTTTTACCACAAGAGCTGGCAAAGTTTGCGTCCATTGGTTCCCCCATGGGTTTAACCCAATTTACTGCCAACCATTGAAGTCGTTTCTATGTTTTTACTGATTGGATAGATTAGGCAGCCAGCTAGGCAACGCAGGCCCTCCTTGTGTAAGTAAAAACAAGGCAAATTTGAAGTTTCATTGGGTAGTTGAAGATTCCACCAATGTGACCCAGCTTGTGTGTGGGGGGCCCACTGCATGTCTGAGGTGACCCTAGCTAGGAGCAGCGATCTCCGAGACTCAGACTCATGCATGTTCTCCTAATTGTAGTTGTTGTTCTTGTTCCTGCTTTCTTGTTTTTTGTCTTCCGTCTTAGCCTTCTTATCTTATCTTGTTCGCCTTCTCTTTCTTCGATCAAAACTAATATAGTCTGCAGTGCATAAAATAATCTTGGAATATTTCGACCAAAAAGCACACAGAAAGCCACGTACCATATCCCGTTGACCGCCCGTTGTGACGAGGGGTTAGGAATATAGAATGTTATTGTTAGTCCTGACCCATCCAACCTAGCTAACTTGCCTACGTTCCCGTATTTATCAACTTTCAGCTTTTACTGATACATGAGAGGGAGGCGATTAATCTTGGGAAATAGAACTTCGTACGTCTCCCAGCGTTTTCGGCGGTTATCCAGGGAAAATGACATTTTAATTACACTAAACAAAAAAGATAATGATTTCCATCGACAATACAGGAAAAAGCTGCTCAGAGCCCAGTGCATGTAATTGAAAAACCAAAAAAAATATAATGCCATTTTAGGTCTTTATAAACATAGCAAAAGAGTTATTAATCAAAATGGCCCAATGCATGCAAAAGGAGAGATATAGTGGTGGTATTTTCATTTCATATTCTGTTAATAATAAGGATGTGTCAAGTAGCTGAGGGTAGTGGACCTTTTCTAATGAATCCATGATTTAGAAGAATGAGGAGGCTTTAAATTTGTCAAGTGTGCTAGCTAACTGGCTAATTGCTAACACGTGTCAGTGATTAATTAAAATCAATTAAGATAGGGGCGTTGGGTCAAACTTCCACATTTGACTCGCAGCATAGGTACTAGTTTAATTTCGCATCCAGTTCTGTGTTGCTTCTCTGCATAGCAACTGCCAAGTGTGCCGTTTCACAGACATATCCCAATTAACATAATCTAAAAGCACTGAAACCAAAGAGGAACCCATGGTCCGTGACTAGTGAATAATTCTCCTTTACATGCGTTTTGTTATTGATGTTAAATTTCAAACATAGGTGAAGCTATGTATATGGTCCTGAAATATGTAGCAATTGTATTTTCTCACATACTAACAATGAAGCAAAACCTAAATCTCCTTGGTCAGCCTTTGTCTGGGGTTTCATAAAAGAAAAAGGTCATCAATATCAATATCAATATTAGAATCAGCAGCATAAAATATAAAGTTCATAATAAGTTCATTTTTTTAAATAAATTATAAAAAAGCTAATTATTCAAAAACTTTGGGGGTTCTCCTGTCTCTACTATGGAGGTTGTGGTGGGCAAGTGCCACGCGGTGATTCTTCTGGCGGACGAAGCGGAGCCGCAAGTATGGCCCAGTCTCTTTGTATAATTTTGGGCCATTGAAAGCCCAACAAGCATTCGGTGCATTTAAAGCCCAACAATTAGTTGGACTACTGAAAGCCCAACAATTAGTGGGCCTCCTCAGTTCTAATCCTTCCCAGCCCCTAGCTTCTCATCTCGGATTTTGAATCACACGCGTTGTGAGCCCCGACCAACCAATTGGAAGCAGGGTGCACTTACTGCTACAAGTGTTAACAAGAGCTTCTCTCTAAAATTTACCTTTTAATCATACTGAATCGGTGATTTTGATAAACAGCAAAATTGTGCACCACTGTTTTAAAAATTTATCAAATTCAGTTTCCTCTGAAATTGTTTGAATTCACTGCTGTGGGCGGCGGGGAAGACAAAAAATGTGCCCAGCTTAGCAACACCAATAACCCCTTTTTTTTTTTTGGCAAAACACGAGGGCACATTAAAATGAAAATATCCTTCAACAATGTTTAAATAATCCCGCCTTTCTTATTTTATTTTCTTTCCTTATTTCTATGGCCAATATAATGTTTTTGGTCTCGATTGTTGGGTCATCGATGCACAAATGACATTTAATTTGTCATAATTAAAAACTATCTCGTTGTTACAAATTTTTAAACAGCTCTGTTACTTGATGGACTACGAAGCCTTTGAATAAGGTAGTTGCTTACATTTTTTTTCATCATAAATTCCCATCAACATTTTATTCAGTATATCTAGTATTACTCCCATATGCAGCAGGTGGTATTTTTCATAAAAATAATATAGACGACGCGTTACTTTAAGAACACGCAATTGTTTAAATTTAGCTCATTTTTACTTTTGTTTTTAAATCGAGTTTAACTTAATATTTACATCTAAAAATGACAATGGTGACATGGAATGGTAAGAGAAGGCACTTATGACATGGCGGGTTTTAATTGGATACTTTTGGGAGCTGCCACAGTGGCTGAAAGAGGAAATGCCAAGAGTTAGTCTTATGATCCACGCGTAGATGTGTCATTGGCGGAAGCTACGTGGGATGACATGCTGCGTCGTCGTATCAGTGTAGGCTTCGATTCCGATTAATTTCCCTTTTTATTTATCATCCGGGCTTTTCTTCTCGCGAGCCTGTCATCGGCATCCCCTCGGACCAGCCTCTTCGACTTCAGATCATCTGTACCCTGCGAATTGCTCCCAGTCATCTATTTATTCTTTATGTGTGTAGCTATCCGGGTTTGAGACTAAAAGAGAAATATCCCAATGCTTAATCTTCTGGGTTTATCACCCGCCATGGATGCCGTAGGGTGGAGAGGACTGCTCTACGCAATCTCCATTCTTAATTTTGTTTTGGTCTGCCAGCTCGTTCTCCTTCAACCTCTGGTCTCCTCTTCGGGTAAGTAATCTGATACTCTGATCTCTCTATTCTTCTATGGTTTCCTGGGATGTCACTCTCAACCGATTAAAAAGCAATGGTTGATTTTCCCACCACAGTTTCCAAGTTCATTTTCCGTTTTCTCCTTCCAATGTCAAAATTTTAATGATGTCATCCAGTCCCGTTTCGTGTTCGCGGGCTCCTGCTGGTCTTGCGTTTTTGTGATTTTCTTGTTACTTTAAGCTCTTCTTGTTTAAATTTCCGGACCTTGTCGGGGAGATGTAGTATGAAACTTGTATGCGTAAATCAGAGCTGATCCCTAAACAGAAGCAACAAAGGTGACGTCTGCATGCTTTTGGAGAAATCCTTGATCATGGTATAAAAAATATACATTTAGCTAAACAGAAGTGGCAGCAATTGCCATACTCATAATGCGAATTTGGTCATTAAAAATTGAAATGCATTTGACAAAATGCACTACTATCTACAAAAAGACTCGTTTTTCTAAAGATATCATTTCTCCCCGTTGGGTTATGCACTACAGGGAAGTGGTAAATCTACCGCAAACCTTCTAGGATATTTGAAGGGTTAATCTTACGAAGATGTTTGTTTTAACCGACAATGTTTATTGAAAGAGCATCCGTTTACAGCGTCAAGTTCTCATGCTCCAACCTATGTCAAGCTAATTTTCATCGCTAATTGCATGCTATTAAATAATCTGACGTACAGCTAAGTCTTGATATTTTCTGCTTGACCAAGTCGTGACCATTATAACGGGAAGGTGTATTATCAAGTTTCAGTTTGGATTTACTGGCACAACAATAGATAAGAACTCTATGACCACTTAATCAGTAGTCACATTGATACGCTTCTTAGGGGATGTTTGGATGGAAACCAAACCACGGTTTCAAAAGTGATTTTACGGTATGTGAAGTAAATATGTGGAGGAGTTGGTCTCGATTTGCAGAAAAATGCTTTTGGAAAGCACTTTTAAGCAAACCCAAACATCCTTCTTCTTCTTTATCACAAAGTGGAGTCTCTTGGCTAAATTTATGTCCTTATAGCAAATGTCTGACTGGATTATCTTAACATCCTTCTTCTTTTGGGGTTATTCTTCTAAGATACGTTTGTTTCTCACGAAGAATAGAGGTATTCTTGTTTTGATGGTTTTCATTTTTTACCTTTCTTCTGTAGTGTTTTCTAGACATTTACCCGTTGATGATAAAAAGGTTACTGATAGTAACATTTTATGGTTACCCAATCTGAACCATGTAGATACCCAAGTAAGAGCTCATAAAACTGGTCAAAAAAGAACTGAGAGCTCAAGAAGCAGAGGGTGGGGATAAGTAGTATTCTGTATTTTATCCGCTTATATATATATATATATATATATATATATATATTTTAATGCTTGATGTCCAATTATTGTCTCTTGCTTAAACAGTCTGAAATTTTTTAATTGTATCTGAATAGAGGGAAAATCTGGAAATGCTGCTGAGTTATTTGAGAGGGTGTCACACAGTATAAAAGTGAAGCGTTATACGGAGGCGCTTGATGATTTAAATGCTGCCATTGAAGCAGATCCCACCCTTTCAGAAGCATACCTACGCCGGGCATCACTTCTTCGCCAGATATGCAGGTGTGCTTTATTTGCAAGTGTTTTATTACCTTCCTTGGCTTCTTCAAGCTTAGAAATATTTGTTGTTTGATGTTGGGAAGTTATCTCCTGGAAGTTATGTATAATATATATATATATATATATATATATATATATATAGAAAGGATATATGAGTTTTTAATGTTGTACCTAGATTCCACCTTGAGCTAAATGAAGGAATATCCAGAGAGGAAAATATTCACTTCGTTATCTCTCCCATTCCTTCCTAGTAACTTCAATGTCTATCGTTGACGCATCCCTGTTCTGCTTCTTGAGAACAATGCCACTAAAAAACTTTTACAAATATCAAGTATATTTTTTATGGAGTAATTCTTTATACAATCTAATACTAGAGTGTTATTGAGTCACTAACCGCAGATGGTGGGATCAAATTGCCAATCATTTTTTCTCAGGAATGAGGGTTGTTACATTTGAAAGTTTTTTCCCATCAACCTTTCCTAAAATTTGTTTAAGATTGAAAAATTACAGAATGATACATGGAAGCCCCTTGGTTCCACAGTGTTCACCATGCAATTCCTCCCCCTCCCCATCTCTCTCTCAAACTCCTAATTATAAAGTTATATGATTCAGGTGCTTTTTGGCTAATGTAGATACAAGGAATCTGAGGGGAGCTACAGAAAGTTTTTGGAGATGAAACCTGGAAATTCAGCAGCAGAAAAGGAACTCTCTCAGTTGTTGCAGGCCCAAAGTGCTCTAGAAACGGCTCAATCATTCTTTGATTCGGGCAACTTCTCAAAATCCTTGGAATACATCAATAAAATAGTGCTTGTTTTTTCTCCTGAATGCTCAAAGGTACAGCTTTGCACTTTTTCATATTTTAAGCATCGTTTCCATGTATCAATAGTTGCATTTTATATTCTGGAAGTAATTGGTCTGAAGTGTTGGGTGGAACCAGCATGTTAACTCAATAGGAATTGTCTGCTACAGGCTAAGCTTCTAAAAGTAAAGCTGTTGATTGCTGATAAAGACTATGAAGAGGCCATTGCGGAGTCTGGATTCATTCTTAAGGAAGATGAGAATAATTTAGAGGCATTGTTGCTTCGAGGGCGTGCATACTATTATTTGGCTGATCATGATGTTGCCGTGAGGTTTGTGATGTAGCAAACACTATTAAATTCTCATAATGCCTTTGTCGTTTTGGGTATAATGTATTGTGTTTGTGGACATGTTCAGGCATTACCAGAAAGGTCTCCGCCTAGATCCTGAGCATAGTGAACTGAAAAAAGCATATTTCGGATTGAAAAATCTACTGAAAAAGAGTAAAAGTGTAAGCATGCATCCTTTTTTTTTTTCCCTGAATGTTTTTACTTATGTATGATTCTTTTTCTTTTTTCCCTACTTTGTGGTGCTCAAGAGCCATTGCTGGTTTTTGTTTGCTTCCTGCAGGCTGAAGATAATGTCAGTAAGGGTAAACTGCGGGTGGCCGTGGAGGAATTCAAAACTGCACTGGCAGTTGATCCTAAGCATCTTGCACATAATGTACATCTGCATCTTGGCTTGTGTAAAGTTTTGGTTAGACTTGGTAGGGGAAAAGATGCTTTGAACAGTTGTGATGAAGTTCTTAAGATCAATGAAGATCTCGTTGAAGCTCTTGTTCAGGTTCGCTTTTGTGCCATTGTGCTTCTCCTTGATGTCGTCTTGTTTTGTCTTGTTCTCTCGTATATGGAATGTAGAACGCATTACCTTATTTCCAGTTACATATTGTGTGGGCTGACTTAGAATTACTTATCTGGTTGTTATATATCTCAGAGGGGAGAAGCTAAACTTCTAACAGAGGATTGGGAGGGAGCTGTTCAAGATCTGAAATCAGCCACTCAAAAATCTCCTCAGGTTTGTCTTAGAGTTTCAAATTATAATCACCGGTAAATTTGCTGGAACTGGAGATTCTGTGAGTAATTTTGTTTCTTGGGCTACAGAGTTTAGGTGAAGCACACTGCTTTAAAGTTGTGTTCTTTTATTTTTCCTCTGGGTTGGCGTTATTCTTCTGCTTCCCCTTTTTTCATTGCCATCAAATATGTTCTTTTGGGTCAATTAATTTGTGACTGTTTTTCTATGCTGTTCTCCAGAGGAGAAATCGATTTGACTATTTGATTTAAAATTGAAGCCGCATTTGTTATTCATAACTCCTATTTATTGACAGATAGTGTGAGAGGTGAAAGTCAAGAGTTGGGAGTATTGTCTTATTAGTGTTTGTGTTAATTATTTTAATTTGAGACCTCTGCTTTAAAGAACTCTGCCTTGCAACCTTTTCAGCTGCTTGTTATGCAGGGAATGTTTGTTTTTTATCATCATCATCATCATCATCATGTTATTTTTTATTTTTTTTATATATGTAGTACTTATATGTTTTGTCTATCATTGCAGGATATGAATATTCGTGAAGCTTTGATGAGGGCTGAAAAAGCTTTAAAGATAAGCAAGCGCAAAGATTACTACAAGATTCTGGGGATTTCAAAAACGTCTTCTATGTCTGAGATAAAACGTGCCTACAAGAAACTTGCTTTGCAGTGGCACCCTGATAAGAACGTGGACAACAGGGAAGAAGCAGAGGCTAAATTCCGAGAAATTGCTGCTGCATATGAGGTCTTAATCATGAATATAATGACTTACTCTGCATTAATATTAGTGTTTCTTCAATCTTACCATGCTCGTCTACTCCAATCTCTTGTTGGTAGATGTGATTGAGGGATTTAAGAGAAACTTGCTGTGATTGGGATGTGATTAGTTTGTTTATTACTGATTGTTACAATGAATTATAGGTTCTGAGTGACGAAGATAAACGAACCAGATATGACAGAGGGGAAGACCTTGAAGACATGGGAATGGGTGGGGGAGGCGGAGGTTTCAACCCCTTTGGTGGCGGGGGCCAGCAGTTTACCTTTACTTTTGAGGGAGGCTTCCCTGGTGGATTTGGGGGCTTTCCTGGCGGCGGCGGCGGCGGCTTTGAGTTTCATTTTTGATTGATGATCATGGAAAGTTGCGACTTTTATTGAGGAGCTCACAAATGATATGACTAATTTCTAACGGCTGTTGGGATAAATGGGTAGGCCATCTGCATAGGCTTGTAAGTTGTAAGATAAGAAATGACTTTAGAGATGATGTTTGTAGAAAATTTTGTTTGGATCTGCTTTAGCCTATGCAGGAAGTGAGGGGCCTGGCAGTCATTATACATTTGCTTTTTTTTTTTTTTTACCAGAATTATACATTTGGATTGAAATATTTTATTTCTTTACCTTACCATTAAATTTAAAAAAGAAAATCACGCCCTTATATAAATACCTACCTGCTGGATGGTAGAGTTCTTGGATTACTCTTCGAGTTACTGCGTCCTAGCGTGACAGACAGCTACGGTAGTGATGCAGGGTAGAATGTGAATGAAAGTTTCTCATGATTTTCTGATCATGGATAATTGTTATTAGCAGGGGAACCCAAAAATGGTTACCATTTTTTTGTAGCGGGGATCCGACTTTTTGTTCCTCTGTTAATTTTTATGTTGCCTGTCAGTGCGGTGGAAGATTATCCCACTTTCTACTGTTAACACCACTACACCATGTGATGCGTTACTTCTACTCCAAGCCAACTCCAGAATTCCTTCAACAAGTTTCTATTGCACGTTTTTATCTTTCTGGATTTTGAGCGTGATTTTCACCCGAAGTGTGGCCCCTTGAAAAGGATCGAAACTTCAATTTTGTTTACGCCGATGACATGCATAGCTTGGACGGCTTTGTTGCTATCTATAAGATATGAAATCTGATAAAATCTCAATTACATATTCACTACTCATTGTTAATGTTAATTTAAATAAAGATCAATTCTAATCCACAAGATCTCCATTCCCAAAGAGCTGAAGGCTCACTTTAAGGCGGAAAAATTGCAAGAAAACGAGGGACCCCAAGAATTATAGCCACAGACAGGAAGCAGCCATGGTAATAACCGCAATAATGACGGAGATACTTTCTGCGGCACGGTTGTCAAGACTTAAGACCGATTACACATGAGTGTCAATCGCGGTATCTGAAGAGCCAGATGGGGCATCCGATGCTTGAACATTTTTCTCCGACTTGGTCGGGGCCGGGGCCGGAGCTGGTGCTGCTGTTGGCGGAGGGCCAAAAAGTGCTGGAGGAAGGATCGCTTGATCTACTTGATACACCGCAAGCTGCTTCTTAGTGTATATAGTATTATCCTCCGTTGCATTTACCACCCCCCTTATTATGTTTACGTGGTTCCTTGAGGTGGTCACATTCAGAGGAAACTCTTCATCATCGCCGTTTCCAGCCTCCGTGTGCAAGGGATTGCTGGCATTTTAAAACTGAGACATGGTGTACAGATTGTAAAGAACGTGGAACTGGGCCAGCTGAAGTTGTTCCAGGGAATTGATGGAGAGTGCCTGGTTCCAGGCATTATCAGTGGGTGCGAAGACGGTGAGGCCTTCGTTCGAGTTGTTGAGCCTAGTATTAATGGCATCGGCGACCTAGGTGTCTTTGACTATCCTGATGAAGGTAGTGAATTGGCCTGCCTTTTGGAAGATCTGGGTAATCTTGGTGGGGCTAGCTGGTGCTGGAGCCAGTGCTGGTGTTTGCGTAGAAACTGACTGCGGCAACTAGAAGACGTTAATGGAAAACAGAGGCTTGGCTTGGCCATTCTGGGAAAAAATCAACAAGACTAGGATTTGTCACAAGTGAAGGGATGGGATTTTGCATGGATATATAAGGAGAGTGAAAGAGAAGTGAGTGATAAGAAATGAGGTGGAGAGTTGTGATTCATAGAAGGTGGCAAGAGAATCTCAAGCGTGGACTTTTCTGTGCAAAGGCAAAACATTACGGGAAAGGAGAGTAGCTTTAGGATGCAGGAAAAACAATCAGATCGGCAATTGATATGGGATTGAAATGTCAGTGGGGTGGGCGAAATGATGTTTCTACCTTTTGCTTCTGTTTCAATTTACTCAACAATGCTGCTACTTATCACTAATAAGTAGCGACAATTATTGCCGTAAAGGGATTACATGTTCTGCGACTTCTTGACTTTAATATAAAACTTAGTTTCTAAATATAATATCTTAATTCATTTTATTTTTTTATTATTATTTATAGTTTTTGTGGTAACTGCACATTAGATTTTCATCAAATAATAGTTCTAACTAATACACATTATTAATAAAAATATTTTAGAGAAGATAAGACATATTTATTATAAGTAACTAACTTAAAAAATTCTTTTAATTTATTTAAATCAGCCAACTAGTTCTTATATCAAGAACTAAAAATAGTATTTCTTATTTGTTCATTTTGCCAACTCTTTACTTTTATTAACAGAATTAGCAAAGAAACTCGTCTATGCTGATTGTCCATTTTCTTAGCCATATTTTAGACTGTATTTAAATCTTGAATGTGTATATACATTTTGCATATCAGCGACATTCACAGAATATAAATTAGAGGGTATTTAAATGGAAATCCAAACTATAACTTTAAAAGTGACTTTACAGTATATAAAATAAATATGTAGAAAAGTTTGTTTTCATCTGTGAAAAAATACAGCATCCTGGTTCGGTGACATCAGTCTCTCACTTTTCATTTAGAGAAATGACATGCGAATCAATTGAAGTTTATCTCTCGGCTTTTCTCAGTAAGTCGGTTAATAGTTGTCAGTGTCGTTACTCCAGCTACGTGGTTAGCCGCATTTAAGGAATGCCTAATTCTAAGCGGTTGTTCCTTTTCGGCCATAAACATATCAGATGTTAACCAGTTCGGGCACAGACTCAAAACATTTATGATATTCCGTTGTTCTCCCGCCAATGGGCTTGGTGTAATACCCACCTTCCTTCTCACGTAAATGCCGTTTTACACTATGTTCCACGTACTGCTACAAATCTTAAGAAGTATTTTGACTAGGTTTTAGAGTGTTTTTACAGTTACAAGTAAATATGTAGTTTGTCCATTTTGTGAAAAAATGCTTCTGATAAGCACTTTTGAGTCCAAACACTCTTAGTTTGACTTGTTCTAGCTTTTTCCAAGCATGAGCTCCATCAAACATTGAAAAGTAACTGAACCGAGGATTTCCTGTTCCGGCAAAATTTGAAGTACTCGTCGAACTGCTTCAACTATCCTCCTGTTTATTTCATCTTCTCATCGTACTATTATTTGTAACATAAAATAATAGTAGGGTTTTTTGTGGGCTATTGCGCCTCACAAACGAGTAGTTTGAGGATCAATTCTTATAATCAGGCCCATCAATCTCCAATAGCAAAAGCCCAAACCAAAAGGTGAAAAGCCCGGGGAAGAAAGGACAGAAAACGGAAGAGGAGGCATCATGAGATGCACCTGAGCCCCGAACGGATGGAATCTTTTATGAAATGGATTAGGCTAAAGAAGTGTGATGTGTCCAAAAGTGCGGAGATTGATCATTTGACTGCAGAACAGCACGAAATGGTGAATGGGTCTCAATGGAGCCCATGTGCCGTTGAAGTGCTTGCAAACAAGGTTCCCCCCTATAGACAGATCCCACTACGAATGGTTGCCGCCCGTTTCGTTGACTGTGGAGGAGGGCGTTGATGTCAAATCTTTCGCCTTTTTCATGAATACACTCTACTCTCACTTGGCAGCAGCGTTTCAATCAGCCGAAATGCGTTTGATCTGAGAAGCCGTTGAGCACGACATACTCTTAGTATAGAGCCGTAGGCGAGACCTGCCAAAGCGCGAAGGAGCATTCGATTCAATGTTTTAAGTACTTATTGTCATGATCATATGTTATCGTTCCTATCTTAATCGCCACCATGATCAACACCGCCAACGGTACCATGTCCCCATCTTCGTCGGCCAACGCACAAGCCCCTGGCCTCAAGACTTATTTTAAGACTCCAGAAGGTCGTTATAAGGTTCAATATGAGAAGAGTCATCCTTCCGGTCTCCTTCACTACGCTCATGGTAAAACCGTCACTCAGGTTAGCTCTCTCTATTTTGTTTTCTTCCAATTTGTTTTGCCATTATTTTTTTCTCTCTTCCGGGAGGTGGGTACTTCTCATGACGCCCATTTAGTACAATCTATCAGCTAACATTCTCCTTGTCAATATTAGTGTTCGCCTCTAGGGTTTTTCTTCATGATGAATTCGTCTTACATCATACTATCAATTCGAAGTTAAATCATGTTTCTCATATCAAGGGTGTCTTTATATTCTAAATTTAACAAAAGACGATTGTCAGAAATGCCGGTACTCTGGTTGGTATTGGTCCTACGTATTGGTATTTAGGCATTTGGAAGTTAATTTGGTTATTATACCTCTGTTAGTTCCACCAGTTATTCTATTTTCTGTCGGCTACTTCTGTAGAATCAATGTCAGAGACGGCTTGAATCTTTCTAATATCGTGGCTTTCCCACCTGATGAATTGCTTTTTATTGTCGATTGCGTGTTCCTCCCATTACTGTTGTCTCCATGTGCAATCGTGGTGTTGATTTGATGGCATTATCAGGTAACTTTGGCACATCTCAAGGACAAGCCAACGCCTTCAACACCAACTGGTACATCTTCAAGTTTCAGCGCCACTAGCGGGGTAAGGTCTGCAGCAGCTAAATTGTTGGGAGGAAGCAACGGAAGCCGAGCACTTAGTTTTGTTGGAGGGAATGGTAGCAGCAAGAATGCTGGAGTAAACAGTAGAATTGGTTCCCTTGGAGCCTCAAGCACAAGTAATTCGATGCTTATTTCAAATTTCGATGGAAAAGGAACTTACTTGATCTTTAATGTTGGTGATGCAATTTTCATAAGCGATCTGAATTCTCAGGACAAGGTATACTGTTTGAATTTTGATGGATTTGAAGTACTTTGGGTTTTGGTTTGTGAGAGGCTTTCCATTTAATGTAGGACCCCGTTAAGTCTATTCACTTCAGTAATTCCAATCCTGTGTGCCATGCATTTGATCCGGATGCTAAGGATGGGCATGATTTACTTATTGGTTTGAACAACGGTGATGGTAATAAATGTTCACAAGACTCCATTTTCGTTTCTATAATGAAAATTGGAATTTTATAAATTTATTGGCCCTGTGTTTATTATTGTAGTCTACTCAGTGTCACTTAGACAGCAGTTACAGGATGCTGGCAAAAAGCTTGTTGGAGCTCATCATTACAACAAAGATGGTTCCATCAATAACAGGCAAGATTTAATCATTACAACAAATTCTGTTTCAAAGGGTTCTTCAAAGCAACAAACCACCTTCTTTGTGAACTTCCCTTTTGTTGTTCAAGTCGATTGTGAGCTTTTATGATAAATTTCCAAGAAAAACAAGCTGGAGGATCTTATGCTCAGAAGTCCTGAATTTGATATTCACTATGTGAAAGGTGCCCAAATTTCATTGAGTGTTGCCTACCCAAATTCATGATTTAGCCAGAGACAGATTGTACTATCTGTTAATTCAAGAAAAACGTTTAAGCTAGTTACTGATCTATAATCCATATCCCCGTGGCTAGCTGGCTACAAATGCATGAAGATGGCTGTTTTAGTGCCTTCGATGCTGAGTTTCAGTTGCCTATCTTGTTTTCTGTTCAACCCATTTTTCATATATGGTTTAGACCGGTAGACAGACACTAGGTCAGGTGGTTGAGATGTGGGGATTTGGCATAAGGAGCTATAAATCTTGACATTAACAGTTAGATCTGTTTACTCTGTAGGCACTAAACTTTGTGTGTTTGCTTTTGATGAAAATGATGCCTGCTGAGATTTTATTCCTTTTTAAACATTTTGTTATTCTCCAGGCGTGAACATATCTTGCTAATTTAGCATTATAGGGTGCTGAGAACCCTGTATTCACATTCATGCTTCTGTAATGCAACTTGTGTTGTATTCACAGGTCTTGCCATATGATGTGCCAGATTAACATATTTACATCCATATGCTCTATTCTCTTTAGCATTTAACTAAGTGGCAGAAAATATTACTTCTGAATTTGGAATTGAAGGGAAAATTTGATCAAGTACGGGTAATTTAGTTGTTCAAAAGATTCCTTCCATGGAAAGATGAATGCAAGTGTTCATTTATTCGAAGAAGGAAATTTGATATTTTAAAAGTTGACATTGCTTGTTTCTTGTTCATAATAAGGTCTTCCTTTTTCAGCATTAGTCATGAGGCATAGAAATCTGGAAATGTTATGGCCTACGCTATTATGTGGCTTGTCTCTGGCATTATGAGCATATTTTCTCTTCCTGTTCATATCACAGGTTTGATGCAATAATCCTTGTGATCTTTGTTTACATCCTGTTTAAGTCCCATACAAGGATAATGCGCTTCTGGGATGACTTGTATTTGATGGAGTCATATATCTTTCTATGAGCTTATGAAGGAATTTCTGGCCAGTGGCAAATTGGTCTAATGAATTCTACTTATACCAAGTAATGTATTCAAACTAGTTTCAAGTGAAATACAGCGGTCTTAATTTCTTGGCTTTGAGTGGCAGAGAGATTGGAAGCCATCTCTCTTAATTTTAGTTATTGAAATTGTTTAAGAAGCCTTCATGAACTTCCATGCGTGTTGAAATGGTGTTGAGAAACTATATTTGGAATCTAGCTTGATTGAGGCATGTTGCTCTGAGCAGTCGATGCACTTGTATAGCTTGGGCACCGGGAGGTGATGGTGCTTTTGTTGTAGCTCATGCTGATGGGAATTTGTACGTATATGAAAAGGCAAGCCTTGATCTCAAAAGAGATGCAAATCTTATAATTTGTCAATTATGAGTTCTTTTACAATGATTTGAGTATATTTGCATTTCCTATCTAATTTCAGAGCAAAGACGGTGCTGGTGATTCATCATTCCCAGTTATCAAAGATCAAACACAATTTTCTGTTGCACATGCACGTTATAGTAAGGTATTAAGTTCCTGCCTGCGCCACTTTTAAGCAAACTACGGTTTTTCTTTTTTTGGCCCAAGAAGTCAAATATAATATTGTTAACTGCATTTTACATGTGTTTCTATGGACTTAATTGTTTCCAAAATTGAGGGTAATTGCATCAGTATGATTACTAATTAGACATGGTGTTTATCTGCATCACAAATTTAGAACTATATATTTTACCATTCATTTAGTGATGCTGTTTAACTGTGAAATTTTAATTTAGACTACTAGGCAAAGGTTGACACCTGTATATATGCCAATTATGTTTTAACATCGTAAATTCTCTCTTTTACTCATTATATTGCCGACGCGTCGCTCTATTGGCATGCTGCTTTCTCATAATTTTTTAGTTTCTGTTAATTATAGTCATCTGAACGCCATTTGTTTATTCATCTCCATTTTCTTTGTGATTTATTACTCATGTCGTATGCTATGATTCTTTCTTGACATGACAATAACAGATAACCTTATGGCTGCACACAAGTTTTACTTATTGCATAACAATTGACATTTATCAGTTAATTTGTTTTTGGGATATAATCTTTGCAGAGTAATCCAATAGCCAGATGGCACACATGCCAGGGGTCAATCAATAGCATGTCTTTCTCGCCAGATGGGGTATACTTAGCAACTGTTGGAAGAGATGGTACATATTTATTCAATGCTGTCAGCGTTGCGTGGTAGTTGTGCATCTGATTTTATTTTTCTGGTACGAACAACTTAATCATTTCATCTGATAACTTGTATTCAGGTTATTTACGAGTGTTTGATTACTCGAAAGAACAACTTATATGTGGGGGCAAAAGTTATTATGGTGCTTTATTATGTTGTGCTTGGAGGTGAGACATGTTTAGTTAAAGTCATTTTATTAGTTGATTATCATCTGTGATTAATTATTTGCTTATATCTTCGTCTCTAAGGTTTCAATTTCAAATATAATATACCTAACTTGTTCAAAATAGTGCTTGGTATACCCCTGGTTTCATAGTCTAAATACCCTTATGTAATTCTACTATTAGCATGGATGGAAAATATATCTTGACTGGAGGAGAAGATGATTTAGTTCAAGTTTGGAGCATGGAAGATCGCAAGGTTGTGGCATGGGGTGAGGGGCACAACTCATGGGTAAGTTGCTTAACTCTAGTTGGAAGCTTGTATTCTGTCATAGCATTAATTTCTGTCAAATGCTGCCTACCAGGTCAGTGGAGTGGCTTTTGATTCATATTGGTCCTCACCAAATTCAAATGACAATGCAGAGAGTGTTATGTATAGGTTTGGTTCTGTTGGCCAGGTACTCAGAATAATAATTTCATGTATTCTTGTGGTTGTGGCTCTTGATTTCATGTATTAGCTTTGGTTCTGTAGGCCAGGTACTTAGACAAATAATTTCATTTATTCTTGTGGTTATGGCTCTTAGCTTACGGAAAAAAAAAAAAATTCTGGTCAAAGTTTTTAGCCCGGTTATTTTTGAAGTTTTGTTAAAAACAAACCATTTGCCTGCTTATGGTGGAGTTGACGGATTATTATGGGGCTTTTGGTTTTCAACTTTCAAATCTGGTGAGTATCATTATGAAAAATTTTCAGTCATGGGTGCCAATTATGAGTTCTGCGGCTGGCCTATAGGAAATAGTGTGCTGATTAGTTAAAGATGCTGCAAAAGCTGAAACAACAAAATAAATATATGAGAAAGACTAATATATGGTCGTAGCTTATTCCTGTATTGATGAATGCTGGGTTCAGCTGCTGTCATATTTCATTTAGAAAATGCTAATTATCCAATTAATTATCCAGAATGCTGGGTTCAGCTGCTGTCATATTTCACTGTGATCCGCCAAAGGAAAGTTAATTAATTGGAAACATGTAGCAGAATGCTGGTAGGAAGGGAGATATTTTTGTTGGCAGTATAAATTATATATAAACCTGTATCACATTTTATTTTACTCTACACAAGTTGGAGATGAACTCCAGCTGCATCAATAACATATTGAAAATCTGAGGAAATGTGCTGCGATTTGGAGAAATGTACTTCTAGGGGCATGTGATGCTGTCAGAACTTTATTGGCCTTTGGTCTGTGTGATCGTCGTTCACTTTGTGATTAATACTGCTGATATAAATTATTGTTCATCACATTTTTGCATTACTCTAGCTCTTCGATTACATAAATTCTGGCATTTAAATGTTTTGATGGTCAGGATGCTCAATTGCTTCTGTGGGACTTGGAAATGGATGAGATAGTAGTACCATTAAGACGTCCTCCTGGTGGATCTCCGACGTACAGTACCGGAAGCCAGTCATCCCATTGGGACAATGTCGTCCCATTGGGCACGCTGCAACCTGCTCCAAGCATGCAGGATGTGCCTAAAATCTCACCACTGGTCGCTCACCGTGTGCATACTGAACCACTATCAAGCGTGATATTTACTCAGGAATCTGTACTTACTGCCTGCAGGGAGGGGCACATAAAAATCTGGATGAGACCTGGGGTTGCCGACAGCCAATCAAACAACACCGAAACATTGTTATCTAGCAGCCACAGAGAGAAATCTACACTGTCAAGCAAGGCTGGTAATTCTAGTTACAAGCAATGACTAGATGTTGCCAATCTAAAGGGAATTTTAGCTTCCTTCTTCTTTTTCCTTTTCTTGATATGGTTGTTTATGTTTTAATCCGATTGGTTTCATAATTTAAGGTGTTTATACTAGTAAGATGAACCAAAGTGGTTCTATTGTATATCCAGGGATGAGAATGCCATTGACGGCATTGAGGATGGGTAGGAGATTTTTCTTCCTCCTCCTCCTCTGTAATTACAAAACGGCTTTTTTCGTTTTCCCCTCTTTAGGACATTCCTAACGACAGGAATAATCTGAAATTCTTATTTGTTGCACTTTCATATAACCTTGAGAGATTTTCAACTGCTTGGCATTCCTCCTTTGGATTTTTGACGTTATTTGGGCACTTTTTATAGCTAAGCACTAGCGCAGCTTCCCTGCTTCATTATTAATTCACTCCATTTAATTTCCAAGGAGGCTACATTGATCCATGTATTTATCTGCATGATTCAAATTGGAAAGAGCTGGTCTCGATAATTTTCAGGAAAAACTACGGATGTTATTGTTTTCCGGCCAACGGAAAAACTACGAATGTTACGTACGTGTTATAGATGTTTTATTTGTATGCCAATAATGTCAAGAAAAGCCACTTGAAAGCGGGAGATCCTGAGCTTTATTCCACTGATAATGCGTGTCTTTGTAAATTAAAAAAAAAAAAAAAGTAGAAAAGATGTCCTATTCATATCATTTGTGGATTACAGTCATTTTTGTTCTTCCATGCTACAATAATCTCATTGTAGAGATTAAAATTGCCGCTTATAGGGTTAGTCATTCGATTAGATAACGTTGGGCCTCAAAATCTTTTTACTCATTGCCTGCCTGAGCGGTGAAAAATAAAAATCAAATTATAATTTTAAAAATATTTTTATGGTATGTAAAATAAATATAAAAAATTTGTCTTGTTTTATAAAAAATATTTTTTAAAATATTTTTATATATTTTCAAACACTCCCTAAGACCCACTGACTAATTGGTTATTTGCTTTTTATTAATTTATTTAATCATTTGATTTCTCTACTGAATAACTTTAAAAGTACAAATTATGTTAAGAACTAAAATAAATATTAATTTTGGAGAAGTGTTACCAAATTTAGTTTGAGTAATTAAAAGATGAAAATTTTATTAATACCCGTGTTATTATTTCCTGGTTGTGTAAAAATAAATTTAATTTAAAAAAGAAATGATACATTTTAAAAATGGTAATCCAAATTTTTGGAAGAATTTCATTATAAAACCACTGGCCATTTTAACTCAAAGCAGAGCGATAAAATTCTGAAAATTCGCTATAAAACGAAATGACTGAATTGGATTTATTGGATCGAATAATAAAAGTCTCTCCAGATTATTTTAATTAAATGCTGAATAAATCATCATATGAGCGAGAACGCGAGAGTGAGCCGGGGGTTGGGCGGGGCGTGGCCGTGTGGAAAGATGGAAGAGCATGTGGGGGGTGGGGCCCTTTACAGTTGGCAATCCGTATGCATTGTTGGGACCCAACACCTATTCAGTATTCACGGTTTCCCTAAGACAATGATGGTTATCATAAATAATTTCTAACTTATTTATGTGTATTAATAAAAATAGTTAAAAATATTATCTAAGAATTAATTAAAAGTATTAAATTTATTATAAAATGGGAGCGATTCTTAATATTAATTTTATTTTTTGCTATTAATATTATTCTTATTACCTGCATTAAGTTGTAATATCATGTTAATTTTTAGTTTTTCACTATATAGACAAAATATTTAATACTCATTAAATCTATCAAAGATCTTACAAAAAAATTAAAAAAAATTTCTTAAAAGAGCTTCAATAATAAAGACCAGAGAGAGAGAGAGTGCGCGTATGGCCAGCAAATAGCAGTGTCAGATTATTACTCCCATTGTTTCAGGTTCAGCCAAGATTAAAACAATGGAATATCGCCGTTGAGTATGGGTCTGCTTATCGAGGAAGAGGAAGCTTCCTTTGAGTAGGGGCCTGCTCGCAGCTCTATTTAATCATTTAATGAGATGCTAAGCGTATTAATTACACAAACAGGAGCTTCTCAGTTTATTTTTAGTTTATTGAAAGATGTTCAAATTTGATAAAAAGTAATCAAGGATTATTTGCTGTATATAATTAGAAAAAACTCTGCTACCAAAAAAAATCCTTGGCAAATATCACTTCTGATCCTAATTATAAGACGTTATTTGTAATCTATAAATAATATCTTATAAATAAGACTAGAGGTAGCATATATATTTAAAAAAACTTCAGATGGGAAAAAAAAATACCATCTCCGAATTATAAAATTTTGTTTATAATTTTTAAATAAAATTTTATAATTAAAATCAGACGTAACACTCCTCCAATCTTAAATTTAATATTCTTTTTATGTAGTATATAAAAAAAATCTTATATTATTTAATGCCAACTCCAGATTCGCGATTCGGGCCATCTCCTAAAATCTGCCACCTACACCTTTGGGGATTTAGTGTCGGCGCCCCACGTCAACATGCAGGCAATCATATCTTGGCGTATCTGATCACAGCTACAACCATGTGCTAAAATTTTAAGGGGAATTACCTCATACTCCTTTAAGTTTTCTGAAAAATTATTTTTTAATCCATCTTATACGACTTTTTACTAGTTTTAATTGGTATTGAATATTTTATATATATATATATGTCCTTCCTATCAATAGGAGTTGTGAGAAAAAGTAAAAACTAATGTCATAATAAAATTTAGTATAGTTAATGACAATAGTATTAAGAATCACTTAAATTTTATGATAAAATTTTATAACTATTTGTAACAGTTAATTAGTTAATTCATAAATTAAAAACGGCATCAGGCGAATTCAATAGAGAGGCATGGGTCCCACTGTCTAGCCACGTAAGCATGATTCGGACCATGGTCACCGTACACATTCACGCACTGCGCCTCGCATGGGCTGCTCCTGGCCCGGTTCTGTCTATATCTTATCAGATCTGCGCACCCCTGCGCCTGCACACTCAACTCCGGAGCTCAACAAGGCTTGTGGCTTCGTCTTTGCTCGCCCCGCAGTTCTTCGGGTTTAGGGTTTTCTGCAAAATTCATTCACTCATTGAATACGAAACTTTCAGAATGAGTTGATTTTTCTGGGATCAATGCGGAGATAGGAGACAATCCATCCAAGATGGGAGGTGGCTGGGACAAGCCAATGTCGAAGAGGGTTCCGATGAGGGTCTGGTTAAACTTCCAAAAACCGATGGGTGTCCTCGTGGGTGGAAATCACACCTCCTCCAGGTTTTGCACTCGCTAATTCCTCTCCCGCCTCTCCATTCCGGCTTTCATTTCTCTCTGAATTTTCAGACAAATCAAAACCGCCTCTTCGAATTTTGCTTCTTCTCGGTGATCTAGCTCTCGTGAACTTTTCTGGGCATCCATTTGAAAAATTATGGATGCCAGGACCTTGACATTTCAGATCCTTAAAGGGTCTGTAGCGAGGCGCGTGCTTTTTCGAGCATTCTTACTGGCCTCTGCTCTTTCCGTTGTATCTTTGGTCCGCGTCCCATCAAACTTAAATTTGGGAGCGTTGGCTCCGATTACTTATAATGACTGTATCGCGGATTCCGATTCTACTATTGTCACTTTGACTCAGAGCTCCTACCTGTTTCCGAGTCGGGTGCTGAACACCTTTTGGGGTTCATTCGACTCTATGAATTGCAAGCAAGATGTCAATTTGACTGTCACTGTGGTCAAGGAGTTGATGGGCAAACAGTTTTTGGACTGTAATGCCAAAAGTCTCTGTATTGGAGAAGGAGCCTCAAAGGCCGCGTTGGCAATGCAACAGTTGGGATTCTCCAGCGTCAATGGTGTTCACAAACACCGCTTTTTCTCACTCAAACAGAAAAAAATCGTGTACGAGCTCCATTTCCAAGACTCTTCATTCGATTTCGTGTTTTCTAGGGATCTGGATAAGGTTTCAGTCCCTGCATTACTCGTGCTCGAGGTGGAGCGCGTTCTTAAGCCTGGCGGAATTGGTGCCCTGCTTGTGGGTGCTAGTCGTTCGAACCCAAATGACTTGATAAAGTCTGCCACGCCGGTATCGTCATTACTGAGATCTTCAAGTGTTGTGCATGTTGGTCACATCAATCAACTTAATCTCGTGGTTTTCAAGAAAAGATTCGACAATACCAGCTCTTCTAATAATTACAGTCTTCCAGTGGACTGTCCAAATTTTACCCTCAACAAGCCTCTGATGGAGCTGTTGGAACCTCTGGTAGAGGAAAGGCCCCCTCCAGAGTTTGCAGAACGGATATCATATTTGCCCAGGTTTATGGATGTCTCAACTAGAAAGCGAATGGTGTATATTGATATTGGGGTAGGGAAGCCGCTGAACGCAAATATCACTGACTGGTTCCTCCCATCATATCCCATCGATCAGAAAGCTTTCAATGTCTATTTTGTTCACTACAACACTTCCATCCTGTTATCGTACGTGAAACGACCTGGTATCACTTTTGTTTATCATCCAGGATTGGCAGGAGACGCGGCAGCCAAGCTCAGTATGGACAGCGAAGTGGATCCTTATGTCGGAGAGGAAGAATTTGATTTCGTCGCCTGGTTCAAGGAAACTGTGCAATTTGCAGATTTTGTGGTGCTGAAGATGAATGCAGGAGAAGTTGAACGGAAGTTCCTCTCGGATATACTTGAAAGTGGGGTCATATGCTTCGTTGATGAGATGTTCCTGGGCTGCCCACGCAGTGAGAATGGTAAAAACATGAAGGCAAAGGAAAGCTGCATGGACATCTACAAGGGTCTTAGGAGCAGCGGCGTCTATGTCCACCAATGGTGGGGAAGCTGAGCCGCATTAAGGTCCTATTTTTATGTTCGATCATTGTCGAAGTTTGTGTTTGGTGTAACTGGACTATGGTCCGGCCATGGGATGTTGCTATTGTGCTCGTTGTCTGTGTGTGTTGGGTGCTATGAACATCCAAGTGCTTTGTGGTTGGGCGCTTAAAAACTAAATAAACAACCATTGTCGTCATCGTGTTTTATTAATGAAATCAGTGTGTGATCATATCCATCCTCTTCTCGCTTTGGGTGAGTGAATGGGAGAAAAACACAGTACAAATTCTGAAGGATGGTTTCCGCTGTTTGGTGGAGGAACCTAGATCCCTTCTCATGCGTCAGTAATGTTTGGTTCGACCGAGGGAAGGGGAGGGGAGGAAAGGAGAGGGTAGCTACAAAGGGGAGGGGAGGGAGGGGGAGGGATTTTAATGATCTCTTGTTTGAATTGATTGGAGGGGAGGGGAGGGGAGGGAGCAATTTTAATAATATCTTATTTTGTTCTAATAAAAAATTGACTATTTTAGTCTCATAAAATTTAAATGAATTTTCTCACTTTTTATTTTGTTAAGATATAACTATATATATATATATAATACAATTCACTAATTTTGATTTACAAGATACAGTCACATACTTATAGAATATCAAGACAAAAACTCACAAGTGATAGATTTCAATCAGAGAAAAGACCTTGAAGGTGAAAGAAAATATTAACGGTCTCTTAGAATTAGAAGAAGAGAAAAAAAGTTTACAAATGCTCACTAATTTTGGAAATAATTATTTTAATAACCTCTTATTAGATGCTCAAAAGAACTCTCTGATGTAGAAATGTTTATGACTGATTAGAGGTTAACAAATCAAAAAGACATATAAGAAATTAAAATATCATCTCTCGTCTCCCTTCCAAAAAAACCGCACTTTTAGAGGGGAGGCTAGAAGGGAAGGGGAGGGGAGAAAAACCCCTCCCCTCTTTAAAAAACATATTAACCAAACGAGGGGAGGGGAGGAGCTCCCCTCTCCTTCTAAAAAATTATACCAGCTAAACAAGAAGAAGGGAGTAACTTTACTCCCATCCCTTCCGAAAATCCCGTACCAAACATAACGTAAATGTTTTAGCATCTTTGAAAGTTTCCCACTTTTGCGTTTTGCGCCCTTGGGTGAAACGAAGTTGTTGTGCCCGCATTCGATGATTCTAAAAGGAGTAGGCATTTAAGCGTAGTCATCAACTCGTTTCCCGTATGGTGCCCATGCGAGTTAAATTTGACAAAAAATTAGTGCTTATTTTGCGACAGATGACCCGTCACTGCTTGTGTAACTCGCATAATTCATCTAATTGACTACTAATTTGAGTAAATAGGATAGCTCTGAATGAGTTTCATGAGTTGGAGTCGTTTTGGAGATAGTTTCTTTCTTGCTTTTTTAAATGCTTTTGGAGATAGTTCCTAATGGGCAGAGTAAACTGCTGGACCTTGACAATGACGCGGCTTATATCGTCTTTCACGTTATTATAAGGGAAAATCATTTTGCAGATACTCTTTTTTTCCTCAATTTTTTAATTTGATGCCCATATATATCTTAATTAAATTCTTTAATTTTACTTTTTTGGGGTAAAATTTTACTTTATTAGCACCCGTGTAACTTTGTTTTGTTAATACTATTAACTCTGGACGAAGACAGTTAAAACAACTGAACCCAAATACAGAGAAAACATAGATACTAAATTAAAAACTAAGGAAAATTATAAGTAACTCCAAATAGATACTCCCTCCGTTCCTTATTATAAGAGACAAATAACCAAATTACGTTAATCAAAAAAACAGTTAAAATTAGTTGAGGACAATTAATGTGTAAAAAGTAGAATTTTTTTTTCAACGATGCCCCCATTAATAAGGAGAGAGTATGAGAGAGAACAATTAAATTATTAAAAGAAAGAGAAGTGAGAGGGGGAGAGAGTATGAGTTGAAGACAAAATAAATAAGGGTAAAATAGAAAATTAATACGAAAAATAAAGACAACTTTTAAGTGTCTTATATATGAAAACATGCCATAAGCATCAAATGTCTCTTATAATAAGGAACGGAGGGAGTATTAAGTTAAAAAAAATTTTGAAAAAAAGTATAGTTAATTTCATAATATTTCATGTGACGAGTTATTTTACCAAATGGGAAACTGAAGATAAATAATAAAAAACGACCCGGAACGAAAGATTCTGGTTTCAACAAATTGGGTGCGCCAAGCCGTAAAAGGCATTCGGGCATAGGCGCCACCCCTCCACAGCGCTCAGCCCCAGTCTCTCGCAATCATCGCAAATATTCGAGTACAGCAATGACGAAATCAAACTAGAATATCAACACTTCAGGAAACACTAAGGAAAACACAATTTATTATTAATTGCCACGGGAAAACATTTGGAAGCAAAGCCAAAACAATCATGGCGGAGGCCTTGTCTTGTATAATACAGGCCATGCGCAATACCATCCTCTTGGTCTGTGTTAAACCGCACATCATTTTGATTTCAATTATTGTTAAGCCAAAAGACGGAGGGCGAAAATCATAACAAAAGGATGGAGGAGAAGCATTTATAACAGTTGGGCTATACTGTACAGGGATCTTGAGACACTTGTGTTGTTGTATCTTCACGCCCGTTGTTGACTTTTATCTCCAAAAGCCTCTCAACTGGCTGCCTGCAAATTGGGCACCTGTGTGTCTGGAACCTCAGAACCTTTGCACATCCGCTACACATGCACTGCCACAAGAAAAGACAACTAAAGAACTGATTTTGTACACAGCAGTTGAAGTTTTAAGTAATGAAACATCATCAGTTTGCAAGGCCTAAGATTGACAAGTGGCAGAATAATGTAAGTGGTTGGAGTGGAAAATAACAAAAATATATCCTCCGGTTGACGAAATTTGGCAGCAGCAAACATCAAATATTAATTTACGGCAGAATAGAACTCACCATATTTGCAACTAAAATAAGCAATTAAGCATTGTCACATCATCTAATCTTAGAAAACAATCAAAAAAGGGAAATGGTAAATACCATGTGCCGACAGGGAAGAACAGTTGTATCCCGAGGTTCCGATAAGCAGATGACACACTCTTTTCCTGGGTCATTTCCATCCAAGTCATTCTCCACTGAGTTTCCAATACCATATATCTCCTGCAACTCATATCTCTCTCGATTCACCCACAAGATCTGTTTAACTACCCTCACCCGGAATTCTCCTTTCTCTTTCTCAAAGACTGCTTGAGTAATCTGAGAGTCAGTGCCACCAGGTGTGAGAGTTTCATTTGATCCTTCATGATTACCAGAGCAGGCATCTGCCTTCACTGCTAGAGGGTAGACATTCATGTCACTTCTTAATAGCTCAGATTCTTCAAACATTGAAAAGTCAATACCAGTTCCAGCTGGCTGTCTAAACTCCTGGCCAAGACCTTGCTCAAAGTGCACAGTTACAGGTGCTAGAAGGTTTTCCTTTGTTGGCATAAGAATGCAGCCATCACCTTCTTTTGCAAAGAAAAGTATCGTGATGCTGTCACAGACACAAGAGGAAACAGTAACATTAGAACAAAGAAAGGATCCCACTATACTGTCCACACCCAGGACTCATCAGAATCACCAAATTTCAGATATTTAACGGTGCCAACATAAGAAATACTGAAGTAAACAGGACGATTGCATATATAGTAGGTCAACCTCATCTCAGATACCAATGCTGCTTAAATAATGTTAATCAGTATAAGAAGTCTGAAGTTCTATAAACAATTCCCTTTTCTTAAAACGATTAGTAGTGTGTGGTAATGCAACATACAAAAGACGAAATGGGTTTAGTCTAAAGTCTAAAATACTGAATTAGCTTAACTTTCAATCTGGAAGGGTAATGCAACAGACAAAAGACGCTTGGCCTCTCACATTCTCACAATATATGAGAACGTGATATCTCCTTGTCTACCAGGTGGCTAGAAATATCAAATAAGAAACAAGGCAACTTACTCCAAACCACCTCACGGACCAAAAGCCCAAAAAAAAGAAAAAAAGGTGAATTTTCAGGATCTGCCGTTATCAGAGCTCGAATTATCACGTAAAGACTACCTATCATCCTGACAATCCTTAAATGTAATTGACTCTGCCGTTAAAATGTACTCCTCAGACATCAAAACACAATGAACCGCGAAAAAACATATAGATGCTTCTTGTATAAAAAGCTAAATACATGAAAACTGAATACTCGTCTGAAAGGCGTTACTGGCAGGTAGCACAAGTAAGGAGGGTAAATTTTCAAAACCTGAGTCCTGAAGCAAACCAGAAGGAACAAACCTCCTAAGCTATTAGTGCATCCCTTAGTATATCAAACAGGTGCGCCTACAGAAGGCTCTACAAGAAGCCAGAAATCAAGGTACTTCGCATCTAACAAACTGTCCAAGATTGATAATTGCACGGAAGAACGAATCGCACATAGTTAAAGGGCGATAAAGAAAACAGGAGCCGAACTTAAATTCTGAAATCCGGGCAATCCCTTCACGTGATTATATCAAATTGCTCAACTAAAAACTTTTTCATCTGTCCATGTTATCAGCAAATAAAGAGAGTAAAATGTACCTCCCAGCCACAGTGGCATCAAATGTGAATGCCACGAGGAACTGCCCTGGCCTTTCCTCATCGGGCTCAATCCTCAGGGTCTCCTTTTTGACATTAACAGCGTTCCTTATCGTAACCGCCTTCTGATGCTCCACATAGGCAGGCATCGGAGGGCCACAAGGGTAACGTCCGCCCATCCATGCCGGGTCCACAGGTAGATGAGGACCCATACGATGATGGTGATCATGAGGAGGTGGCTGAGGATGCAGCATAGTCGTTGGCGCTGGGGGATAGTAACCTGGGTACTGGAAATACGGCGGGGGATTCGAGTTTGGGTATTGTGATGGGTAGGGCGGAGCAGCGGGATAGA
Source organism: Neltuma alba (assembly GCF_004799145.2). NCBI lineage: Eukaryota > Viridiplantae > Streptophyta > Magnoliopsida > Fabales > Fabaceae > Neltuma > Neltuma alba. The sequence continues at coordinate 174,147 of NW_021637250.1, forward strand.
TGAATCGATTGGCCGTGATTTCCGGCTGTGGGGTCACCGGAGGAGGGGGAGGCGGGTGACTCCTTCTGCCACTTGCGCTGTGCCTACGGCGGTTGTTGTTACCGCCACTACTTCCTATGTTACCCATGGAAATGAGAGGCTACTTCTTGGGCAGCTAAAAATTATGTAGAGAAGTACCCAAAGCCCTAGTTTACCAAAACTGCCTGCGCTTGATTATCCGAGGGAGTCTAGGGCACCCTGGCCTTGACGGGTAAATTTTGGTTCGTTTCTCCTTTTCCCTGGTGGGCACCAGAAATCAAAACCAGGAAGCACAAAGAAGAAGAAAAACGGAGTATGATAATATAGCGGAAGAGAAGAAGAGTTGGCATGAAAAAAAGGTGGGGAAAAATTCAGATTGAGGGAGGGATCATGAGCTCAAAGGGTGTCGGGAGAAAAATCAGGGACGAGAGGGAAGAATCAAGAATTGTGATCAATGCGTGGAGAAATCGGAGGAGGAAGAAATATTGACATAAACAAACCTGGAAAAGGAAGAAGGAGAGGTGGGATGGCGGGTATAATGGGATTGCGTAAAGTTCCACTCAGCACCACCATTGATCATTGATCCATAGCACGGCATCTTCCGGCTCGGCCAAAAGGAGCCGCTTTTTATTTTGTTATTTTTATTTTATTAATTAAGTTTTCTGTAAAGTGAAATCATATTGTGAGTCGTAATAAGTACTTAAGAATGAATTTTTAATGCTTTTTTACAATTTATTACCTCAAATTTAAAATCAAATTAAGTTGATTTTGAGAGATGTTCAGGTGGAACCAAACATAATTTCAAAAATAATTTTATGATATACTAAGTAAATATATGTAAAAAAAATTCTTAATTTACAGAAAAATATTTTCAAAAAGTATTTTTAAACAAATCCAAATACTTTTTATTCATCTAGAAGATTGATCCGAGTTCACCGCCGAATTGTGATGGGATTGGGAAGTATAAATAAATGTCCGCATCCGGTGTCGTTTTCCGCAAGCTTTTTACGGGGAGCATGGTTGGCGGGCAGCTAATAATTTTGGATAAGACATGGTGTAAAATTAATCATGCATATTTATTTATTTATTTATTTATGGAATAACAAAATCTAAACATGTTAATTTTTCAAAATTTTGGTAAAATATTTCTGTTTAAAAACTTAATTGGCTAGGCTAAAAAGACATAAATTTGAATATGTGCAACTGTGATTTGTAAATACAATATTTTGTGTATAAACGATTTTCATATTAATAATTATTCCACATTATTAATGATATACTACCTTCGGTCTTTAATATAAGATTTTGTTTGACTTTTATTTTGGTCCTAAATATAAGACCTCAATCCACTTTGTTTCTCATATTTATACATTTTTTTCAAAGTAGCCCTTCTAACAATGATAGTTATAGTCAATATATTTGATTAGCAAGGATATTTTAGAAAAGACAACACCTATTTAAGACAAATAACTAATTTAATTTACTTTCTTAATCTCCTCAAATTAGTCAACTGGCTTTTATAATTAGGATCGGAAGTAGTGTTACACATAATAGGAAAAAAGTCACTCACACAGTATAGTTATTATAATAATCACTCAAATGTAGATCTTTTTAATTAGTTAAGTTTTCCAACAGACGCTTTTAACCAAAATTTCCTTAATTTTTCTTCCTCAGTTTGTCTCATAGGATCAAATGAAAATAAACATCCTCTGTCCCCGCGCCCCACGCGGTCATCTCATCTCAGTAATGTTACCTGTTCATGTTATCCCACTTATTTTTTTGCCAACAAGGCGGACAGCAACCAATTCGGAATCACGTTAAAAAATATTTATAAGTACATTTTATATAAATTTGAAATAAAACTTTTTTCATATGTTTACTTAATATTTTATAAGCTACTCCAAACGAATTCAAATATAATTTTTCAATCAATCAAACATGTGATAAGAATTTTGTGTTTGATTCGCATAACAAGCACCGTACGATCCTACCCGTAACTTTTTCATTGCGTATGGAAAAAGATAATTGATTTTTTAATAATTTTTTCATTATGTATAAATAATTAAACATTTATGAGACCAGGAAAACATATAACTTCTAGAGGCAAAAGATGGTAACATGGGAGAAATAAGTTGAAAAGTAAAAATGCAGGAAAATAGAAATCCTTGTTTGTACGCAGCAAGTCAAATTTAAAAAATAAAAATCAGATTGTCATTTGAAAGACGCAATACATTACTAGGAAATTAATAATAATTCACTCATGCGATCACAGACGAGGCGCACTTCAGTGAAATTTGGATGTAAAATCAAATGCCTGAATTGACAGTTGCCGAATATGATTCATAAAAAATATAATATCACTAGTAGAAATATAAAATGCATACCACATTACGTTATTTATAAATTACGGCGGGGGCACGTAATTGATTTAAAAGAGATATAAAGTCTTATAAACGATGGCGTGAAGGACTATTTTACAAATTAAAATGAAAAACAGAAAAAGCATATTGGCAACATCCAAGCTTCCAGAATGGAGCAGGACCGGGTGCTGTCGGCGTGGCCTCCATTAGTGAAAGCAGGGGGAGATTTGTACTTGACTTCTTTCGGCCAATAGATTTGTTCTCTAGTTAGCGATCAAATCATTGCAAGTGGATTCCTTTTTTTCCAACAATATTACCTTCAGATTCTAATTGTAAGATTTTATTTATAGATTATAAATAAAATCTTATAATTATAATTAGTACAGGAGGCAGTAAAAACAATCCACTTCTGGTGTTTTTCTTTTCAATAATCCCTTTGCACAGTGTGCCGTGTTATTATATTAATTGATATTAACTAGATATCTTGCATGACTCAAAAAACAGGGAAGGAAAGAAACTTGAAGCTATACACCAGTCTTGCAGTCTAAGAGCCTGTTTGAAATGACCTGTGAGTAATTTTTATGAAATACAAAGTACAAAGGTGAGAGAAATTTCATGCCAATTTATGTAAAACGTGTTTACTGGTAGTGTATTTATATGTGATTTCAAACAGATCCTAAGATACGTGGTCCAGACAGCGACTGTTGAATTTCTACTTAAAAAAAAAGAAGAAGAAAGAAATCTCGGTACAACAGATGCTGGTGGCTTCTTGCACTTCAGCGCCGTCTCAGAATCCTCAATTTTTTTTTGTTCCAAAGGAAAAAGTGGTCAAAACCATCGGAAGATTGTTTGGAGATAAACTAATGATTTCCTTCTTTTTTTTCCCCGCTCATTCTTTGTTTTTTGGCCTGCATAAACTATTAGTAATTTCATATAAGCTCTTCATGGAGTGGCTATTGGTTTAGCAAGTGGTCCTCCAGTGTTTAAATTCAAAGCTCCAACACTGCAATCACTCCAGCCTCCTAAAGTCAAAACATGTATCCTTGGTGTTCCCATTCCATTATGGTTTTCGCCGAACAGCTTCTTCACTAACTTGCTTTATTATAATTAACTATTCTCTTAGTGAGCTCTTCTAAATACCCTTTTTTAAGAAACCAAATTACTCCTGAAAAATAATCTCACTCGCTCCTTTAAAAAGCCCAGTCTTGTGCAAACTTATCCTTTGAACAAGACAGGTGTTTCGATGTAGAAAGAGTCTTTATTGACCCCAGTCAAACTACAGAAAGAGTCCTGGCTTGCGATGGTAAAAAATATTGACAAACTGGGAAGGAAACTACAGAAAGAGTCCTGGCTTGCGATAGTAAAAAATATTGACAAACTGGGAGGGAAAATTTTTGTTATTTATTTATTTTTCATTTTTGTCCCCTTGCATGAAGGGAAGGAATGTGTCAAAGATGAAAGATCCAAGATAATTAAACACGAACGAAGTCGAAGTCTACTACGTAGGAATGCCCTGTGCCGTGTTTCCTTCTGTATTCCCGTGCCATGTTCTTTCTCTTTATCTTCAATCTCGGAGATCCAGGCAAGCTTCAAACTTCAAAGCTGTTCTTGAGGCATGAAGATTCTTTGTTCGTTGTCTACTTGTTTCTCTCCGTCGGTCCAAGACGAAACCGCCAAGCAAGGTATTTCCGCTCTGTCTTCTCGTTCTGATATTGAATCTGTTAACTTGGTCCAGCTACAAATTACTTTGTGATTCGAATGTTTCAGGAAGAGAGAGTGAAGGAGCATTTCGAGTATTCACGTACGGCGAATTGAAATCTGCGACCAGGAGTTTCGATTCCTCAAACAAGATCGGAGAAGGCGGGTTTGGCACTGTGTACAAGGTTAACTATACTCGTTCCTTTTGATTACTGAGGGGTATTGTCGTTAAGTGGCGTTATAAGAACCTGCAAATTTCGATTGTACAACCTTAATGCTGATATAGAAGATTGACTGGGGTTGACTTTTAAAAGGGGCGGCTTCTGGATGGCACATTCGTGGCGGTCAAGGTGCTTTCGATTGAACTGGATTCCCTGCGAGGAGAGAAGGAATTTGTAGCAGAACTGAGCACTCTGGGCAATATCAAGCACGAGAATCTAGTCACTCTTCGAGGTTGTTGTGTGGAAGGAACTGACAGATACTTAGTCTACGAGTTCATGGAAAACAACAGCCTTCGCCAGTACTTTTTAGGTAAGTGATACTTGGAATTTCCAAGCCTTTTGAATCTGACATATTAGGGAAATTAAGGGCACCCAGGAGAAATTATAGGCTGGGAAACCTTTTAATTGTGAATTGTGGTGGATAGTTTCAAAGGAGGGCAGAATGAGATTCGACTGGGAATCAAGGAGGGAAGTATCCATTGGAGTGGCTCGAGGGCTTGCGTATCTGCACGAGGAAGTTAAGCCCTATATCGTGCACAGGGACATCAAAGCGAGAAATATACTTCTTGACCGACGTTTGAGGCCAAAAGTTTCCGACTTTGGTCTGGCAAAGTTACTGAGAGACGATAAGTCCTACGTTAGTACCCAAGTCGCAGGGACATTGTATGTACTGAGTACCCTCGTTTCCTAAATGAAATTAGTTCCGTTTCGTTTTCTCTTCTTTCCTTCTTTCCTTTTCAAAAACGAAAAATCGTGCTGATCCATTTGTGAAATCCCCAAAGGGGTTATCTTGCTCCGGAATATGCCAGTTCTGGGAAGGTGACTAGAAAATCAGATGTCTACAGCTACGGAATATTACTCCTTGAAATTGTGAGCGGCCTACCTGTGGTTGATCCTTCCCAAGATACAGAACGTTTCCTCGTTGAGAAGGTAGGAAAATCAGAGCCACAGAGAATCTCATTTCTCAATACACACACACACACACAAAAGGGGGTTCAATATCTCTCATATTCACCATTCATGACTAGTTTAACGAAAACGTTTGAAATTGCAGGCGTGGGCGGCCTATGAAGCTGGTGATTTACCGAAAATGGTGGATGAAGAGCTAAAGGAGAGCTTCCCAGAGGAAGAAAGCGTCAGATTCCTGAAGGTGGGGCTGCTTTGCGTTCAAGAAACAGCGAAGCTAAGGCCACGAATGACCGAAGTGGTGGAGATGTTGAGCAATAATATTGAAATGGCAAGTGTGAGTATTTCAAAACCAGGGCTTGTGCCTGATCTCAGGGCTATCAGAATTAAAAACGCACCCCATTCTGAGGCATCCACCTCCCGTGCTGCTACCCATGCAAGTTCCATTTGGAGTTCGGCCAATCTTGGCCGTTAATTACATTCCAAAATCTTGCGCTTCAATTTCAGATCATCCCCAGTTAATGCCCAAGAACGAGAATTAATTGATGATTAACTAGTTACTATAATTTAATTTTAGTTCTTTTTTCTTTTGTCAAGTATTCTGTGGGTTTGCATTCAACTTGATTTATTGCGGTATGGACTGGGGAGGCAGAGTAAGAGGCCCATTTTCTAGTCTACGCCGCGGAGAACTGATTTTTTTTTGGGGGGGGGGGGCTCACTTCAATCAGGAAATTCCATTATTGACTGTGTGTATTGGCAATGTGATGATGGAGACCGTTGTCAAATAAATGATTTTTTATTGTAAATTGATGTTATTTATTGATGAAAAATTGAAAATAGAGGGATATCATGAAACCCAACTGTGTGTGTGATTTTCTTTAAAATATTTCTTTGATAGAAATATCTTTGCATAGCATAGGTCCGTAAAAAAGAGCTCACGTCATTTATCATGGAAATATATGGCCATATTTAATTTGTACGATTATTATTAATTAACTTAGTTATTAAAAAAAAAAAAAAGGACGCCGACCATGGCTGCCACATTTGACCCCCACTATGCTCTCTCTGCCTTGACACCATTTCCCCTGTTTTGGATTGAATTCTCTGTTATCTCTATCTTCATTTCCCCCATCTTCAATCTGTCACGTCACCACAATGTGCATTATTGAGCGCCTAAGATCCAAAGGCACGTCTTTTCCATTAAGTCAACATTACCCATGAACAAAGACCTGAGGCTTTAAATGTCCCATTTTCTCTATTTAATTCCCCCTTCCATCTGTGTGGACAAAACAAGCTACCCTCTACGTCTAGCAATTATTTTGTTCCAGAAAACAACGAGTCTAATGCTAATGAAACGATAGTGGTCCAACCGCAAAAGATTTTAGCCACAAAACGGGAACCGCATCTGCATTTGGAAACTGAAAACCATCAGCTCATAGCAATGACAAGAAGATGATGGGGATGAGGGGAAGCATCTAAAAGAGCTTATTCAGAATCTGGACACCTGCCTGGTGATTTATGGGTAAAGCTACGAAGGACCAAAAGGAAATATATGCTCTACACAAGTTTATCGCTTTGGTAAGACTTCTGCACTTTTGGGAGACGTTCCATTCAGGGTTACACCTCTGCAGTACTGCTGCTTTTCAAGGAGTCCAAAATGGTGCTTAGCTCCTTTGGATTCAATTGTCCTTGAATACAAAAGAAAACAAATGGAAGTGATGTTTAAAAAAAAACCAAAAGAAAAAAAAAAGAAGGTCAAGCTCGATAACAACAAGGATGTCCATACAATACGAGTGTGACAACGATTGGTGGCTCCGTCAACTATAAGGTGATAGTGATCTTTACTGAATGGAAGACAGCAGATGTCAATTAACCCGTAAATTGATTATTATGGGACGCATTTACTTTAATATATATTCCTTTATACACCTAATAAAACCTACCTGTCCAATGGCCACACAAAGTCAATGATAATTTGGACTTACAAGCTTCGATCGTTAGACAACCACCTGACGCTGAGCCTAAATTAGCGGACACCAGAGGACAGAGCTTCTCTCACGATAATAATGGCGAGAAAACAAAAGGGAAAAAAAAAAGGGGAAAATAAATTGAAACAGTAGTAGAAAGAGTACAAAGGGAATCAGCTTTATTTACTGTTGATGAACAGTTTACTACGCAGCATGCATGGCTCCTCGCACGCCATTCGTTAAGGCCATCACTTTGCTGATGGGCTCTGCAAATGGCATACGGGGAGCCAGGCACACCAGGTTTGCCTTTTACACACTTACCTTCATGCAATCTTTAGCCCTGCCACAGAGCTGAATCAAACAGGTTTTAATTTGTGGACACCACGGATGATAGGAAGTGGGGAGGGATTTGAGCTTGTTGTTCAGAGAGCTACTTATAAGGGCCTTTGGAGGGTAGGACTCAAGAGAGGGAGGGGAAGAAGGAGAGGTAAAAGAAGAAAGAGAGGGTTGAGAAGAGCTATAGCTCTAGGGTTGATGCTTTCGGTGTTGAACTTCTTTTCACATACATAAAGGGCGAGTCCTTTTTTATTTTCCCTAATAGGTTTGTCTGCAAGTGTTTGGATCACCTTAGATTCTTACCTTCCCCACATTTGGACTTGTCTAAAGAACAAGGATCTTGCCCTTTCTTGTCCTTTTCCTTTTATACTTTGTGTTGTTCCTTTTTTTCCTTTTCATTCGGTACACATGATGCATGTATGCAGTGCAGCATTAAGCAACCTTGAGGGTGGCTTCTTCCTCTTCTTCGTTTTCCATTCTTTTGTTCCCCCTTCCTTCAACAAACTCCTGCAACCATTAACCAGCCGAAACTCCAAAATAATAAATAAATAAATAAATAAAGTCCCCATGAAAAAGCAGCTCAGATAATGAATATATGGAGTCAAAGATCTCTTCTTAATTGGTTACTCTCGCTGAATTTTAGCTCTTGTTATTAAGAAATACGTGGTCTACAAAGTAACTAGTACTGACTGCCACATGACAGTTGACACTAGACCTTTGCTTCAATTCATTTCTAAATATATTTGCCCAAAGCTCTCTCTCTCTCTCTCGTCTGTCCGTCTAGCTGTTTACCGAGGACCACAATCGCCACAATACTCTGCATATGTTTACTTTAGCAGAACTCTAGATTCTTAACATCCAGAGACACGGTCTACCATGTGAACCTGAGCTGACACATCAACCTCATAAAATGACCCTTGATCTTTCGTGAATTAATTTCTGAGGTGACAAGTGTGAAAGAGTTTGTGACTTTATACTTATCTGTCAATTCCCCGTGAAATTTCCTCAAGCTAGCGCTGCTTGATGCTGAATTCTTCGTGCCAAACAGCCACTCCTGACTCTGTTGTTTCCCACTGCACATCCCCCTGTGCTTACTCAGAGTCATGTTGATATCAAAAATTGCAGAGTGATTCCCATTTCAAGACTACTCTTGTGGAAAAGGATTCACCGCCAGATGAATGTTTTTCAAAAGTAGAAATGGATCGGAACAAATAACTGATGAGAGCTTTGTTCCATGTTTAACATGACTGGAAGGAATTAAAAATGGTGAGTGGCGTTTCCTCGTTCAAGGGAATCAAAAGATACAGCACCGTCTATGTGTTTGGAAGGGCAAAGTTGCCTTCCCATTAAAGATTCTATATTCTGCTGATCTTGTTTGTTTCTGGTTCAGTGAGTAGCAGGTGCTGGGGCACATGCCTTCTTTATCAGAATAATCATAATTGGCTCTTCCCAGTCAAATTATTCCAAACCCCACAATTTTGAATTTTAAATTAGCTCCACTAGTTAGTCAACTTATTATGGACTCATTTTATCTCTTCCATATTCACATACAGACAGCCACTGTTGCTAAGACCACGGACACCATTTGGCAGGGCGATTCAAGTCACCAAGGAGCATATCACTATGGAAGAAGAACCCAAAAGTAATGTAACTTATTTGATTGTGTAAAAGAGTGATCTAGGGAACTGAATTGATGATTAATTTAGTTGAGAAGGATGGCAATAATGAATGCGGGAGAATTAAGGAAGACGAGGAGGGTCCGTACAGATTTCACTTGGGAGGGAAAGGAAACAGAACAAGTTGGGTTTTCTTTTTTCAGGTTTTGGGCCAGGCAGGAGATCAGTAGAAGAGGGTCAGAATATTTAAGTGAGGCCATGCATGTGGCTTTGTGGAAGTGGAGTGGACTCCATCACTTGCTCCATCTGTCATCTTCTAGCTTCCCTTTCTTTATCATATGCTTTTATTCTACTTTCTTCTCTTCTTTTCAATGTGAACCCCTTGAATTTTGAGGCACTTGCCCTTTTTCTGATGTTACTCATCATCCCAACTGAGAATTCCCTTTTAAATATTTAAACCATATTTTTGCTCAAAAAAAAAAAATATTTAAACCATATGCTTCATATTTTCTCCTCTCAGGAAGTACATTGCAACAATCATTGTATGACCCCTTCATTAGCTTCTCAACTTTACATATGCGCGCGCAGAGGATGAGGGGGAAAAGTCATAAATTGAAGAAGAAAGTTAAATCTCATATATAATTACATCTTTATTATTATTATTATTATTTAAACTGCATGAATACAGAGGATATGAACCACCGCCTAATAACACGACACTCCCTTCATTTCAATTTATATAACATTTTTAGAGAAAATTGCGAAGATTAATGAACTTCATTACATACATTTACAAATTTTAAATTTTTTTTTCAAAAAGAGATAAAATTTCAAAGAAAAAAAGCCCTTCGTTTGACATTAACCGCTGATTGACCCACATTTTTTCAAAAATAAGTTCGTTAATAATTTTTTTTAAAAAATATTATATTATTAAATATCAAACTACTTTTTTTTTAAAAAAAAAAAAAAAGTGATGGAGAGACGGAGGGAATAGTATTGGACCAAACTATTCTCTGGTCACCTATGAAGGCGAGTGTTTTTCTTACTCGGACCACAATAGACTCCAACAAATCTTACGCGGAAGGATCACCAGCTTAGGTCATACTTTCTGAAAGATCTATAATAGGTTGAAAAGTTTGTCCTCCTCAAAAGGACTCCACCCCGTAATCTCTATTCTTTTTAACACACAGAATCATTAAACTTCTTATTTTCTCTGTTGTCACGGTAATACATGAAAATGACTCTTAACGCAATAATACACAATCAAGCATGATCTCCCGGGGCCAAAAAGTTCCAGATCAACATCTACATTCACAGCCACAAGCAATCAAAAATTCATTCTGTATATGCATCTTTTGCTGCAACCAGTGGTATGTACTTCACCTGGTAAAGATTCATTCGGAGATACAAGCCCAAAAATAAATCAAAAGCATAAAGAATATAAACACAGACTCAACAAAATTTACAATTGCAGAAGATCGTTACTCAATTGCAGAAGAGGGGATAAAACTGAGGCTTCTCAAGGTAAAATGATCATCACTATAAAATCAGTCCGTCCTTCACAATCTGCTCCAACCAAGATGCTATATCTGACATAGGCGGACGCTCGCTGGGATTGTGTCTCACAGCCAGCTCTGCAATGTCAGCCAGCTTCAGCAATGGCTCAACGATCCTCGGAAGAGGCACAGAGCGATCGATTATAGCCGCAGCTTTCCCCCGTTTGATCAGAGGCACTGCCCACTCAGCTATGTTTGGAGGCATAAAATCTCCATCATAAGCTTTTCTTCCACTCAGAATCTCAAGCAATACAATGCCAAAGTTGTAAACATCGTTCTGCACATCCGCAATTTGATCTTTGTCACCGGAAGTGAGGAGCCCAAAGTCTGAAATTCTCGCTCCCCATTCGGAGTCCAAGAGAATGTTGGAACTCTTGAGATCCTTATGCACAATTGGTGGCGCAAGTTCCTTTTGCAGATACTCAAGACCTTTTGCAGTTTGCATGGATATTTTTAGCCTGAGGCTCCAACTCAGTAGAGAAAGCCCACCATGAAGGTGATCATAAAGTGTGCTATGCGGCATATACTCGTACACAAGAAGCCTCTCCCCCATCTCTGCACAGTAGCCCAACAAGTTCACGATATTACAGTGACGGATTTTGCAGAGGATTTCCAGTTCCATTTCAAAGTCACGATTGTTGGTGTGGATGATTGTGGCAGCATTGGCCCTCTTCACTGCAACCACCCTGCCGTCCGCTAATACAGCTTTGTATACAAAGCCATAACTTCCTCGGCCAAGCTCGTTGAATTCCTTGAACCCATTAGTGGCATCCTTTAGCTCTGAGAGTCGGAAAATCTGAGGCATCCCGGGACAGGAAGTTGTAGAAGGAAAAGAGTGAAGATCAACATTAGGATCAACCGGTTGCTCTGCTTTGGCCGTGCCAGATTTGGATTCTTTCTTAGTGATCAAATATGGAAGAATACACCCACAAGTCATGATAAACAAGAATCCCAAAGTAGCTGACCCAATTATGATTAATAATCGACGCAAATGGTGCCAGCTCTTCTTATGAACAGCATCTGGAGACGACTCAAGTCGACAAACATCCCAGCAGGAGCTATTTTGGCAAAGAGAACAAGCAGTGCATACCCTATCGGAATTCTCAGTGCATGGGCTGGACAAGAAAAAGCCTTCTGAACAATTTGAGCCACAGGGCGAACAGATTCTCAAATCTTTTCGAACGCAAAGGCTTGTTAAACCTGGCTCATTCAGAATACTAACATTGAAAGCAAACTCACCTTGACTGCATGAACTGGAACTGCAGAGACCGGGACTTGATAATTCCAATGGAGGATCAAACTCGGCCGTGGACGCATTCACCATCCAGCAATCAATCAGAAGATCTTCTTCTCTAACGCCACAAGTTGAATAATCCGAAGAAGCAATTGCCATAAATCCAGAACCTTTTGGAACCACAGACGAGTTGAAACTCCCCCAACACTCCACTCTATGATTATCTGCTCGAATACCACAGTAATGGCGAGCCCCGGCTGACAGAGAGATTAATCTGGCCCCATCAGGTGGATCAGCAAACGAATCTGCATCACCCCAACATTTCAAATCTCCCGAAACATTCAAAAGCCCACATATTGAACTCCTTCCCGAGACCAAGACTGAGAAGTTCTCGGACACATTCGATACCCCTAAACTCGCAGATGTAGGTCCCCAACAGACAAGCCCTCCGTCTCTGACCGCACCACAAGAGAATCCCTCACCTGCTACAACCTTGTTTAATGCGAGATTGCTAGTTGACTGATCGTAATACAAATCGCTCTGTTTCCATTTCAAGCTGTCGTCCGCAGTTCTCACAATTTCCCAACAATCAACAATTCCGAAATCCTCATTAGAATAATAAGATCCCCTGATGGCACAAACATGACTCTTGCCGGCTGCTATTTGCCAATAAGCATAGGATTGGTATGCAGGAGGCACAAGATCTATCGCTGGTTTTGTAGCACTCCAGCAGTATGCTTGCGAAGTGTTTGCTAGAATGCCACACATGAAACCTTCGCCGCCGGATAAAGCTGCCATAGGAGAGCTGTCAGTAACAGAGGCTGAGGACGAAGAAGAAGGTGGAGCCGATGATGTGTTGTTCTTCCCCCAGCAAATGACGTCCTGCTTCCCACTTGCATCGATGGCGCAGAAAAATTCATATTTACCAAATGAGGCCGATATTGGCCCCATCGTCCCAAACCCATATGCGCAAGATGAGCACAGGAAGAGCAGAAGCTGAAGAAAGACAGAAGAAGAAAGCCCCCGAAAGCTATGCGCACAGAGGACTTGCATGGTCCCGCCGAGGGTGGAGGATGGCTTTGGAACGGAATGATGCAGCTCTTTGCTCGTGATATAGTTGTTTGCTGAAGTCAGAGTTGTGAGAGTGATGATGAGGAGGATGAAAGAACGTGGTCCGGATCGCCATATTGACAATCTTGGTGGTAACGTTTCAACCTGGAAGTACAGAATGAGTTACAGTCACTGTCAACTTTCTTTACCAAATTGCCACTATTATACTAAAAGGCCAATTGGGTCTATCATTAATTTCCCACCTTGAGCTTTTCACCACATTTATTTCAGGCCAGAAAAAAAATCAAATATTAATAAGGGCATGAAGATTTCAACCGTTTACGGAGTGAATTTTTTGTTATTGTCAGGATTATTTTTATAAAGTGAGTCGATCCAAACCGATTCTTTAAAAAAACTTAAACTTTCCGTCGCAAAATCTTTTTAAAAATGGGGGGTTTTGGCAGAATGAATAGGTTGAGGAGCATGTTCACGCACTGAGATGAAAAGAGATTTTGTTAGGACGCAAGAAGATGGGCCCAGGAAGCAGTAGGAAAGCGAAGAAAGTGGCGTGGGGAGGGTGGGAGTGTCCACTAAGAACAGAACAGGACAGCCAACTTTCAAAAGGATATCCCTATTTATTTATATCCCAACTTGTGCCTTGAATGAGGATCCCTCCCATATCTTTTATAAAATTCAACAAATAACACTCAGCCGTGTAACTGAATAATCATATGCAACTTTCTATCATCATATTGAACCATCATGCCTCTTGGACATCCCCCTCTCTTCCAATTTGCATGTAATGAAAAAGAGTTTACCGCACTAGTATGACTTAGGTGGCCGTAAATAGAGCTTTCTGGCTATTAAAAATATTCATCTAATTCGTTTATACTAGCTATGGATTATGGATGTCCAGCAAAATCTACCTCAGCTCGCAAAATCTATTCTTTCAGATCTTTCTCTCTCCGCGGTGAAGCGGGAGCGCGCGTTGCAAGTTGTAAGAATGACCTAGAAGTTCTAAAACGGTGATGGGATGAGCACGTGAATGATGAGTCAGAGTTTGGCATGTGTACCAGATGTGAGGGCTGAGGTCAAATACTGATATTTAAAGGTTTAGTTTTTTTTAAAGTATATTTAATGGGGGCGACACGATTAGTAAACCAAATCAGACGTTGGGCAAGGCAGGAGCCAGGAGGCGAGCGAGACATGCAACAGCATCAGACATTTTAAATAAGAATTAAAATGAAGGAGAGGGTTTTTCTGTTTGGAGCACTGTACCGTGCAATACAAGATTCATGTCCACCGATTAAGGTGCAAGACAATTTTATTACCTTGATCTTGATCATGAACCCCATTCATTAATAGCTTCCAGCTTTTTAAAAATATGTGCTTGTGTCCATATTTGGAATGCAAAAATGAATCTGATGCTCAGTTCCTGCTTCCACCCATCTCTTCCTGACTGTTGTTGGCACTGTCCTTTTTATGATACAGATTTTGTTGACATCAAAATTTTGTGGGGTTTTTCTTGAAATACTTGATCCTTAACTTTGTTGAACCAACATAAAACACATCACATGATTGAGATAGAAAATAAGGGTACTATGCGACATAATTTTATGGTCCAAGCATGAATTGAATTATATTATTAATAAGTAATGAATATTGCAGTTGATCCCACAAATTTCGCATAATGTAAGAGAGATGTGTGTAATTTACTGTTCTTATTATATTTCAACGGATTTTAACCAAAAGGGATATGGGGATTCAATGAAACAACGGATTTCAATGGGTGGGTGAATGGCGGACTATGAAATGATGAGGGACCCCTAAAGAGACAAAGATTCTATGAAAGAGAAAGAGGGGGCCGCGCTAAGTTGGAAATGAGGACGAGGAAAAGGCAGAGAGAACCGTACCAAAACTTGTTGAACGCACGCATTTGATTGGTGTTTGGGAATTTGGATGTGGAAACTTGGTTCTCTGATTCAACATCCACCAAGAAATCCACGCGACCATATTATAAATCACAAGACCCACCTGTGATGCTGGACGTGTCCTTGTCACATGGCCTAACTTACTCGAAGCTTTTAATCTTCTAAAATATTCATTATACTAAACTTCGCATTCCATTTAGAACAAAATTAAAACGAAAAAGAGAATCTTCCATGTATAATCAATTTTTTATTTTTTTAAAAGAAATCATGCAAGCATTCATAACAAAATCTAAAAATAAAGTCAAAGGGCAGAGAAGCCTCTGGCAAATGCAACAAAGTGCCAGTAAATACTCCAACTCACGAATTTCTTCTCATTTTCTAACAAGGTTAAACCCAATTCCCGATCAAACAATTCTGGATGGGCCATTCAAGGGGAAATGGCGAGGTTCTTTAGTGTTATAGCCCGCGTTAACGAGTTCTGCTTGCCATGGCTTATGCTAGGTAGGTATAAGCTGAGGTGCCGTAACTTCAGCAACTCTTTAAACTCAGGCATTTATATCTCTTCTCTACAGAGCGCGATCACAAGGACGGCCTATCCCGATTAAAAGATCAAGGTTTTCCGAGAAAGGAACTCTAAGAGTCCCGTCCTTCACTCCTCATAATACAAAGCATCCAAAAGACGTGTATTCCAATTGAATTTGTTGTGCAAGATAAGTTTTGCTGCCGTAAGCACAATAATATTTGACAGCATGGACGAGGAAGCATGCCACTGAATCCCGTTTAAAGACGCAATAAGAGACGCAACACTGAAGAGCAGAATAAAATTACTCGCTGTGTTTACAAAAGAATAAGCCCTGCTTTCCGCACTTACTTGACCATAGCAAATGATACAAATAGGCATACCTATGTTTTCTGAATTGTCTATAGATAAATAACAAAATATCGTAGCAGGGCACCAAGTGACCAGAACAAGAACCTTATTCGTGCCAATCAATTCAAGCAAAACAAACTCACGACGAGAAGTAACATTATTCAGTAGTTCTCTGCTCCAATATGTCATAAAAGGCTCTAATTTTTCACACTTGTCACATGCTTGAGGAGCATGGCCACAACATCTTGTGATATCCTTGATGCTTCTGTTTTCAGGTGCTGGATCTTTGCTTCAGTCTCTTGCTCAAGCCGCTTCACATTAGCACCGGAATCTCCACTACTCTGCATTCATCAGAGAGGTTGCACATAGTCGGTTCATAACTCACAAGACGACTAAAGAACAGTCTCATGAGGCCATAATAATGAAAAACATACCTCTGCCAATTTCCTTTGGAATTCATACTCCACCTGAGCCCGATACTCAGCAATTTCCTTTTCAGCCTCTTCTTTGGCTTGTTTGAGCCTTGCCATTTTTTCTAAATGTAAAAATCAAAAGCATCAGATTATAACTGTTGAGCAAGCAAATTGAGTGCAGATCCTAATACGTGGCAAGAAGGTGGAGGAGAGGGGAGGCTAGTATATGGTAGCAATAATCTTGATACGGGAACTTGTTTTATCTCAATGAAAAGAATATTGAATATAGAATAAACTACAAAAAATACATTCATACGCATCATCACACAGTCGGTCACATAAAATTGATCAAAATAGATACATGAATCAAGAAACACATACAGCATCATCATAATAACAAGAGGATGAATTCAGAGCGAAAGACAGTACCATTTCTGGCAGCATTTATAATCCGTTGAGCTTCTTGTTCTGCAGCCAACAACTGCTGAATTCCACCCTGACCTCTGTTGGATGCCATTCTGCAATTGAAAGATTCTTTAACCATTAAAATTTGGATTAATGAGACTAATTGAAAGTAGCCATAAAGCAAGGCCATGCAATAGGGACATTATTGTAATCTTTTGCCGACGGTTCCATTGACTGACACCTGGAAATAGTACAGGCCAGGAATCTAAAACCATAGAGCTATAATTTTTAGCACCAAGACATTAGACTCGACTAATATCACCGACTTTATACCCTTCTCCTTCCAAAGTAAGAGTAGGATCTAACTCATCCAAAAACACAGACAATTTATGAAAATACTGGGAAATAAATAACTTCCGCCAAAAAAAAGCGTAGCTTTAAAAGATTCTCCATGGACCATCGAAAAGAAATTGAGAGAAAGGATAACTAGAGTCAAAGAAGGGATTTATTGAGAGTCTGAAAGCAGGACCTTCCAATAGAATTGCAAATATGAGAGAGATTATATTCTGATAGAGAGAAAAAAAATTTGAGTTAACCCCAACACAGATAAGATAGCTCCGAGTTAAGTGCTAAAGGCAAAATAGAAATCCAGCAGTTAAAAAGAGGCAGATCCGCTAGGCAACCGGGGGGGGGGGACAAAGAAAAAAAGATCAAGAATCAGACCAAATATGTAGACGTGATCAGCTTTCATTCAACCCAATTAATTATATGCCAGTAATAAGCAATAGTATTCATAACAATCAGACAAGTTCGATAATACATAAAAAGATTATGCGCTCAGATGATGGCACTAATCAAAGAGGGGGGAAAAATGAGTATAACTTCTAGTACTAAAATAACAAGGACGCTTCCCGGTAATAGCATGTTATTTAAGTGGGAGATCCCATAAGTTTCTGGGCTTGATGTTTTCTTTATCCTCGATTTTTGGCCGCAAGCCGTTACGCAAAACCGGGGGAATTCTTGAAAGCAAGTCTAATTACCCTGATTGAACAAAAAATATCCAATTTGACTCCTAATGTGATAAAAGATTAGCCTCTCTACGAGTCGTAAAAATACCCTGAGATTTTTATTCTGGGAAAGCAGTGAGGTCGAAAAAATGATGGAAAGGAGGTCGAAAAAATGATGGAAAGGAGGGATCAAAACTAGTTTTCGGTACAACTCAACAAATCTCCGATAAACCGGGCAGAGAGCAGACAATGGATCAAAAGGAAGTCAATAAATAACTACATCACAGAGTTATCTATGAGACAAAAGCATAGAAAGTCGAAATTTACGCAAATCTGGAAGATACAAGATAAAATCAAGTGACAGTTACAACCCCGTAGAAATCTCAGATCTGATAGATAGAGGGGAAAGTACAAGGTCTAAAGAAGTAACCGGAACACAGAATCGAGAGATCCGAATTTACCTATGGTGATTTGGTTAGTGACTTGATTCGGACAAAGCAGAAGACAGAAGAAAGATCGAGGAAACTCGCTGACTACTGTCTATCAAGAACTGGGCCAACACCTCATTGATCTATTTTCAACTCAAGAAAGAGACTACTCCGAAGTTTTTTTTTTTTTAATGAACATTATTATGCAGGTCTCTGTTTTTTTTTTTTTTTGCCAAGAATAACAAGTCACATTCATTACGCGTAATGTTATTGCCAATTTTTCATGTTATATAATAACTGGGACTCATGCTAATTAATATTACTTTCAATTTTTGCTGGTCAAAAAAAATATTACTTTCAATTTTTAATATAAAATCTAATTTATAATTTAAATTAAATCTTATATTAAGAATCAGGAGTAGTACTCCTCTAGTCCTTAATATAGAACCCAATTCTTGAGTTGGTTTTGGTTCTAAATATAAGACCCATTTTTCATATTTATCAATTTTGTCTAAATTACCCCTATGGATACTTCCTCAACCATAATCAAGTAGAAGAGAGATAGGGAGTATTAAGAAAAATGATTATGGTGTTTTAAGAAAAATGTGTCATTTTTCTTATACTCCTCCGGTCCTAATTATAAGACCCAATCGACTTATTTGAGGAGATTAAGGAAGTAAGTTAAGTTGGTTATTTATAATAAATAAGTGTTGTCATTCCTAAAATATCCTTGCTAATTAAGTATATTGGCTAAAACTATCATTATTAGAAGGATTATCTTGGAAAAAAATGCATAAATATAAGAGACAAAATGGATTGGGTCTTATAATTAGGACCAAATAAAAAGTCAAATTGGGTCTTATAATAAGGACCGGAGGAGTAATTAACTAACTTACCTAACTTCCTTAATCTAATCAAATTAATTAAATGAGTCTTATATTAAGAACCGGAGGAATATTTAAGTGTGAAGCAAGTCATTTTGGGCTAATAAGCCTACCCTAACTATCTTAATATGCTTTTAAATTTTATTATAAGGAAAATTTATATACAATAATCCCCTCACGCACCTGGCCGCCCAAGAAATCGTTATAAAGATAATAAATACGCCATGCAAGAAAAAAAGGTGATTAGCTTCTCACTGCTTGTACTCTTTTTGGGGAAACTCTGTTTATGTGCGTTGCTTTTTCCATATATTACTCTTACGTTCCCATATCAATGCGGAAGGCTTAGAATAGAACAGGCTTACACCCCCTTATCCTCGCACATGCATATGTATTAATGTATAGTACTAAATTTAGTCGGAAATTGTATGAAAAAAATTAGTCGGGAATTTGTATTCATTACATCAATAACAGTATATTTTTTCCCCATCATAACAGCATTCAAGTAAAACAATAAAAGTATAGCTCGCCTCCAATCTCAGCTTTAATTCTTGCCAGCGTGCTGTAAAACACAAAAGGCAAGATCCTTTACAAATCCAAATACGCCACTCCTAGTTTCCTTCTGGACGTGACTCAAGCTTCACACTTGATTTTTTTCAGGGTGTTCGGCAATCATAAAAGTGTTTTTTAAAAAGTTTTTTCATA
Organism: Neltuma alba; assembly: GCF_004799145.2. Lineage (NCBI taxonomy): Eukaryota > Viridiplantae > Streptophyta > Magnoliopsida > Fabales > Fabaceae > Neltuma > Neltuma alba. Next base: position 193,750 of record NW_021637250.1, read on the forward strand.
AATCGAGATAAACTCTTACATATATTTATTTTGTATACTGTAAAAATACTTTTAAAACCATAATTTTGATTTTATCCAAATATTCCTCAAAATCCACTGGGTGCTTTGGGTTTGCGATCACCTCGTTATAAATTGGATATATTTCCCAATATGGAAGATAAACATAATTTAAAAACTTTGAACTGATTGTATAATTTTTTTAACGCATAAAATGTCAATGATTTTTGAACAACGAGACTTCTTATATTCATTATATTTAGTTTGAAAATTAAATTGAGCCTTATACTCCATGGAACTTGAGATAAATGATACTCCTCCGGTCCTTAATATAAGACCCAATTCTTGAGTTGGTTTTGGTCCTAAATATAAGACCCATTCCTCATATTTATCAATTTTCTCTAAATTACCCTTATAGATACTCTCTCACCCATAGTCAAGTAGAAGAAGGAGAAGGAGAGGAGGTATTAAGAATGATGATTATGGTATTTTGGAAAAAATGTGTCACTTTTCTTATAATTAACTAACTTACCTAACTTCCTTAATCTAATCAAATTAGTTAAATGAATCTTATATTAAGGACCGGAAGAATATTACCTTCAGTTCTAAATATAAAAAGTAGCTGACTAATTTGAGTAGATTAAAAAAAAATTAAATCAGTTATTTGTAATAAATATATGTTATTTTTTCTAAAATATCCTTACTAATTAAATTTACTTGTCAAAACAATCACGATTAGAAGGATTATCTTAAAAAAAAAAATAGATAAATATAATAGACAAAATAAATTAGGATTTTATATTTATGATAAAACAAATCAAATAAAATCTTATATTATATTAAGGACCGGATAGCATTTTTTACAACTTGTTAAGATAAAATAGCATTTCAAAGTTCTGAATTAACTGGACGATGCGGGTGTATTGTTTTCTTTATCTTTTATAGATAACCAAGGTGCCCCACGCTGCACAAAAGGGAGCGAGTGGCGAACCATTTGAGCGAAGAAGCTCGCCAGAAGCACAAGACAGGAGTAAAAAGTAAATAAAAGGGCGACGGGATGGGAAGATTTCTAGGAATACCGGAAGAGATTGGGTAATGGGTATAGTCACGAGCACACAACACAATGAAAAAGTTCCTCTAAAAACGAATAAATATGAAGCTCTAATTTAGTAATTTCCATCCTTGTTTTATCTCATTCCTTAAATCCCATTTTGTTCAACCAAATACTCATGATGCCCGAACTATAATTAACATAGGTTAAGAAATCCCATTTTGTTCATCTCTAGAAATGTGTTAGCCAGCTGCTAGTTCACATTCACATCGCAAGGTGGTTATTGTAAACTAGATTATTCCGAGCATCAAGCAAAATGGCTCAGAAATCTGTAACAGAGGTATAATCATTGACTTGCATTTTCAGCCATAGCGTCCAAAAGAGATGAATATGGTTTCAATCAGCCTATCAGGGAGGGTGGGAGGGGCCTCCATACAGATGGGAACTAATGGTGCTGTCATCATAAAACATAGTCTCTCATCTAAATTAACATTTTTTGTGGGTGTGAGATGACACATTCGAACCATCAACAATGTATGATCAAAAACTGTTTTTGGTAGTTTACTAGGGAAAAAAAAATTCGTAAACCCTGATGCAAGGCCAAATTTCCAAGTACCGCACGTTCCGTTTTGGAACTGGAATGAAAGAATGAACTGGCAAAGCTGGGGATTTCTCCACCATAATGCAACACCATCAACTAAAAAAGAACCTCAACACCACAAATAAAGCTTTCGGTACTAAAATGTTACATCCTTTCCTTCACCAGCATTGCATTTTTTTCGTCTTTTACCCCTGGAAAGAGGATGATCAAGAAACAGAAAAAAAAATCCAGGAATATATTCAGGAAAACGTGAAATTTTCTTCTCAGAAAAGGAATATGAGTGCCCAGAAAGCATAAGCTCAAGTGAAATTACTGGAATTGGATCATTCGAGAGGGACTTCAACGTCTCCATCAGTTATCTCTTGCTGCAGATCCTTAGGGTCCTTGCCGTCCACAGTACATCCAACAGAAACACAAGTTCCAAGAATCTCCTTAACGGTTCCGCTCAAATCCTTGGCCATGGACCTGGGCCGCATAATTTTGGCAATCTCAATGACGTCGTCGAGTGAGATGTTACCGTTGTGCTTGATGTTCTTTGTTTTCTTACGGTCCCTTTCGGGCTCCTTCAGGGCCTTTATAACCAGCGCAGCGGCGGACGGCACCACCGCCACCTTGGCTTGCCGGTTCTGAACGGTTAGCTTCACGGTGACCCGCAAACCCTTCCAATCTTTTGCGGTCTCCTTGGCGATGTCTTCACCGATCTTCTTCGGGGAGAGACCCAGCGGACCGATCTTCGGTGCCAGCGAACTCGCTGCACCCACTTCACCACCCGTCACTCGGACATAGACGTCCACGACCTGGGAAGGATCGAACTTTGGCGGCATTTCTGTGGCGGCAGCGGCGAAGTCGACAGCAGTTTTGGATAAACTAGGGTTTTGAAAGTGTAGTGCGGGTTTAGGCAAGGGAAAGGAACGGATGGCATCGTTTTGGATTATAAAGATGGGTTTTACTGGCAGAATCAAGGTCACCAAAATGTCCCTGGGCTCCGTCTCTCATAGTGGGCTTCATTGATAGGGCCAATGATCAGGCTGAAGGTCCAACCCCTTCTTTGGCATGCGGGGCCAGCTGTATTTTATGGCCGCTGTTCTCGGTAAATTTTCGACACATGAAAAAAGAATTAAATTTCCTTTTCGAACTCTCAAATGGTAGTACTAAAATGCTACCTCCCCTATATTAAGAGATCTTCATCAAGAGATAGATAGTGTGCGGATGATTCATAAGAATATTTTAAAAAACACAATATCAATATATTATAAATAATTAACTTAACTAGTTTGTTTAATATTTATAAATTAATTATTTAGTTTTTATATTAAAAAGAGGAGGCAGCGTAATTTCAATAAGGTTACGAGGGGTGAGCTAGAAGATTTTGGCCCCAAATTGTGAGATACCTGCACAAGGTAACTGAATTGTCAGTGTATTTTTTTTTTTTTTTTTTGGCTGCGGGGGCTAAAACAGTACACAGGTTTCAATACGGTCCCACGGAGCTCACTGTTGTGGTTGTGGTATTTAAATCCAGACACTTACTCATAATACATGTATTGTGTTTTGATGTGGGTTGACTCAGTGAGTGTTTGGCATTACTTTGAAAAATTATGTTCATGTTTTACGAAATAAAACTCATCCCACGCGTAAATCCTGTACCTTCATTAACATTGTGTGAGCACAAGTTCTGTAGAGTAACATCTTTGCAGGTGACGAGTTTTAAAACTACTGGAGATTGCATAATTGATATTCAATCCTTACGTAAAAGCTCAATTAAGTAAATGAGCCGCCTCTCTTTCTCAACCCTGATAATGTAAGAGAGACACAGACATCGAGAATAACACGTTTCCATAAATTCCTGGTCAATAAAAATAATCTAGTCGCTTATTAATTTCAAAGAACCCTGACAGTAGTGGGCTAGAAACGGAAAGTAACCCCTGCGAGCAGTGTAACTAACTAACCTCTGTCTATCCTACCTCGTCCCATTATCAACACCGACGCCGATATAAAATAACACGATTGGTATGTAAGTATATGCCCTCTAGCTTTTATCCATTCCAAAACATAACAAAATAGCAAAATCGATACAGGGGCCAAACTAAGAAGGAAAGAAGAGAAGTAGAGAGCGAGGGAGGGAGAGGGGGAGGGGTTGCCCATATAGCTGCTGATCGATGGCGTCAAGGAAGGCCTTCCTCGTGAAACCAGGTTCTATTTTTGCAACCACCTCGAACACCCATTTTCATCCAGATTCCACAGAGGCCGTTTCGGAATTCGATGAAGCTGAGTTATGGAACTCGTCAAGTAACGCCAGCCCTGTAAGAGAGGCCAGCAGGGAGGTTGATGCAGGTGGCAGGCGAAGATCACCGGCGACGTCTGGGTCGTTGCCCGTCAACATACCTGACCGGCCCAAGATTTTAAAGGGCAATCGCGAGAGGGAGAGTGTAGAGAATGACGATGAAGCTGAGGACCGCGGAGAGATCAGAATACCGCCGCACGAGTATCTAGCGAGGACCAGAGGGGCTTCCTTCTCCGTGCAAGAAGGGATTGGGAGGACTCTCAAAGGCAGGGACTTGCGCAGCGTCAGAAATGCCATTTGGAAGAAAGTTGGTTTTGAAGATTAGGGAAATCTAAAGACATATCAGAGTCATTAGATCGTAGTAGTAACGTACATACACGGATTCTATTCCATGAGTTTTGGCTGTTACCTTACTTAGCTAGCTACCTCTGTTTCCTATATCCCATATCCTTAGGTTCTGCTTAAACCCTCTTATTTTTCTTCTGTTCTTCTGATTGAGTAGCCGTGCGATCTTTTCTTTTCCCCCTCGTTGTTGAGGAGAGGAGCCTCCGTAATTTTGGGTGCATGGCTGTCCAGAGTTTTACAATAAGGACTGCCCAGATCGTATGCTGTTATAATCAGTTTATCAAATTAAATAGTATTTAATGTTTAATTCGAGTCCGATCCCTATCCCTTCGTTTCTTTGGCTTGACAGTGATGAAAAATTATGAAACGAATAGAGAGGGAGAGAGGGGGAGAGAGATTTGATGGCAATTCCAATCAGTGGTAAGCGATGAAGAAGTAGGGGCCGGGGAGGATATTAATGAGAAACAAAGACATGGGGGTGGAGTGGATGGGCATGATGGTTAACGTAACACCGCTGGTGAGAAAGGCACTGCCAGGCTTACAACACATGTCTGTGAGTAAAATTCATGAAATAGTTGGAACAGGCCCGGCTTTCGCCTTTTTCCTTCCTTCTTTCTTTTTTCTCATTTTTTATCCTATCTGCACTGTGTTGGATTATTCGTCAATAAACAGAACTATGGCTTCCGAGCAGCTGAAATCGTGGTCTGCAAGACTTTAAAGCTCATGAATGGCATATGGATATTATTTATAAAAAAAAGGTTGAGAAAGAGGAGAGATAAAGGATGGGATATTATAATTTATAATGGGGAAACATTGACGCGAGGACAACATTGACAAGTCAAGGATCAGGAAACAAGGGGCGGAGCGGCCTGATTTGTTCCCACGGTTTTGTTTGGGTTTGCATGCTGGCTTGTTGCTGCACGAAGCATCCACGTAAATGGAATTGTTATGTAACAAAGGGAAGAGGAAGTGTGGTGAACGCGGGAGAATATAACTGAACGTGGAGGTCGACCAACAGAATCAGATGTGGTGTGCTTAAATCTAAATAATGGGTTATAGGCAATGTAGGCTCCTACATCAGAGGTCGGCACTAGATGCTTCCCCTCTCTCACGAATTGCCTCCTGTCCTTTCTTTTTCAATTTTATTCTCACTACCGCTCGGGAATCAAGGCCTGGCCTGTAATTGTTCGTTTCCACCCTCTGGGCTCACCCACAACATAAAGCCTTCTCATTTTTTAACTAAAATGTTTTTATTTCGTTTCAAGGTTCTTATTTATGGGCTTATAATGATGGAGTGGGTCTCATAGGCAATTTTGAAGCCCAAACTCCATAATCATCCAACAAGTAACAGCGGACGGCGCAGTAGGAAGGGAAGGAAAATCAATTCAAGTTTACGTTATTCAGATACTAGGGACCTATTTATAAGTCACTTTCAGTATATTTCACACAGACCAGAAAAAACCTTAAACTTGATTAACTCTCATTTAAAATTGAACAACTTTTCAACTTTATCCCTATTTAACATACATTATATTTCATATAAACGAAATCAATATAATAATAAATGAAGGGTAAAATTATATATCTATATAAAAAAAATTTCTCTCAGTGCCTTATAAATAGGATCAAAAAATATTTTATCTCTCTACCCTATAAATAGGACCAGAAGAGTATATTTTGAGGCCATGTATAGGCGGGTAGAGCAGTAGGAAAATGATAATCAGTAGGTGGAGAGAGATGGTGGGGTTAAGAAGAGGAAGAAAGTAAATGCAGGTTTACCAACAAAAATAAATAACGCCCCTAGTCATTTATGATTGATGCGATTGGTATGAGCTACTCTTAAGGGTAGGGCGTGGGGGCAGCAACGAGAACTGCCTAATGGCAACAACAACAAGTAAACATCCAATCCACAGGGAAAAATAAAAAGAAGGTCAAATTAATACTGGAATAGAGAGAGGTGGTGGCAAGCGCAAACTAAAGAAGGTCAAATCATCATGCAATGGAAGTAGCGCGGGCCCCCCCCTTTTCAAGTCCCACCAATCATCATTCGTTTCGTGGCCCTTTTTCGTTTCTTCACGTCATTAGCATCCTTCCGGTTTTCTATCCACGCAAGCCCACACAAACCAAAATCAAATCCAGATGTCTCGTCCCAGGAAACTACTACCCTCTGCGCTTCCAAAGAACTACTCTTTCTTCTTCTCCGTAGAAACACCGCGATCTTCTACGTTTCCCACGTATTTTGCCGCTCGAAATGACAAATCTGAACATGCCTCCCTAATTCCCACTGGAAAAGGAAATAATTGTTCTCAGGGCGGAAATCGAACTCCAAGAGATAGAAGAAAACGTCATTCAGGGAGAGAAGCGGCGTGGTCACTTCATGCGGTCCGTGTTCCAGAAACCCGATCACAAAAAAAACAGCCTGTCCGCCGCAATGCGTGGCTGATCAACCCACACGTGAACCAATCGTGAGGTTGACCCAACGGTACACGACCCCACCCCCTCACGTGCGGTCTAACCATCGTTTTTTGTGTGTTGACAAATGCGCCTCCAATCCTTAATATAATTAATATAGAGCTTAGTTATTGAGTTAATTTTGGTCTTAAATATAATAAATATTTATCACATATATCAATTTTGTTAAATTATTCCTATGAAGACTCCTTCAACTATAATCAAATAAAAAAAGAAATGATATTAAAAAAGATGATTGTATTGTTCTGAGAAAAACATGTTATATTTTTTTTTATAATTAACTAGTTTATCTAACTTCCCTAATCTAATCAAAATAGTTAACTGGGTGTTATATTAAGGATCGGAAGAGTATCTGTTTATTGACTTTTGTCCTTCCCAATCTCCGTGCTTAGCCCTTCAAAATACATCCTTAATATGATACTCCTCTGGTCTTAAATACAAGTCGACCATTTTGTAGTGTAAATAACCCATCTTGTAATGTAATTTACACTACAAAATGGGTCTTATATTTAGGATAGAACAGAGTATTGGCTCCAATCCCAATCTCCATGTTAAGCCTTCAAACTATTACTATTACTATTATTGTAAGGATTAATCTTAAAATAAATAAATAAATGTAAGAGACCAAAGGAGCTAATATCTTATATTTAATATCAAAATGAAAGTTGAATAAGATTTATATTAAGGATTGAAGTAGTAATGGGTTTTGAGAAATCAAAAAATACGCATTATCTTTGGTTTCTAAATAAAAAAATAGTTTATGCTATAAATTACATTACAAATTAATTTTTATATTTCGAATAAAAAATACTATTAAACTGATAAAACTTTAAAAGTGTATCTATATACCACATCTCTCTATATTTAGAAATCATTCTTATACCTCTCTCTTTTTTTCCCGTTCTTTTAAGTGAAAAATGAATAGGAGTAAATTTGAAAATAAGACATTAAATACAATATAAGTGATTTATAGGGAGTGATAGATAAAAATCAACCATTGATTAACAAGCATAATTAATTCCCCGCACGCTTGGCGGCCCCAGGACGTGACATCTGACATGTCCTTCCATGTTGGATTGATTGACTTAGCTGAATTTCCTGTTTGTGCTTGGACGACGAAATTGCTTGTTCTGATTGTCCTCCATATGTGGCACCCTCTTACTTGCTTCCACTCCTGTTGCCCTGTGACAACATCTGATCCTTAACCAATCCCTCTCCCATCCCATCCATCCTCGTCACCTGTTGATTTAGTCAATACCCCCCATGTTCCCACCCCCTGATTGGAGTCCTAACTGCCATCCTTATTTTTCTCTCTAGCTTTTCGCCTCAAGCATTGAATTATTGTCTTCAACAAAGTCAACACATCTAATCCAACTGCTTCTACATACACGAAACGTCCACCAACGTTTGTTTCTCTTAGTTTGTCTCTGTCTTGGAAGCTTGTTCACATTTCATGGCTCCTCTGCGAGACTGCGCATTCGGGACTTGGTAGATACCTACGCGGCCCTGACTTATATCGCAGGGGAAGGCAAGAAAAACAAGGACACAATCTTAGATGACCACATCGAAGCGCGAGGAAGATGCTCTTGTCTTTTGTTTCAGATGCTTTCAAAAATAAATTCAAATCAGCCATTCAATGTTAAAATAGAATCCAACGAGAAAAGTAATAATGTAAAAAGAGCTGCCATCATAACATAAAATTCTAAACTCCTGATTCCCTCTTTGGGAACGAAGAGAGACACAAATCCCGAAGAGGTAAACCTCCTTGAATTAGACGAGATCGTCTCTTTCCCTCGCTTCAAAAGTGACCGCAGGTTCATAATAAAATAAAGGATTTGATCAACCGCTTTACACATTGAAAATAATGATTCATGTTCTTATTCCTCCTACACTGTCACTGCTCGAGTCTATCAAAATCGTCGACCTCCTAGCCGTTTTTATACATAAAGTTGCTGCAAAAGCAATTGACACGTTCAAGTTAGACTCTGAGGCGACTTACAAAATTAAATCCTACGAGTCGTACAATAAATCCCTGACTGCATCATTCATCTTCAATGTGTTTGACGGCACTCTTAATATCTTGGCAAAGGACAAGGTTCAGCATATTATCAGATAAAAAATTTCCAACATGTCAGCTCCCTATTAAGTTCATCTTAAAATCCCAGCCACGAGAGGTTGGTTCGCAGTCCGACCTAAATGTTCTGAATCTTAAAACAACCACCTAACAGTGACCCCCGTCCAAATTAGTCTGATCAGATTCCCGGCGCTTACCATCAGAAAAATTGGCCCCGTTATGAGCATTTCCATATAATGAACTATTACGAGTGAGGACTTGGGAGAATCCGTCACGAGAGCAGCTCGTGGGGATCTTCTTCTCAGGAAGAATTTTTTTCCCAAAAAGCACAAGGTGGGGTGCCTTATTATCATCCTCTTCCTTCAAAGAGTGGGCAGAATTTTCATTGGAAATCAAGTGGGAGACATTCTCACTCACGCCATGCTTCTGCATTGGTGAGTTATAACAGACCCTGGTTTGCATAGAAGCTTGGCCAAGTGGTGGAAAACAAGTCAAATACAGAGGCGATGACTGCAACTTACTGAGGTGGAGATCTGGTAAGGGTAGACCATAATAAGCATGCCTGGCTCCCTGCATGCCAGCAGGAGTGGTTTCAGGTAGATGATACCCAAAGGGATTGTTCATGGGACCTAAGAGATTGCTACCAAACGTGGGCACGTAAATCTGAGTATTAAGCGGAACATCTGGATGATGAGGCAACCTCATTTTCTTCCGTGGTGGCGAGAAAGGTGGAGGGATTGCAGGCATGTTGGATACCAATTCAACCAACCACGGGCTCACCCGTTTCACATTTTGAAGTAAATCCGGTTCATCCCATGTAACCTGCACATTAATATGACTATTTCAGCACAATAATCACTGTGAAGTACCATACTGTTAGTTAAGCATGAAGAGAGATATTAAAGTTCAGTGAATCTTTATGTTACCTCGAGAAGCCTCCAAGGTGAATCTGGCCAGAACAGAGGATCAGCGACCTGCACCGAAGATATAGTTCCCATGAACCAACTTATGCGAGAAGAATCCTCTGTCTCAAAAGCCATCTTGAACCTCATTCCAGAACACCACCTGATTTGAAGGGCTGTTTTAACTGAAGAGGCCTTTACACAGAACTCGGGAGTGCTTGCTCTAGGGTAGTACACAACCTCAAAGGGTTGTCCATTAGCAGCGAGAGTCGCAGCTTCAATAACTGCTTCGGCTTTCACTTTCCCACCGGCCACAACATTCCCTCTCGTGCCAATCATTCCATTGCCAGTACCATTATTGATCGCCAGTTTTTTGCCGTCATCTCCCTTCAAGAATGCCGACAATCCTTCGTAAGGTAGAGGACAATTTTCACCCTCTGAATTCCACACTGATGAGGACTCAAATCGACGACCATTTCCTTTTTTAGCTCGTCGAATCCCTACATAGAGATCTCCATCTTGTCCTCTTAGAAATACTATTGAATCCCCGGCAACAAGCCTTTTCTTGTTCACAAACGGACTCCATCCTGTGGTCAAGAGATGCCGCCTCGGTGTGCCTCTGTAAATGTGCTTGAACTTCCACGATTCCCCATGAACATCTTTAGCCTCAATATATTGAAGGGGTGGATCCGCAGAAAAGTCCAGACGCGGGAAAATTGTCTCTGCACAGTATCTAGGAACAGAAAAACCACCGCCATTGTTGGCGTCCGACTGAGTCAAAGTTTTTGCGAACGAGGCAAGTTTGTCTTGAGCTTCAGATCCATCGGTGCCTCCTCCAACAACGTTGTCGTCATCATAATCAGCCTCCTTCCCATTCAATGGAAGAAGCCTAAGTTTTGCGTATACCTCATCTGTCTCGGGATCAGCCATGTATTTAACAGACTCGACTCTGCATACAATGTAAGGTGGTAGAGGAAACCTCCGGCATTTCTTGAAATCCACGGGCCCACTTGCATGCTCGGCGTGACCCTGAGGGAAGTAAAACACCTTGGAGTTCAACGGCGGCATTTGTACCATCGCGCCGGCGCAAGCATGCCACAGTTGACTATCCAAACATTTGTCCTCTTCTTTCAATTTCTCCTTCACATCCAGGAATGTAATCATCTCTCAGAAGAATAGAGTATAGCAGTTCAAAATTGTCGTTTCACTGCAAAATTTCTGCCGCCTGGTGAATTTCCTCAATTGAGGAGAGTTAAAAAGCTTGTAGAGTGAATTTTATGGGTGAATTTCTAACCTGGGAAAGCATACAGGACCACAGCAAAGGTGGATTTAGGATCGGTGCCACTTGTCCACAGAGAATCAGAGAAAATTCAGAAAATAATTCCAAGTCGTTTAGTAAGAGATCTTTCCACCGAACAACATAATCCCAGGTCGATGGTCTCGGTTGCTGTGATTCCGAATTGGCCTGACGAGCGACGAAACAATTCCTTCCGAATTCGAAAGCTTCTTATTTTTGGCTCTCAATCAATACGTCCGCATCCTCAACACCCGAGAACTCCGAAGGCTTGAAGGCGTCTTCAGTGGAAAAATTGCTCCCACCAGATTCTGAAATCTGGTATGATTCTCATTCAAGCAAGAACAGCGCAATTATACTGAACAGAACTAAGAGTGCAGAATGGAAGGCGGGGGTGGGACATAGAAGATTGGAATGGACTGACAGGGTTGAAAAGAAAAATCAGAAGAGATGAAAGAACAGAGTAGGGAGAGGAGGAGAGAAGGACAGAGAAGTAAAGAAGATGGAACAAGAAATAAAACAAAAGCCGTAACTGACTCCACAATAATATCTGTTGGTAATTCCCCAAAAAATTCAGAAGAAGAAGTGGAAAAATTAAAAATGGGGGTCACTGAATTTTCGCGTAGGAAGATATTAAAGCAAGAGACGAAGTCCATCTGCAACAGAGAAGCAGGAGATAAAAAGGCAAGCTAGAGACACACACGCGCTCACAATTACAGGGCAACGCAGCTAGAGTCCAAAAACACCACAAAACGCAAACAAATGGACCATTCTTGAACAGCTACTTGGCATGGTTGTGGTCGTAGTGAGTTGTAATTACTTAACACGAACTCATGTTGCCGACTGCAACGCTTTCTTTCCTTTTCTGTGCCCCCCTCCCCATTTTCTTTTTCCACATTAAATTATGATCTTTCCTTTTCTTTTTTCCTTCCCTCTGAAATTATCGCTTACTTTCCTGATTATTTTCCCAACAAAATTACGTAAACATTTCCCAATATTCCCTCTTCACTAAGAAGATTATTTTCCCAAACTGTTTTTTATTACTTCACTGTATTCTTTTAACAAAGAAAATCATTTTTAGTCGGAACTATTAATACCGTGAAATATATTTTAAGAAGACTTTAAATTTATATTTTTTTCCAACCTATATAAATTATTTACTAATTTACTCATCACCGAACTAAAATATTAATTTATCTTTTGATAATAGGACAAAAAACGAGAGAAAAATCGTTTACAACATATACGTGCGCGCGCTCTTGAAGGATGTTTTAGCTAGTGTGGAAATAAAAATTTGGAATTATAAAATTAATTAAATTTGTAGTATTATCATGATAAATCAATTTAATAATATAAAAAATAGTTGAGATATATATATATTAAAATTGGTTTTGGACAAATATGGGTGTTTAATTAAATGACTCTTAAGTAATATACATATACATATATATATATATATGTTAGGAAAGACATTTTGGTCAAAAATAAAAAACGAGGTTTTACATGTTTTGATTTTAATAAAAGTTTATATATGATTTCAAAATAAAACGGAGCTCCATGTATTTTATGTTAAATAGAAGGAATAGAGGGAATGTTGGCACATTTTAATTTAGTATGAGAATTTTTTTTCAGAACATATATATTTTATGAGAGTAAATATATTTTTCTAAGGGAGTTGGGAGAGTCATCGATAATTTAACTTAGTCGAAGTTTAAGAGAGAGCCAGCTTAATAGTCTGCTCCTTCCTTCTTCTTTTTTTTTTTTGGTTTTTTACGGGTCAACTAAACCCTTCCTGAGTGGGATTCTTTCCGTTTTGCTCGAATTAGAAACAGATAAAAACGCGGGTCCCCCCCGGGATTCAGCAAAACAGCGTAGATATTCATGGAAGCTGTTAACAAATACTTAAAATTTAAAAAGACGCTTCCTTTTTTTAAAGAAAAGAAAGAAAGAAATTTGCCAATGCCACAGCCTATATTCACTCACCAGTATAAATTTAGATGCTTTTAATTGAACAACCAACGAGCGTTATTAATCATCATTAAATTATAATCCAATGATATTCACAAAAATTTTATCGTTGCACATTTTTGTTTATTTTTTTAAAATGAATTTATAACACTTCACACCCAACATTAGGTCATAATGGACAAGGGATTAAGCAAAAGCAGCCCTGCCCAAGTGGAGCAGATTTAGGGATTGACATCCAAGTATGAAGACCTAAAATATCTCGATCGGTAACTTAAAGAGAAAAAATAGAGTTAAAAAATCGATTCAGTTGGATATATTACTGGGAAATCATGCTCTAAATTCAAAAAGATGTTGAAAAAAAAAAGATATGGATGAAAAACGAAGGAGCAAAAGAATCGAGAATGATAAAATGGAGGGGTAATATGAAAGGGCGGATTTAACGCAACATGGATGAAACTGGCAGTCTCTGAGCGAGTAATGAGTGATTACACGCTCCACGTCAAGGGGGGCTCCCCCTAAACCCTGAACATGTTTTTGCCAGCCCAACCACCCAAAAAAAAACAAAGGAAGAAGTAAAATTCAGCGAGGCAAGCATGACTCATCCTGGGCACCAACGAAGGCCGTCAATCAAACATGCGCAGCTCGTCGCCAGACATCCTTATCTAATGCGACTGTTCATGTTACTTTGTATGAAGTGGGCCCCTCTTTTACCTATTCTCTCGCCCATAACTTCCAACTAACTCTTAGTACACCCCGTGCTCCCCTCATCCCTGCGTCGCATTCCACCCTAGTACTGTACTCCTTCCGTTTTTTATTGTAAGAGACAAATAACCTAATTATGTTGATAAAAAAACAGTTAAAATTAGTTAAGAACAATTAATATGTAAAAAGTATAATTTTTTTTCAAAAATGCCCTTATTAATAAGGAGAGAGAGCAATGGTAAACTCTTAAAAGAAAGAGAAATGGGAAAGAGAGAGTGTGTGAGTTAGAGACAATAAATATGGGTAAAATAGGAAATCAACACAAAAAAATAGAGACAACTTTTAATTGTCTCTTATAGATAGGAACATACCATGAGCATCAAATGTCTCTTATAATAAGAAACGGAGGGAGTAATACATCTCATTTTCTGCTTTCCATTTAATACACCGTTGTGTTTTTTAATATAAAACTCAATTAACTAATTTAAAAGATTAAAAAGATTATTAAATTATTTTAAAATATTTATATTTATTGTTATTTATAAGTCATTTGTTTATTCTTGAATATAAATAACTTATAGAATAATTAATGAGTTTTTTTTAATTTTATCCTGTTGACTTGAGTAAGTAACAAAAAATATAAAATATATTTTTTCTGATACCCTTCCTTGAATAAGGGCCAAAAGTGAAAAAAAAAATCAATTTAATGTATTTGTTGGTTTATAGGGTTGGGGTATAAGTGATTTATAAATAAAATAGAGTGATATGATCTAATGATACACAAGTATTTAAAAAAAAAAATCATATAATAGATGTTATAGTTATATAATTTAGTAACTTACTTAATCTTTTCAACTAAGTTAACTAGATCTTATAAAAGTTAGTTGACTAATTTGATTTGATTGAGAAAATTAGTTGAGTTAGTTATTTGTAATAAATAGGTATTGTTTTTCCAAAAATAATATTACTAATCATATGTTTTAGTTAGAACTATTATTTGATGAAATTTTTAATATGTATAACTAGTATAAGAATTACATTGAAAAACATATTACCTTCATTTCTAATTATAAGACATCGTTTGGAGATTACAAATAAAATCTTATAATTAGGATCAGACATAGCATATAAGAGACAAAATAAATTAAGTTGTTATATTTGGAATTAAATTAAATATTAAATTAACTTCTATATCACGAGGAAGCACTATAATCATTAAACGACAATTAAGTACATAGTTTCATTTCAAGCTTAATGAGGGGCGGCGTGTCGTGGGTGCCCTTGCCGTGCTCTTATAAACCAATGTGACGCTATCTCTTCATTGGCAAAAGTTTCACGTGCCCTCCATGCCCATCCTCACGCCTCCTATCCTACTCCTTCTCCCAGCGCTCTAAAAAATGAATCATTTCGAATTAAAAATTATTTACTATGATTTTTCTTAAAAGAACCAAAAACGATAACTGCGTAGTCTTACAGAGTTAGGGCACGTGAAGCGTTATTATACCCCTAGGCTCACGTGCCTCCCAACTTGCATCGTAAGCTTAGAAATTTGCATGCTATGTATAAAATTGTTTTGTTTTGCTCCCCGAGTGTTTTAGATGTTGCTTTCTTACACATCCGCTCTTTCTTTCAAAGGATCGGACACTACATGTCATCACTTACAATTTTACTGCTCAAATACTATTTCTGGTTCGAATTATAAAACCTCGTTTGTAATTATAAATAAAGTCTTATAATTAAAACAGGTAGTATTTCCAAATCTATAAGTCCAAGGATCTCCAAGATGGCATGTATGTATATATAAATGGTAAAACAATGTGACTTCTCTTTATTATTTTATCATTCATAGGTCGTATGAATTCTGTGGCTCATGTTACGCATTCTATGCCTTCTTTATTCTGTTTCTGTGAATTTATTATTCTGTCCATGCATCACATATTTGGATTCCCTTATTAAAGGAACATTAACTATTAAAATGTGATATAATGTCACTGAATTAAAGACTTTTGTTTGTGAAAAATCTATAGCTTACTCTCAATAATATTATATCATTATTTAATTGTCAAACTTTTTTAATTAAAATTCAACTGAAGGCCCCAAAATCTGGGGGGAAAAGGTCTTCCAGGTCTTGCCTCATCTCAAAACTATTTGGTCTCGATCGGTACGAAGCATTAAAAATGAGGGATATGAATTGAGATTGAAAGTGTAAAACTATATTAAAAGAGTGTTTAATATGAATAATTGTATGATACTTAGGATTAGATAAGCACATATATGTGGGATTGGAGAATACTATGAGAGGAGGTGGTATTTTCCAATCCTATCTATATGGGACTGTCTAATCCTATGTGAAAAAAAATCACTCATACTAAACATCCTTTTAACATATATTTTTAATCCTAATTTCAATCCTTATCCCTTATTTTTAATACTCCCTATCAAAACGTAATCTTTGTATTTAAGTTCAAACAACATTGGGGTGTCACTTGGGCTGTCCTCAATGCTCACACACGTTTTCAACCAAAACATAAAATCAAGATCCACACTTGTTAAGAAGTAAAAAATTATTAATTTTTGGTGACAAGTGAAGCAAAATTTAGTTTCAGCTGTATCCTTCTCAAATCCTCAGACAAAGCCCAACGGGGACGGGGGAATAGTCTGAGCAGGGAAAATGTAGTCCTCTCCCCAGCGACCCCGGGCTGAACACAGAATGAGCATCAATTTATTTACTCATAAACTAGCATAACTAGGGAATTGAAGATTAAACAGATGATTGCCGGATGAGGGGAAGCACACAGGAATTGACGTTGGCAAACGTATTCCTTCCTCCCCAAACGTACGAGTTACGAAGGCCGAGTTTAACAGAAAGCGTCGTTAATCTGATATTAAGCCGTACACTAGCGGCCATGTCCCTGTTAGGGTCCCAACACTTAATGCATCCCCCGTATGTGGTCCTGCCCGACAAATACCCAACAATTTCTTTGTGGTCCTAATGGATGTTTGCCTAACTTGTCACCCCCATGATGCTGATTTCACCCTCAACCACTCATAATGTTTTCACCTTCCTTCTCATCACCACCCTCTGTGTTACTGTCTGGTTCCTTCGTTCTTATGATATCACAGTTTTGATGAGGAGGTGTTTCCTTTCCTTCCTCGAATTCCTCATCATGCTTTCGGAATCATCACACACTAGTTGATTACAACGGACAACACAATGCCCCAGTGCTTGGGAAATTATCTTAGCACATAACAGTTGTTGCAGGCATACCCAATAATTGATGCCTTTCATTAGCGTCACATGATCCCCCGCCAATCAAGATCAAGCATCAGCATGAGCTCGACCCCACCATTTGCTGGAAGATAGGATCCCCTGGGATTCTCAGCATTTTTGTTTCCCACTCATTTTGGCTAACAAGAGGATTTGTTAGAGTTAAGAGTAACTGGCTGTTCTAAAGCGGCAGATGGACAGCTTTGATTGAACAGGATAAATTAGTTGGAAACTTGACATTCAACGCTACATCGCAAGTCCCTACTAGTACTTACAACTGAAGCAGGAACTTCGTTTCACAAAAGGGGAACAACACGATTTCCTTTCACATACTCATCAGGTCAATATATTATCATTAATTTACACGACAAAAGAAAACATATCAGTGATGTTCCTAATTAGCTTCTTCCACTTCCAAAATTCAATCTGCTCTCATCATTCCTTGCATATCTTGAAAATGCAGCTACCTTGACATATCATACTCTTGAGCATAACTCACATGTTCCATCTGCCAGTTCAACTTGGAAGCAACACTTTCGTGACAGGGAACATATTCCTGTGAATTAAACGCCCTGGTTATATTTCATGTTTACCTCACATATTCATATTGTCACGGAATATTGGTGAATAAGAATTTGCATTTACTCTTAGATGGTTGAACATGCAATTAATTTGATAAACTCGATTACCTCCAATTGCTTCACCAATTCTTTTGGTGTTGGTGCTGAAACAATTATGTGGCGGGCATTTGGATTAATGAATCCCTCTTCCACAGCTTTATCAACAAACGATAGCAGAGAGTTGTAGTACCCGTCAACATTTAGTAACCCCACCTACAAATTAATCCAAACCTTGGTTTGGCAATTCTACGGATGGGAACAAAATTACAGATTCCAACAAGACGGGATTAGTCAGTTACCGGTTTGTCATGTATCCCAAGCTGAGCCCATGTTATGACTTCAAGAAGCTCCTCAAGAGTCCCATAACCTCCTGTAAGGAAAGCCCATGAGTTCCTTCCAGATTTTATTATAAAAAAACGTAGGCCATTCATGACATAGTGATAAATGAAAAAAAGGATATCAAATTAACTCTTCTTATAATATCAGCTAGGTATGAAAGAGTAGAAAAATGATTCACGTTTGAACTCTCTGTATCACCAGTTATTTTCTGTTTTAGATTTGGTTTTTCTTCGAGCCACCGCCACATGTATTTCTTGTTGCTATCATCACTCATCAGACAAGCGTTCATATCTGGAGCACCAGAGAGGTCCTAATTAATATTGATATGGTCTTTTCAGTTTTCACCGTCCCTCCTGTCTAGTCTTCCAATACTGGGGGGCAGGGATTGGGAAGTCGATTTTCAAATGACACGAGGGCGCCCTTATAGAACAAGTGACAAGTTATTTGGCCATGTGGGGTTGCGTGCTTCTTCTGACACAAACGTTACGCACCTGATTACTTAGGACGATAAGAACTACCCTGACCGGTCATTGAAACCAGGAAAGCATTATTCTAATGTCAGGTGCAGGTACGAGTTTAAAAGGGTTATCTTGTGAAAGTCATTTTCCTTTAGTTCCCTAGCCTCGGCGGTGAATTCAGTACCATCACGTCACGTTTCGCAGGTAGGAGATGGGAAAATGGTCTTAAACGAGAAGCACAGTTGCTCAGAGAGCCTCGAGAGCTCTAAATTTTTCCGTGTAACAAGTTAAAGGAAGGGGTTCCTCTCTAATCATGACCTCGGGGCATGTAAAAGAAAATCAGGAAAGCTGCATTGGGCTCTGCCCTTCCCAGTCACTTCTGTTATAATCTCACTACATTTAATATTTTCAATTATTTTTAGCCGAACAGGCTTGGCCGGATGTTTCTATTTAGTTAACAGTTTCACCCTTCACTTGTATAGTACCTGGAAGCCGGGGAGCTTCAAACTAGATTAAGAAAACTTGAAGCATTTCTAAGGGATCTACTTTTGGTTGAAGAGGGGAATTTTCCCCCCCCCCCCTTTTTTTTTTGGGGTGATGAAGAGTGGGGAAAGGATTTGAATACAAAAAGAGTAATCGCAGTATAACCTGGTAAGGCGATAAAAGCATCCGAGTGCCTAGCCATCTCTGCCTTTCGCTGATGCATATCTGCCACTGCTTTCACTTCTCCCACTGTTTCGCCAGTGAGCTGCAAAAGGCACAGCATACGCAACATAATTATAAAATCAGGAGAGTAAACCCAAATTTAGAGATAAAAAAAGAAGGCAGGTGTTTTGAAGTATTGTGCTGTTCAGTAATGATGAGCATCGCAGCCTGCAGGAACCGTAGAATAATCCCATACAATTATTTAAGTCCAGCTTTATACTGTACCATTTATTATTACTGAAAATGATTTAAAAAGAAATAGACGACAAGAAGATGTAAGCTATTAATGGCCAACAAAGTAAAACTGAAGAAACTGCATAAAGCCGCTCAGCTGAATGCATTTACTGCTGAAATAAAACAGGAAAAAGGAGAGATGCTGATGCTGCGGTTCAGCTCAGTTGTATTTGAGAATAAAGACTGCTATTTCATTATCGAAAGAAAGAAGACTGCCTGGACCTGGATGAAAGTGAAGAAGACACGGGACAAGGAAGATGATGCAAGTTGGAATGGAATCAAAATCAGAAATTAATTTTAAAAAAGGGGGCGAAGTTGGTCTGATCCTTGATCAAAAAGAAATAAATAAAAAAAACACTTGTAGGCGTAACACTTTATTATGAGAAGGAAAAAGACGTTAAGCTTTTAGCTGAAGCAGACATACCTCTCGAGGCATGAGCGTCTTGGGAATAACTCTGCATGAGACAATACAATGACAAATCAGCGTCAATGGTGGAAAATAGTAACACAACAACATCAGCACAGTGTGGTTGATCATTGACTCTGTTTCATTGATCTTCCTTTCTACCAACATCTTTGGGAGAAAAAAGAGAGAAAAATGTAGAACAGAGTGAGGACTGAGGAAAGGGAAAAGTAATCATACCCAATGACATGCCGACCGCCATCATGAACTGCTTGAGAAACTAAACCCATAAGACCAATGCTTCCCCCTCCATACACCAAATCGATGTTCCTTGAGACCTTCAGACACCATTATTTAATCAAGCCCAATATGCCATAAGGATCCAATACCGAAGCAAATAAATGTAGCTTAAACACTATGATGACACAAAATGGAATAATGATGACCCATCTGGAAAAGAAAATCCCAAAACTCTACATTCAAAATGGTTCCCCACCGGCCCAACCTTCACTAAGCAAGAGGGCACTCTTAACTGAAGCGTACGTAGAAATGTCCAATTTTAGAGAAGCGCTGAGCTTCTCGGTTAATAGCAAAGATCAGAAAAAAAGAGTAGAAAGTCAACTTGACAAAGGTTTAAGGTGACATCGCATTCTGCATGAAATGTAAAAAGGGATAAACTCAACCAAGAGAGAAGCTTGGAGCTAACAGAACGAACGTTAACCAGGAACAATAACAAACATGTCATGAACACAGTAGGTTAGCCCTAAGTTGATGCTGAATATATTTGGAGAATGTTATACGATCAAGTTTTGCAAATTTCCGTCACACCCAGATTAAAACCAAGCCACATAAATTATCCCACAAAATCCTTTTGGGCATTTTGAGAAAAGAGGCATCGGTTGATATAGATTGAACAGAAGTTCAAAAAAGGCATAAAAGATTGCATTACCAATTCCTTGCCAAGCTCAATGGCGGCATCTTGATAGCTACTCTTCTTGCCCTGGCTGCTCCCACAGAAGACGCAAATCCTCTTAAATCTTGACTGCCTCGTTTCACCCTCCATTTCCATCGTTTTATCTGTTAATCACACTCACTCAGTCACTCTCACTCTATTTGCCTATGCGTGTGTGTTGCTTTACAAGTCAGAAGCACTAGAACCTCACTCTTACAAACTCATGCATGTGTCACTGTATCAACTACTAGATGTTTTGTTTGCTTCGCTCCTACTCTTCTCAGTGCCTCCTCCTTCTGCCCATTCAATTTATAAACTCCACCCCCGCCCCCCCTTTACACCTGAGTGCTCTAGCACGCTCTCACCCCCATACCCACACATTTACCCTTGGCACGCGTGGCCTACTGTTCCTGTGGTCCCCACCTAATTTCGTAGGATTATTCAGTGGGCATACAGAATATATTTCATCCCAATATTATTATATTCAATACTGTTTTTCAATTAGTAATAAGCTTGATAATTCAAGGCCAAACTGCCTCTTGCTTTGTTTTGTTTTGTACGTGTTTGTCTCAGGGTAATCTATATTTTTATTTTCTTCAATTTGCCAGGAAGGGAAGCGCTGTTTATTAAATACTTTTCCGTGAAACAGGACAAGCATGAGATATATACCACAAATCAGAAAGTCAAGTGCCAGACAGATAAACGCATCAAGTCAAATACCCATGTAAATACCTCCTTATTTCATTTTTCTATCCCTTGAACCGGAAACCCATTCATGCAGAATTCCACCATAAAAATTTTGGATCATTAGTGCGAAGGAGGAGATGGAAGAGGGTCCTATCCCCAAACAAAGTTGTCATAGCACAAGTCACAAATCCACATGGCGCCAATTATGTATGGGCAACACTGCCACTTTGCCCTGTTTCTCCTTCCACTTGTGCTGTTTTGTATTGCCACTTAGATTTAAAGTGTTGTTGAGTAAATCATATTCTAGACTCTATCTAGAAACAGTGCTGCCTCACTAAGAAAGTGGTTCATTAATAACTTTTCAACTAACCAAAATCAATGGATTCTTAACTCCAAAGACCCCCACCATGAAAGAAATATAGTAAATATACGTGTAGTTATGCAACAAAAGAAAAGTGCAGAATTTGAGTGTCTCTGCTTTACGCCTACAATAAAAGGATGCTTTTTAAATTTCACCCTCGTTACTTTTACCTATGATTAGCCCAGGTTTTAGACAGAAATGTGAGGGTGGGATAATTAAATAATTGATGTTTATATGGGCTATTCTGACAGAGATTTTCTTATTTGCAATTTTGTGTTCGAAAAACAGAACTGTTTACACTGAGCAAGTTATGGGTATTAGCAGAGGTTGAGTTCAGATGGAGCTGCAGCGCCATTGAGCATTGTGCATTGATGATTGAATAAGAAAACATAAGTGGGTTTGGTAGTGCTCTTATTACATCCACTCTCCATTATTCGACACACTTGTTGTAGTCGCAGGAAACATCTGGTATTCATTTCACACGCCCTCTTTCCATTTCCCATGTCCTCTCCATCCTCACTCATTGCATTCGCCCTCTTCTACGCCTGTGGATTTTCCTTCTCCAAAAACCCATTATTTTATATTCGTAAATTTCTTAATATTTTGATGGGGTTTTTTTTATTTTTATTTATGGATTAAATCAAGTTGCTGACACAAACAGTTCCGGCCTTTAAGCTACATGGGTTATTATATATTTATATTGGTTTTGAGGCTCCAATCCCAAAACGGCCTTTCTGGCCTGTTCTTTGTTTAGCTTTAGAAACAGCTCTGTTTGTCTGCTTCCTGCCCATTCCCATGTTTAGAGATTATGAACTCATTATCACTCCTTCTGAATGGGGGATTGAGCTTCTGTATAAAAATTCATTTGAACCTCTTCCCATGCCTGCATGCGCGTTTAAAAGTATGTTTTTGTGTGTTAGTGATAATGCACGTGACAAGAAAACCAAGACAAATACTTCACCTCCCAAATACAAATTACCCATTACTCTTTGATCTCTTGTACATACTTCGATAATATTGAAAGGACATGACAATAATGATGATGCTTATTACTTATGCCACCGGGTATCTGAAAGAGAATTTCCAAAAGGGCCTGAGCTGATGTGAAAGAAAAAAAAACACTAGCTGTTATCGCCCATCATCACGAGCTGCCCAACATCCCCTGATTGTGCATTGCGTTTTGCATATTTCGACTTGGCCTGGTTCGAGAGTGTCCTTATTTGCTCAAGACTCTGTTTCTTTTTCTTCTCTCACACACATACTCGCTTTCGGTTACTTTTTTATTTCACCTTTAAGCAGTCCACATATATGTGTTCGTCTTTCAGCAGTAGGGAACCCCTTTTTCTTTTTAGAAAAGAATGTTTGTAACTGACTTGGTAGGGTCTCAAATTTTGAAATTTAAAACGCGTACCAACTATTCTGTGAAAGAACTTAAATCCTCAGGGGCGACAGTAAAAGAGAAACATTAACAAATTATGCAAAGTTAAGCAATGAATTTATTTTTATCTTCTAGTATATGGGTATTTGGATGGAAACCAAACCATGATTTTAAAAGTGCTTTTACGATTTACGAAGTAAATATATAGAAGAGTTTGTCTCGTTTTGCAGAAAAATGTTTCTGAGAAGCACTCTTCAAGGTTACCAAACACCCCTACATTGAAAAGATAGAAGTGATTTGTATTCATGGTAGTTTTAGGGGAGTGATTATTCTGCAAGAGAAAGGTGGTGGGGTGATAGAATAATCTGAGACCGGGGTGCAAAGTGGAACGTCGTAGACAGGCAAAGAGGCCAGAATTTCGAAACGTGGTGGCATATGGGCCCCTCCATCTTTTCTGTCCCATATGCTCATGGAGTAGCCCCTACACCTAGCCGCAAACACCATCCTTCTTTCTTCTCCTTTCATACCTGTTCCATCAAGTCTTTCCCCAAACAAGACTTTTATCAGTTTTAACCAGTTCGTAGAATTCAATTACATATAGAATTGGTAGTACTAAATAAACTGCGATCCGTGTCAATAATAATGTTGTTCGTTTCTGGGTCTCACACACATTTATGCGTAATCTCACCACTAATTTCCTCTGTGCCATGATAACAAGTTAATGAATGAAACGTTTAGGATGATGTCTTTCATTGATTTTTGCAACGTCGTCCCCCCCCCCCGGGGGGGTCTTCCCAAAAAGGTCTTAATTAAGGTGTCGCTGACAAAAATGATGACTCTTGTTTAATTTGGTCCCCTTTTTTTAATGCCTTTTTGACTGTGCTCCTAATATTCCTTATCCTATGTCCTAACCAACAGGCTTTTAGCTTGTCTTTGATTAGTTTGAAGTTGCGAAGCAAATATTAATCAGATTGGAAAGTTGTGTTGTTTAAGGCCCCTGCATGCCGATGCTTTTTTTCCAAAAGTTTGTTTTCCTTCTTAACTAACTGCTTTAATTTAAGTTACGTCGAGGGCATTAATTTTACAAAATGGCCACATGAACTTGAAATTTAAAAAAAAAAAAAATCGGTGCAAAGGTGTATATATATTAATCCACACCCCTTTTCATATTTGCAATTTGGTAATTTCAACTTTCATGGATCTTCCTTTCCCACTTTCTCTCCACCACCTGTGGCTTTTAATTAGCTTTTGCTATTCTGCTGTGCGAGGGAGGCTGTGAGCTTTTCAACTTCCTCTGGCAACTACGTAAATACCTATTATTAGTCTGATTCCTTTGAACTAAAAATACATATGCAGTAGTCATACTCACTGTAACACCCTTGGACCTTTCATTCCTCACTACTTTAACTAGGCTAATCGTTATGATTAGGTCGGCATTCACATTTCGCAATAAAACCCAATCCTTTATCTATCTATTGTTTCAGGCAAACAAGATGCAATATATATTGATGTCTCTCATCTTTATACTTCACTAAATGAGTTAAAGCAGCAACTACACATTTACACTTCATCCCCAAGCTACTGCAACATTTTGAACAAACTGCTGCAGAAATTAAAATTCATGATCAGAAGTCAATTCTGAAGATCTTAAAAGCAAAGACATCGTTTTAAAGCTGTCTCGTCCCAAATATGAATACTGAGACCACACTATTATGAGCTTGTGATATGAATTGGATGGATTGGATGAAATAGACAGGAAAAAGCAAAAGGGAGGCCGGAGGAATCATATATTTTATGGCTGGATGCATAGTGGAGGAAGAAGAAGACAGAAGGCCTGCCATCTCTGCGTTATAGTGCTTTGACTTTCAGGCCCCTATACGTCATACCTAATCATATACAGGCCACCTCTTTAAGTATTTTCATTCAATTGAGTTTCACCTTAAACCTTAATCCTGTCTCTATCACACTGCAACTTTATCATCGCTACCTCACTTATCCACCGTCCACTACTATCATATATCATCACCATTATTCACACTCAGCATGAAAATGCATGCATACATATTTTTATATCTCATGATACCATATGCGCATGCAACAGATCATGCATACTGATATATATACGTGTGTGCGCGCGTGTGTGAGAGCCTAGCTTGGGAACCTCTCATATCAATCCAATTAGAGATGCAAACTGATTAAGGTTGGTATCCCCACAATATGAAACATCGTGCATGCATCAATGTTGTAGTGGGTTTGGTTCCCTATCACAGAAAAATCTAAATTTAACTATTACTTCTTGATCCACACACACACACACACACACATATAACAGGACTTGCCTGTTTTCCTTGTTGGTTTTGAAAATGTTATCTACTGATAACACTACTCCAGAATGAAAAGCTTTGTTATTATATGGAAAGTTTATTATGGAGGGGACATGGATCTTTTGTATTGCTATTCAACAAATGAGGAACTTTATGAATGAAAAGCGAGATCCATTATTCAATGACTAACTTCTTTAATTTTCCTTTCTTTCTTGTTCTGTTCAACACACACTTGGCTCGCACATGAAACTACCTTTTAATCAGGCTCTGGTCAAACAAATTAAAGTACTGCGAAGCCAGAAAAAGAGATCATCAATGATGGGCAATCAATTAACTTGCGCTTCCTTTTGATTGCTCTCCGAACACAGCATTCCAAAATGTAATGTAAAGTCGAACACAAGTTTCAAGAGTGGCTCTCGGTCAATTAAAACGGTTCATTTGACTTCTACCGTATCCAGCCCTTTTAAGTTTATGACTACCTTATTAGTATCAGTTAGTTTAACTTTCAATTTGGTCCTAAATATAAAATTTCAATCTAATTTGACTTTTAGATTTATTCATTTTTTTTGAGGTAGTCTTTATTGTAGTTGCATATGTTTAATGTTTTATTAAATAACACTTGATTAATAAGGATATTTTGAAAAAGACAACGCTTATTTATTACAGATAATTAACTTAACTAATTTTCTTAATCTATTCAAATTAATCAACTAATTCTTACTCCTCCAGTCCTTAATATAGGACCCAATTGTTGAATTGGTTTTGGTTCTAAATATAAGACCAATTTCTCATATTTATCAATTTTTCTAAATTACCTCTATGGATACTTTCTCAACCATAATCAAGTAGAAGAGGGAGAGAGGTATTAAGAAAGATGATTATGGTGTTTTAGAAAAATGTGTCACATTTCTTATAATTGACTAACTTACCTAACTTTTTTAATTTAATCAAATTAGTTAAATGAGCTTATATTAAGGACCGGAGGAGTATATTGGAGCTGGGAGCAATATCATTTAACCAACAATGAATTTTTCTTTAGCGATTTACCTAAAAACAAAAATAGTCACATTATCCGTAAGAATTTTTTTTTTTTGGCAAGAATACATTTGTAACGTTTGTTTTCAGATTAATTATTTAACGATAAAAACTATAATTTGAATTTATTCCAAATTTTAAAATAACACATATCAAAAGAGATAATTAATTAATGTAACCCTAAGAGTTTAGAACTAATTATTCTGTTGACTCAGATATTCAGTCAATCTAATCGATTAGCATTATATACAGTGGCTATAACTGTTTTAAAAACTAAAGGAAGAACAGGAGCCCCACGTCATTTGTATATCTATATAGCAAACCCGCATTACAGATTGAGATCGAACAGGAGAAGCTGTGCTGTGAAAGCCTGAAACTGATACTTGCAAGCGATCAAAAACCAAATCAGAACTAATAAAAACCGAGTTTTAGTTGCATGGAATCAAACCCAGACTGATGTGTTTGTTGAAGAGCGTTGTTAGTGGGGAAGAAAAGACGAAGGTGGCATTAATAACTAAACATGAATTACTATATTGGTGTTGTTCGTGTGTGTATGTGTATGGGCTATGGTTTCCTCAAAGACCGTGAGCAATAACCTGCGTAAGCCCCAAACAGGAAACTGTGTCACCCATTTCCCAGACAACAAGCTGATGACATTCTCATGAGCCACCACCGCCCAAAGTGTTTCTAGGAAATTTCATCCCTCTTTCTATATAGGACTATAAAACAATTACATGCTGCGTGTACTAATTAAGTTTCCCAACAAGCTGGCGTGCATTATAATGTACTACTCGTACCTATTCATGTTCATCGCTGAATACTTTATATTTTGCTCTCAGCATTTCCCCTTGAGGTAATTAACTAATGGCTATACACCTAGAAACAGCAAGTGGAAACAAAAATATTGCAGAGACATGTGGTCGAAGTTAAAGGTTATATGCTAATGTCGTGTTACTGCGTGTGTGCATATATATATATATATATAGAGAGAGAGAGAGAGAGAGAGAGAGACAGATATAGGGTTAAGAAGGCAGGCATGAAATGGTGGAAGCATGGATGGCTTATGATGCTTGACGTGATATTGAAAGAATGAATGAAGTCGTTGCATCGATAGTAGCGGAAGGGAATTAAAAGGTTAAAACATGTCTGTAATTCTCCTGTGTTGGCTTGGCTTGCAAGACAGATTTGGCAGGGTCAAATGATATGTCTGAAGCTAATCATTACCCCTGTTAACTAAAGTCAATGAGTAGAACAAACGGAGATGGAGAGGTTGGTTAGGAAATTGCATGGGACGATGAGGATAGGACAAACAACAAACAGGATGAAATTTTTGACCCTACCAACTAAATTCACGAAGAAGGAAGGATCTTTTTTTCTTGAAGGAGAAGAAGAAGAACATGGTGTTTTTAGAAGGAGAAATGGATTTGGAATATTCTTTGGTAAAATTAAGTGGAATCCGACATTAAACTTTTGACATAAACAAGTGTAAAGTACCAGTTGCCGCCCACACACTAGTTCTCTATTGAGACCCCACCTTGTCCTGCGGAATACGCGTTCCCTTCCTCTATATGCCTGCGATCCCACTCGTCACCTCTCTCTTTCTTTTGGGCCTTTTTTCCAATTAAATAATTCTCCAACAACCAAGTGAAACGACCTGGCCCAATAGGGGAATCCAATTCATTCGGGCCCTGGACCTTACTTGACCCGAAACAATGAGTCGTTCCGGCTGGCCATTCTCTGCTCATCATGCAAACCATACTGTGCATGGCATGCCCACCCAACCCTATTCGTAGTTTCTTGTTTAATCCGTGCAGCGGTCACGTCCACGAATTATAAATAACAAATTATTGAATAAAAATTAAATACCAGACACCAATTTTTTTTTTCATAGTTTTAAAATTATAAAATGCTTAACGTGAAAACATATAAGGCTTACACTAATTATTCCAAAAAAAGAAAAATTGTAGTGGCGCTGCTCACTGGATATAACAACTCGGGATGTGTTGCCAGGGGCCGTTCATACATATGAACCAAGTTATATTCCGCGTCAATATCGCTCATTCAGCCAAACAAACAAACAAAAAAGTAGCTAACTGTTTTAAGAGATGCAAAAACTTGCCTGAGCTTTACTTTATTTGAGAGCCGTTGACCCTATCACAAGCTCCATTAAAGGCCCTTGGCCTTGATCGGAGATTATTATATTGCCCGCTATTCACACATATGTATGTAACTCATATAGTGCTTCGTGGATCTTGCATGGTGAAGTCAGGTTCAACAGGCTTCCTCAATGAACCAAGAATGTCAAGATCAGAACCATATCGCAAGCTCCCACCTCTCAGGGGAGACCTTGTGAGATTAGTGGAGTATTCCATGTGGGGTTGCAGAGGTGCAGAGAAGTATTCCATGGCGGTATAACCCGGAGACACAGTGGACAAAGCCAATTGATTCTGCTTCTTCCTGAGCTCTCTGGCCTCTCTTCTCCTCTTGTAGTTAAACCAAGCTGCTTGTATGAAGCAAGCAGCCCATGTCCTCCATTGCTGGGAATAAAACCTAAAGGTATGCCTCAATTGTTTGCTGTGTAGCCTCCGGAACTGATCTGCCACGAATTGTAGGTCCTCAGCTATGAGTGCAAAAGCTTCCACATGGGTTATGGCTTTCACTGTGCGGGTTGATGAAGGAAGCACTGCGCTCGGACGAGGGTCCAGAACCCACGGCAACAGTTCTTCGCCACAGAAATCACCTGCCCCTATTCTGCAGGAATTGAAGAACCCAGTTCTGCCACCATTGGTTGTGTGTGAATCCAAGCGACCTCGAACTATGAAGAGCATCTCATTCAGTGGGTCACCTTCGCGAACGAGCCTTGTCCCTGGGGTGCATAGAGATGGCTTCAGCCTTTCGCATATCGCATCCAGCATCCTCTCGTCCATCTGATCAAATAGTGGTACCTGACATATCGGCATCACCATGTCAGTTCAATTCAACAGATTTGTGGCAACCAAAGGATGTAAAATATGTTGGAATGACCTACTTGTCGGACTAGATTGAGGCAGAGGTGACGTTTGATGTCGCGTCTGAGATCAGCAGGAAGGTCTCTGAGAATGACTTCCTCGTCAACTCCACGTGTGGCAACCCATCTGAATTGCTCGTGTCGCCGAACATTTTTCTTCAGCTCATATGGTAGCTGCCTGTGGCGCATCCATCTCTCTATATCTGTCCTTCTTGTTCTCCATTCTTCCAGCCTCATGGTTGTCGATTGCAGGTACATCTGTTGGTTTTAATATCATAATAATAGTAATTATATATATGCTGCCTGTCAGGATAATGAAGAGGAAATTTGGGCCATCTTCTAGTCTTGTATTACCTGCATGTTGCCTATAAGCTGGGCGAAAAGTACCAGGCCTAGAATTGCTATGATCACAGCAAAATTAATCTCTGCAACATGAGTGCTTGTCAAGAGGTTCTGTCCCAGAGAGCTGCAAAACATATAGTGGAATGGTTAATCAGTTTCTAATCTAATAATGAATACTATCGTCTCTGATCCTCAATGAATTCATCGTACTCTCTGTCACTGATATCTATACAACATCAGATACCAACTTTGGAGTTACCTGAGATTCCTGAGTCCCCACCAAAGACAGTAGAAGTATTTGATGAAGAACTCGGAGCCCGTGATTCCCAGAGTCAGCGCATCAGCAAAAATGCCAAATTGAAAGAAATTATTGTTGGGATCACATAGACCCGAGACATTGCTTGCTCTGAACCAAGCTACCCTATCCGGATCACCAACGCTGCCACACTCCAGATAATAATACTGGCAATGTGGGCGTTGAAGAGTACAAACTTTTTTCCAGCACTCCTCCTGCCTTTCAATGGCTAAGAGGTACCAGCACGACCCTAAAACCTGTTCTAAAAGAAAATTAGTTTTGTCACCAAACTATCCAAAATTTTAATGCAGATAATGATCGGTAATAGTGACTTACATGACTTGCCAGCATATACAGCACGAGATGATATGCTGCCCCAGCCCAAGCTTTTTCCATCATTACCCCCTTCGCCTTGACGATTTGTGATGATAGAGGGAAGATGAGATATAACCTTAAAAGGTACTGGAAAATGGTTGCAAGGCGTAGTATATGCCTTGAAGTAATCATTTGTGAACACTTGAGATTCGGAATTACAAGCCATATTAACACCTACACGTATATATATGTACATATTCAAAGTGTTCCAATGAGAGAAAAATGCATGCTCACAACTGAGGTATTGTCTAAGGAGTAACATACCTGAGGAAAGGGCTGGGCAGCCATAATATCAAGCCAGAAGTCTCTTTGAAGATACTTGGATGATATCCTGGAAGGGTCGATAATGAGCTCTCCTCTACCAAAAACGCGAGAGGAAGGAGCAACATAGGCAGTTTGAAACCGGACATAAATCTGGAATATGTAAAAGGCATCCACCATGGAGCGAATTATGGTGAGGGACACTTCGAGGCGAGGGGATAAATCAATGCATTTGTCTTTCTTAGCCACTGGCAAGTAAAAGAACAAGGGATCCACAAATAAAGAAACCAGACATGCTATCAAGAAGATTTTGTTCCATCTGTTCACTCTTGGTCCCCTGGGATCCAATACCAACTTCTCTGTGGTATCATAATCCTCAGAGAAGACCCTAGAAAGCTCCCTTTCCTTCCATAAATCCATCTGTTTGCCATTCATCTTATAGGCCGGCTTTGACATGGGACTTTCTTTGTTTAGTCTCAACTCAGTCTCAAGATCATCCTGAAACCTGAATGCACATATTAACTAAGAATGTCAGCATCAAAACTAAATCAAAAGGTATTGGTATCCAGTAGGATATGGGATAGGGAAGAATTGGCAAACCTCACAGTTCTTGATTCACCAAACGCCATACTTCAGACTCTGATTCTTTGCCGGGAAAGAGACTTAATGGAAACCCATATATACAAGTGTATCTACTGTCTACCGCCAGGAAAAGACGTGATTTAAAAAAATGGACCACACAAAAATGAAGTCAATTTTTTCTTAGTGCAGTCCCCAGAAATCATGTGAACAGAAAGTAGGACAACTCCGTCTATTGAGAAGTAGAATCAGCGCTTTCGGGATTTTCCATTAAAGTGCGGGAAAAACTTGTGAGTTTTAAAAGCATAAGGAAGGATTCAAAGTCGCTGCTTGGCCTTCACGGTCAGTGCAGTAGAGCCAAGGGCAGTTGAGCCACAAAGTTACCTGTTATCCAGCTGTTGCTTTTTGTATTTACCATGCATGACTTTAAGGTACAGAAGGGCAACGAACTGAAAAATGGCACATTGGACTGCCCGGTGAAATGAGAAGAAAGAAGAATACCAACTGTAAGAGACAATTATGACAAAAAGGTCGAGAGAAATGTGATAACAACAACATGTCACTAAAAGTAATTAAAACGCCTGAGGTCTGAACAGACGTTAATTAGTGAGTATTACTTGTGCGGGGAGATGCACGTGATCCCTTTACTTGTGGCCACAACAATGGATCCTATGTCTTCATGGTAAAGAACGAGACTGCACCAAGAATATAAACTTGTATTTATTTCCATTTTTGTGTGGACGACATATGGAGGAAGGAATGATTAATACTTGCAAATTTTGATAAATCACACATATCAAATGGTCAATTCTCACATATCAGTTTGGATTACTAAATATAGCGGATACATAAAGAGAGTTTTCTGGAGTTGTCGTAATTTATTTACTGTACATGTTTTATATTGTGTGCCTGGTATTATTAAGTTGTGGACTACAAGTTGCCCCTGTCCACAGAAAGTGGATAGAGAGGGACTGGCAGAAAAATCGTGAGCTTGGTCAAAAGTGAAAACGAATGCAAATTGCACAAGTCATGGCATTGAAGACCAGGCCCCCCACAACCACACCACCCCACCCAAACCAAGCCGAACTGGCTTCATTATAGATATGGTACGCACAGATTATAAATGTGGATAAGGAACAGCGGTTGGTTGTAGAAACATCCATTTATTACCCTCCAAATAAAAGGCTTTAACTTCAGTAATACCTCCCATCCTGTAACGCACAAGATAGATTAATGCGAAGCCCCAAGATCAGGTCCCAAAAAATTAATTTGCCTTGTACTTCCACATATTCTCTTAAAGCTAGACTAGTAACGCTAACATGTTATGATGGCCCATATATACTAGTCATGAAGTCATCAGATTTATGTTAAAGAATTCTCACTCCCAAACTCGACTAGAATTGTCGTCACAAAGTTCGCAGACGAGGTGCACTCCTCGGCAACCAAATAAATGGATTTACAGTTTCAGCAGTAAATAATTCTCCTTGCAACTGTGCAGAAATAAAATCCTTCTACAATATCACAGGTAGCCAAGATATCACAACACTCATCTACGAACACAAGCAAAATGGTTTATATTTGCGAATACAATCAAACTTCAAAAAGAGACACTAATCAACTCCTCGGGCAACACATGAGCACCCAGTTGCAAAGCGAGTAGTGCTTTTAGCAAACTGTGGGAAAATATCAAATAAAGTGCACCCGCGTCCACGTAAATCCCCCAACAACCAGTCGCAGTTTTAAGCAGATACCAAGAACCCACAATATAGATTGACGAGAAAGAATAGCAGAAAGCTCCACAGTTCGATCTTTCAAGGCATCACTGCATTAAAATCAAACGGCACCTATTTGATAGGCCCAGATGGAGCGATTGCTTCGCCAGCTACATATTAGTGGTTGAATATTCAAAACGGACGCCTTGGCTTGGCATCAGCTAATGACACTCTAATAGCTCTGCCATTCAAGTCCTGCAGCAAACATACAAAAATAAGATTCTGGAAGTCACATGCACGGTCAAAAAATGATGTCATTGCTAATGCAGATTATAATTTATAAATATATGACGCCTCAGCCTGAGTGGAAACATGGTGTTTCACGGCTTCATTCATAAGTTAAAACATGCATAACGTGCATTCACTGTGATAGAGTTACAATCATGGAGTTATTCTCAGCATATCTATCTAAACACCGCATAATGAGTGTAGGTCAGCGCAAGCAACCCTGCAGTGCTAAGAATCGGGATTAAACCCAGATATGACATCAAACACTTGAAAAAATTTGACATCTAAAAGATGCATTTATCCCATAATTAACTCCTCTTTGTTCAAGCGGATAATTTCATAATTTTCATGCTGAATATAAAGCTTTGCTCGTGTAGCAACATCAGATTTCAACGGAGAAGAATACATCATATCGTTCATTGAAAATGCTGCTGCCTATTATTGTCTTAAATGTCAATCACATTCACATCTACCAGACCAAAAGGCAAACGGCAAAATTATTAAACATGCACTTAGTGAGGTAGAAAGGTTTGGCGTTTATCTTACCACACCATCTAAGGACTCAATAGCACCGCTGACCTCTTCAGCACTGCTGTAAGTCACAAATCCAAATCCTCTTGACCTTCCACTCTCTCTGTCATAAATCACCTTCGCTTCTAAAACCTTTCCCTGCTCAGCAAACAGATTCTCAAGCGCCAAGTTATCTACACCCCATGCAAGATTACCGACATGAACACGGTTTCCAGTATCCGAAGCAAAGCCACCTCTGGAACCTCTGAAGGGGGCATTCTCCTTCCGGGGAGGAGGTCCAAAATTTACTCTCAATGCCCGCCCATCAAGTTCCTAATAATTACCACCACACATTACTCTAGATGTGATTAAAAAAAGCTCAAATACAGGAGATATAAGAAAACAAACTCGGCATCCAATTTCAATTTGAAACAATCAATACTCCTAAATTTGGTGAAGGCACACAGCAATCTAAACAAAATAAGAAATGCTCTAAAACCAACTATCAAGTCAGAAAAAATTGTGTTCCGATGGGAAAAAAGAAATTGAGCATGACCGCCACACCACAGTAACATAAAGTACTTACGTAGCCATTGAATTGTTGAGCGGCTGCTTCAACTTCCTCGGAGGTGGACATGGTCACAAAACCAAACCCCCTGCTTCTTCCGGTCACTTTATCATAAATTACCTGCGGTAAGACGAACAAGTTTAGAACATAAAGAGAACGATATCAAATCTTGAGACCTCAAAATCGTGTCAGTAAGAACATAATTTTCCGCCAACTTTGGCATACCCGATTGCAATAAATTTAAAAACTGAAGAGAAAATACACCTCAACCATCTCGACAGTTCCAGCGCTCTCGAACAATTCAGCGAGTTGGGCACTGTCAACGCTGAAGGGAAGATTACCCACGAAGAGTTTGAGGTCGGGGGAGTAGCTAGGCTCGTCTTCATCAGTCACCATCTCCTCTTGTTCGAACTCAGAAGAGAGAGCAACATTGGGGATAAATCGAGAGGCAGAAGGCGCGTGGAATGGAAGAAAAGAGACAGACAAAGAAAGGGGCTTCGAATTCAACCGGAGAGACGAGGAAGATTCAGAATGTGGAAAGAACAAGGCTTGTCTGGCAAAGTTAAGTGACCGGAACCCTGAGGTGAATGTAGGAAGGGCTAAGGAAGCGGCGGAGGTAGACATGGTTTCGGGGCTTCGGCGCTACAACAAGAGATAAGGCTCCCAAAGATAAAGGGTTTCCGAGGGATGTTGATTATATAAATCTCTTCGCGGGAGTGTAACTGCGCGAGCAAGAGGATATTTATTGAAGGATAGACAAGGAGGGATGGACTGAAAGGGGATGAGGTGACTGGATTTACTATTTTGCCCCTTGAGATATTTTTCCCCCTTGGTTGTGGCGCAGGCGAACCGAGGATATTTTGAAATGGCCGAAAAGAAAACGAACAGCTAATATTTTGTCTTGTAGTGATGGCCCAATGGGCAGAGATCCAATTGATTGTAAGTGGGCAATTGGACATCTGCGTGTGAAGCTTCTTGTTTTGTATACTTCCAAGTGCGATGTGCCCTAACTTGGTCCTTCCAAATTCTATCTATTCACCCCAGTTTCATTTGCTCTCGCCGTATAAAGTTTGGCATTTTTATTTCATTATTTCCCGACAATCAAATCGAATTTTTTTTTAATAATTACAAGTTACTCTGAAATAAACCGCTCAGCATTTTTACTTATCATACATAGATTATCTACAGATGGAACTAAAGAAATTAAATTTAAAACATAAATTGTTGCTTTCTCTCTCTCAAATCATCCGCGCATCACAATTCTGCCCCCATGCTCCCGCCGCCTCAAAATTTAATTTAAACAAGAAAAAAAGAAAAAACAAGGTGAACGATATGGGCCTTCTCTTGGAGCCCATATTCAATGTAAACAGCTCAGGTGCAGGAAATACGGCCCATATAAGGCCCATTGGACATAATTAGAAATACGGCCCATATAAGGCCCATTGGACATAATTAGAGACGCCAGCCTTGTTTTCAATTCAATCGTCAGACGGTTCGATGAATTAGATTTTAGGAAAGGCCGAGTGCTTCTCATGGAACTGTGTAGTTGACTTCCTTTTTTAATAAACTTTGAAACACGGTCACAAAAATTCATATTCATGATCTTTCAATATAACAAAACGGCGAAATACTAAAATATATATATAATCTTCGTATTGTAAGTATTTTCTAATCATATCTGAACAGGTAATGTTAGGGCTCTGAACAAAGAAATTGACAAATTAAAGGAACCGTGCTACACAATTTTTCTTTAAAGAAAAAAAAACGTAAGAGGTCTACAGTTAAAATTTAGAACTGAATAGTTTGACCGCACTTATTAATATTTTGACTCTAGTTTAGTTGCATAGTTTACTGACCATGTCTGGGGTCACTTGTAGAGAGCAGAGAGCTGAAAAACTTGGGCTGTTTGGTTTGAGGGGAGGGAGGGAGGGAGGGAGGGGTAGGGAAGGGGAGGGGAGGTTTCATCCTCACCTTGTTTGGTTTGATTAAAAAGGAGGGGAGGGGAGGGTATTTAATGATCCCTTATTTGGTTCAAGGAGGAGAGGGGAGGGATAGTAATAATCAATTTACCATTTTACCCTTACATATTAGTTTATGTTTTTTATTGAATATTATATAAATTAATTTACATCTTAATTTAATCATATAATTTAATAAAAATTCAGTCTTATCATGTTAATATGTGTATTAAAAAATTGGTACAGTAATTTTTTATTCTAATTAATATAATAATATATTTAAAATAATCAAATTAACAAATTTTATATGCTCTAAGAAAAATGAAATTTTATTTTCTTTAGGCTATCTTTTTTTCCAGCTTTAAAATATATTAATAAATAATATATTTATAAAAAATTAATATAATATTATAATTTTTTATTTAAATACTTTTTATTTTTAAATAATTTTTATAATATATTTTTTAATATAATAATGTATATATTTTTATTTTTTACTTTGGATAATATATTTTTTATTGAAATAAATATTATAATAATATATTTTGGGTAGAAGTGGAATATTAAAAAAACTACAGGGTATAATGGTCCAAAATTTTGGCTCCCCTCCAAAAACCCCCAATTTGGAGGGGAGCCAAAATGGGGGAGGGGAGGGGAGGGGAGGGGAGGGGACATTTTGGCTCCCTCCCCTCCAAAATTTTAAACCAAATGAGGGGAGGGGCTCATTTTCCCCCCTCTCCCTCCCCTCCAAACCAAACACCCCTTAAAGGAGATAAAAGTTCATCTTTTTTTTTTTTTTGGTTTTGCCACATAATAGGTCATCGGATTTGCTGTTTGGGAACTCTTCCAACCAATACGCTCGACATCATCGTACCTCCTGTAGCATTTGGTTGTAAAGACGTACAGCAAACATAACAAAAATAGTTGGTGACCAAACAATCAAATGGCTCTCACCTCCCATGCCGAGTGACATGAAAATTAATATTTTCAATATTGTCATGCAACTGAAGGAAAGAGATATTCCTCAGTGTATATTGTTTGTCAAATAATTCAGGCTCTTCGATATGGAATATTGTTACCCACCATCATAAACTATATCTTCCTTACCTCCCAAGCTGCTTCTTCTTCTTCTATTCCCATTTTAGATTAAATGAACAATCTGACAAAACGTTAGAATAATATTGTTTATCGAATAGTTTAAGCTAATTCTATGCAGAATAATGTTGTTTATATATCGTCTACAGTAAACTATATTTCCCTTATCTTCGAAGCTTTTTTAACAACCATTTCAGATATTAATGAACATTCTGACAATACGTTACTTCTTCCACCTTCCTCTTCCCACTTTCACATATCTTTCACTGCACCAAACAAAATTCACCTTGCCAGCTTTCATCTCCCCCTCCTCATCACTCCCACCTTTCATTTACTCCTCCGGTCCTAATTATAAGACCCAATTGACTTATTTGAGGAGATTAAGGAAGTAAGTAAGTTAAGTTGTTATTTATAATAAATAAGTGTTGTCATTCCTAAAATATCCTTGCTAATTAAGTATATTGGCTAAAAAATATTATTAGAAGGATTATCTTGGAAAAAATGTATAAATATAAGAGAGAAAATGGATTGGATCTTATAATTAGGACCAAATAAAAAGTCAAATTGGGTCTTATAATAGGACCGGAGGAGTATATTACCGAACACAGCACAGGAGATGTAATAAATGATTTGAAACGACAATAATATGTGCGCTGTGAAACATCAAATGTCAACTCACGTAACACAGATAAATAAACGTGTCTTAATAAATCAGACGCTAAATAAATGAACATACATGGGAATAAAATCCATCCATTATTATTTGCCTTGATTGTTTGTTTATGATGATAGTAATTAATTATTTAATTTTTTAATCTTTGTAAATTAGGTAGAAAGCTCCTATAATTAGGAATGGCTATGGTATGGAGCACTTGTAATTCACGATAAGTATTACAGCTGAGTTATGTGGAATAACAAAAGGGTATCGTGGATCCCACGAGTGGAATATTCCAGCCTTTTATAAATCGTTTAAAACTCTTTACCAAGCTCGATCAAAAGTGGCTTTCAAATGTGTGGCTGATAATAATTGGTACCAGTGGAGAAGCAGTTAGGAAGCTTTGCACAGTTTGACCGTGGAGTTATAGTCTCCACTTACAGGCTTGGTCCGGCCACGAAGTTCTCCGATGAGATTTCAGTCACAAAAATTAAAAGTATGGATCCATCGATGTATCTTGCATATCTTCAATATAAGGGCACGCCACCACAAATATCATATCATATTCCTGTTGAATCTGATTTGCAATGATCCGTCAAATACAATGCATTAAAAATTAGGATTATTGCCATTCAAAATAAACAATAAAAGCATTATATACATGTAGTTACAATGTCCATTTTAAGTCGCATTGACCTGGCTTTTTCTCCTGGGGACTCTGTATTTTGGATCCATAAAGAGTTAAAGACAACTAGACAATCTCCTCTATTCTGCTAATTATTTTTCTTTCCTCTCTCTATCTCTCTCTACAAAAATAAAAACACAAACTTAGTCTTGCTAAGACTCGTGAACTTTAAGAAAGCATTGGGTAATTTTTCATTCTATTATAAAGAATTCATCCTTACGTTAAAACAAAAAAAAGGAAAAAAATTAGGAAGGATTAATCGTTAAAATTTTGTAAACAATGATAATTTGACAAAACGAGACCTTCCAATCAATAACATATATAAGGACTGGATTGTTGATAAAGCACAATACGTAGTGTGATTCATGTAACCGACTCCACCCAGTGGGATAAGGCTTGTTGTTGTTGTTGTTTTGTTGATGATGATAATTTGACAAGTTTTTATACCAGAAAACACTGGTATTATACGTATTTTATACAGGGTACTTTTGCCCATTTCCCCATATTAAATGGTGATACAGCGCAGCAAGTTAAACGACTGGGTATAATCATGGGTTGAACTCTTCAAACTTTAAATAATAATGGAGAAGTGCTATAAAATACTACCTCCGATTCTAAATATAAAAACCAGTTGACTAATTTAAATAGACTAAAGAAATAAGTTAAGTTAGTTATTTGTAATAAATATGTGTTGTCTTTCTTGAAATGTTTTTGCTAATCAAGTGTATTGGCTAAAACTATCATTATTACAATTACTACCTTAAAATAAATAAATATGAGAAACAAAATATATTATAGTCTTATTATCACATTATCTGCTTCGATTGATAATAGGAGTATTATCAACCATATTTATTTTTCTTCCGAACTTTAATCCACACGCACACTATATATTTTCTTTCTACTCAAGTATAATGTACTTACCAACCATTGATTTTATTTAAAATGCCGTTTTTAATTTATAAAGGAAAAAAATCGCAAAACGATCGAAACCAAACCTTGTAGATAGTGTGTTTTTAGCGAGGAGCGTTGACAAGTGAGTGGTATAAACTTGCGACAGTCTCAGTGCTATCTTTTATATATATAAATATGTATAGACACACACACACAATATATATATATTTATATATTTATACATATATGTGTATATTTTCTGACTGACCGGAGGAAGAGACGGGTCAGCGTTCAAATCAGTTGGGTCAGCGTTCAAACAGGGGTGGCGATTTGGTGGAATTTCAAGAATAAATATTCACTCTTAATTAATTAATTAGCTAATTGTCTATTTTAAAAAATCCAAACAGTCTTTGCTTGACTTGCAATCTCTACACGGTGCACAGGTAAAAAATATATATATATATAATATATATAAATAGTTAGATGTCAATTATCATGTGCATACCAAGCCTCTACTCCGGCCACAACAAACACCCTTCCCACCAACTTCATCCACTATCTCTTCTTTCATCACATCGCTCTCTTTCCCTGCTTCATTTTCCATGTTCACATTGCCTTTTCATCTTCTTTTTTTGAATATATAAAAATAATAACAACGATAATAAAACGTCCCGTTGGCCGCAGAGGGTGGGTGGTGGATCTTGGGAAGTTAAACCATTCCTTTTTTTTTTTCTCTCCCGTGATTCCTTTATTGAAAAGCATGATTTTCAATGTTCCGTTTATGTGATATTATCTCATGTAATTAATACTCCTCCGGTCCTTATTATAAGACCCCATTTGACTTTTTATTTGGTCCTAATTATAAGACCAATCCATTTTATCTCTTATATTTATGCATTTTTTTCCAAGATAATCCTTCTAATTGATAGTTTTAGCCAATATACTTAATTAGCAAGGATATTTTGGAATGACAAGTTATTTATTATAATAACCAACTTAACTTACACTTCCTTAATCTCCTCAAATAAGTCAATTGGGTCTTATAATTAGGACAGGAGTATAAGAGTTATTTTATTTTTATTTGATCATAATTAATATTCAAATTTATTCTATTTTTTATATTTATTTATTTTTAAAAGTAGTTTTTGTAGTAGTTACGTATATAAAGATTCTATCAAATGATAATTTTATCTAATACATATGATTAACATAGTATTTTAAAAAAGAACTTAACAAACTTTTCTAATCAACTCAAATAGTAAACTAATTTTTGTGAGCGGAGATAGTATATGTAACATGCATGTATATGTGTGCATGTGCCCTGGGAATGCATTAGTTACGTATTAAACTACTATAAATATATAGTCAATATATTGAAATTGAAAGGCAAAAGCAATGCACGGTATATATGATCATCTCTTATAACTATATAACAAATGCAATACTATAAGCAGTAATTGACCTTTTTTTTTTCCCGGCCACGAGCAATGGGTGGTTTGTTTTGACTGTGGAAGGCAAAAGGCAAAGCCCAAAAATAAAATAACAAAATGAGGGGAAGAGAGGGATCGCCACTCGCCACTCACTAAGCACCTTCCCGTTTTATTTAAAGTGGGGAAACGTAGAGGATATAATGGTGCTATCAATGGTACAGGTTTTCCCACTTAACATTTTAAAAAAATACTTTATCTTGGATATAAGATCTGATTTTTGATACTAAATACTACCTCGGGTCCTATTTATAAGAACTTGTTAACTAATTTGAAGAGATTAAGAAAAAAAGTTAAGTTAGTTATTTGTAATAAATAAGTATTGTTTTTCTAAAATATCCTTATTAATCAAGTATATTAGCTAGAACTATTATTGTTAGAAGGACTATCTTGTAAAAATGTATAAATATAAGAGACAAAGTGGATTGAGGTGTTATATTTAGAACCAAAATAAAAGTCAAATAAGGTCTTATATTAAGAATCGGAGGTAGTATAAAAGTTTAATTTATTTGTTTCTCAAATTTATAATTTTTTTAATCTTCATTATCACTTACATATATTAATTAGGTTTTTCATCAATAAAATAATTTCCCATGTTGATGATAAAAAAATAAGATGCATTTATTTAAAAATAATTGCGCAGCATGAAACGTTAAGAAACTAGCTGAAATGCCACGTTGGAAACAGACATGAATGGCGCGCCCAGGAACGGAATAGCTGAGCTGGCATCAAGGCCGGGGGGCGAAGACCAGATGCCTAAGCGGGCGGTGGCCGTTAGATGCGCACGTCCTCCAACGGCGTACCTGCTTTGCCACCAACCCCGCCTGCTAGTGCTGCTGCTTCTTTGTCTCCTCCACAACCCCACCTACCGAATCCTCACTTTATCCATCCACCCCCCACCTTCACCCCCGATGTATATGTTAGCTCTGCCTAATGCTCTACTCTTGACATCATTCTTATCATCATAATAATAAGCACCTCACACTTTTTTTTTTAAAATTTATTGTTGCGCTTGAATGTGGAACCATTTCTTTTATATATAAGTTAGTTCTGATTCTGAATGTAAAATTTGGTTTATAGTGTAAATTATATTATAAACTAGAAATAATATTAAATTTTAAAACATACGTAAATAGTTAAAAAGTATAAGTTGTTCAATCACATATGGATGTATATAAATTTCTGAAAATTTTATCTTTAATTGGACCTAACAATATAAAAAGGAGAATTCAAGTCCTATATAAGAGAAATAATTACTAAAAAAAATTTCATAACAATCTCAACAGCTTACAATAACAAGTCCTATAATGAGAAAGCAACTTTTGGGACTTATTTTTGAATTGTTTTTTTTTTTGTTTGGGTCTATTGTAATTTTCTCATATAAAAATAAATCACCAAACACTCAGTTTTGGTTTTTTTTTTCACGTTTTATAAGGTAAAAATATTTATCTTATGCGGCACGAAATCACCGAAATTTGCAGCTAATGAAAGGTCTAGCGGAGTGCTCATTAATTATAATGATTAATGCCACCGGGGGTGGCTTTATCGGGCGTGCACTCGTCCCCGGCGGTGCTCTGGCACTGTATCTACATTAATTCACTCAGTACAGTGCGTAGCAATCGCCCATTCCCATGACTCGTAGTTAGCCACGATTCCCAGTCTTGTGCAGCAACCCTCTCGAGTCTTTATCTTTTCATTTTTGTCACGTGTATTTATGTTCTCAATGGAAAGTGACCATTAAGGCCCTCTTCAGTCTTCACAAACTTCCCAATTTAACACCTTCTTTTAATAAAACCATGAAATGGATGGGCCACACACAGCTCATCAAGCCTTGCGCACCACAAGTCCCATTTCTTATTTTGGCATGGAACATTAATTGTATTTAACCAAACACTCTTTATTACGTAAAAAAAATCTTAAATTAATGCGAGCAATAAAATGTCTCCATTCATGAAAAATGTTTCTTGAATAGTTGAATGAATCCTTAAATTTAAGTGGTTCATATTTGATTTGAGTTCATCATAATTAAGTTTAACCTTTTCAAGTAAGATGACCGACGTCATACTTTTTTTTTCTCCCCTTTTCCAAATACAGCTTTTAAAAACGTGAGTACGTTTTAATTCAGAATACTGTATTATTTAACTCGTGATCCAACGTAGTTCTTTAAACTACAATAGTAGTTAGGTAGATGGCTCAGTTTCCCAGAATCTACTATAAAAGCCCGACTTCTCTACCTCACCAACTCAGGAAAACCAAGCCTTCACCTGTAAGTTTCCAGGATTTCCTCTCGTCTGCTTAGCAGAAGGCCCTCATATATTCTCTCAACCCCAGGCATTCCCTGAATCTGTAATTCATCGACATGGAAGCCGTTGCTAACGTTAACGCCACAGCCGAGAGCTTCTGCCTGAGCGGCGGACGAGCTGCTTCTGACCCACTCAACTGGGGTGTAGCCGCCGAATCACTAAAGGGCAGCCACTTGGACGAGGTGAAGCGCATGGTGGAGGAGTTCCGGAAGCCGGTGGTCCGCCTCGGTGGCGAGACCCTCACCATCTCGCAGGTGGCCGCCATCGCCGCCCACGACCAAGGTGTGAAGGTGGAGCTGTCGGAGTCGGCCAGGGCCGGCGTTAAGGCCAGCAGTGACTGGGTCATGGATAGCATGAACAAAGGCACCGATAGCTACGGCGTCACCACCGGCTTCGGCGCCACTTCTCACAGACGAACCAAGCAAGGCGCTGCTCTGCAGAAAGAGCTTATCAGGTACGTGAATCTGTAACGCCTATTCACCATCTTTCTTTCTTTTTACATGTTAACCGCGCTAGTAAAATAAATTTGGCCGCATTCAGGGGGGCGATTGGTTAAAAAATAATACAGATAATATGTATGCTTTGAAAACTTCTATTCTATCAAAGTTATTTCTCTGAGAGAATGACAGAAAAAAAATTAGAAATTGTAAATCTCAAATCAGGGTTGATGACACAATTTTATTTTGTATTGACAAGTTTGAATTTACAAATGATAATAAATTTTTGTTGACATTTTTTGTCTGGCATTTATAAAACTCCAGTTTCTTTTTCGTTATTTTCCCTGCTTCTTTTGTTGAAATGACACGATCGGGCGTTCCGCTTTCTTGTATTTATTGCCTGGTGTTTTTTTTTTGCGAATGATCATCTGGCACTTAAAATTTTGATTAAGTTATAACTCATCAATCTCCGGATTTTTTTTGGGGCGTCAAAATCAATCTCCGGATGTTAAGTTGCGGTAATTTAATTTATATAATTTTAACTTCAGTTAATCCTGAACTTCTAAATCACAAGTCAGTGCAAATCATTTTCTATAATTTTTCTTGAATAACTCTATAGAGTTAGGCTCAAATAGATTAATAAGGGCTAGTCACCAATTTTTCTCCTTGAAAATGATTAATTTTTTTAAATGGTTAAAATAATAAAGACGAAGTTCAAAAGGAATTTATATCAATTCAGAATTCACAATTTAAATTTTAATTGAGTAAGAACAAGTGA
The DNA here is from genome assembly GCF_004799145.2 of Neltuma alba. Classification (NCBI taxonomy): domain Eukaryota; kingdom Viridiplantae; phylum Streptophyta; class Magnoliopsida; order Fabales; family Fabaceae; genus Neltuma; species Neltuma alba. The sequence goes on from NW_021637250.1 coordinate 238,430, forward strand.
TTAATTTTGTGGAGTGGATGGTGATTGAAGAGGCTCGTGGGTGAGAAAGTTCGTGATACGCTGTAGGTAAGTGGAGTCAGCTAGGATGGGCGGGTCGGTGCATGCGTGCATCTCTCTCTCCTGGTTTGGTGGCCCTAGAGCTGCGATTATGTAATTTATTTTTTTGGAAAATAAGAAAAATATGTTAGGAGAATGTTTCAACATTAATTTCTCTTATAACTGGATGCCATTTTTTTTCTTTAATGATTGTCTTGTTTTGCGCTCACGTGCCTTGAATTTATCCTAGCAGAATTTGTAGTTTTGGCCCCGTAATTAGCAGAGAATTGACTTGGTTAGAAACATTTGGATTTCAGATTCTTGAACGCTGGAATATTTGGCAACGGCACAGAGTCATGCCACACTCTGCCACACTCAGCAACCAGAGCGGCCATGCTGGTCAGAATCAACACTCTCCTCCAAGGATACTCCGGCATCAGATTCGAGATCCTGGAAGCCATCACCAAATTCCTCAACCACAATACCACCCCATGCCTGCCTCTTCGCGGTACAATCACCGCCTCTGGTGATCTTGTTCCTCTTTCCTACATCGCCGGTTTGCTCACCGGCCGACCCAACTCCAAAGCCGTCGGACCCTCAGGTCAACTCCTTACTCCCAAGGAAGCTTTCCATTTGGCCGGCGTCGATTCTGACTTCTTCGAATTACAGCCCAAGGAAGGCCTTGCTCTGGTCAATGGCACCGCAGTTGGTTCTGGCTTAGCCTCCATGGTTCTCTTTGAGGCCAACATTTTGGCCGTCTTGTCTGAAGTTCTATCGGCAATTTTTGCTGAAGTTATGCAAGGGAAGCCCGAATTTACAGACCATTTGACACATAAATTGAAGCACCATCCTGGTCAAATTGAGGCTGCCGCTATAATGGAACACATTCTTGATGGAAGCTCCTACATTAAAGCAGCTCAGAAATTGCATGAGATTGATCCCTTGCAGAAGCCCAAACAAGATCGCTATGCGCTTCGAACTTCACCCCAATGGCTTGGTCCTCTCGTTGAGGTCATCAGGTTCTCCACCAAATCCATCGAGAGGGAGATCAACTCAGTGAACGACAACCCTTTGATTGACGTTTCAAGGAACAAGGCCCTGCACGGTGGTAACTTCCAAGGAACCCCGATCGGAGTGTCCATGGACAACACTCGTTTGGCTCTCGCATCTATAGGGAAGCTCATGTTCGCTCAGTTTTCTGAGCTGGTCAACGATTTTTACAACAATGGGTTGCCTTCAAATCTCTCTGCGGGTAGAAACCCCAGCTTGGACTATGGTTTCAAGGGTGCTGAAATCGCCATGGCATCTTACTGCTCTGAGCTTCAATATCTTGCGAACCCTGTGACAAGCCACGTCCAAAGTGCCGAGCAACACAATCAGGACGTGAACTCATTGGGTCTGATTTCGTCTCGAAAAACCAATGAAGCTATTGAAATCCTGAAGCTCATGTCTTCGACATACCTCATCGCACTCTGCCAAGCAATTGACTTGAGGCATTTGGAGGAGAATTTGAAGAGCACGGTGAAGAGCACCGTGAGTCAGGTGGCAAAGAGAACTCTCACCACAGGGGTAAACGGAGAACTCCATCCTTCTAGATTCTGTGAGAAAGATCTGCTGAAAGTGGTTGACAGAGAGCACGTATTTGCCTACATCGATGATCCCACCAGTGCTACACCACAGTGATGCAGATGAAAACTGAGGCAAGTTTTGGTGGATCACGCACTAGAGAACGGCGATAACGAGAAGGACCTGAGCTCGTCGATCTTCCAGAAGATTGCAACTTTCGAGGAGGAATTGAAGGCTGTGTTGCCAAAGGAGGTAGAGGGTGCAAGACTTGCGTACGAGAACGGCAATTCACCGGTCCCAGACAAGATCGAGGAGTGCAGGTCGTACCCACTGTACAAGTTCGTGAGGGAGGATTTGGGAACTGGGTTACTTACTGGAGAAGACGAGGTCACCAGGTGAAGAGTGTGACAAAGTGTTCACGGCTTTGTGTCAGGGAAAGATTATCGATCCTCTTCTGGAATGCCTCGGGGACTGGAATGGAGCTCCTCTTCCAATCTGTTAGTTTGAATATCGTCAGGATTTACTCTTTGGAATGTTTTTCCTTGTCACATATATATAGTCTTTGGTTGTGAAGCAGTCGTAGAAACTAACGGTTTGCCTAGTAAAGGATAAAGCCTCCGGCAAATCAATTTAAAAGACTGCTCGTCTCGCAGATCCAGGCTTTTGCTGTCAAAAATATTGTTAATGAAATATATTACTATCTCCGGTCTTAATATAATAGACTCTGTTTGACATTTATTTTGATCCTAAATATAAAACTTCAATCCACTTTGTTTCTCATATTTATGTATTTTTTCCAAGATAGTCCTTCTAATAATTGTAGTTCTAACCAATATAGTTGATTAATAAAGATATTTTAGGAAAAACAACACCTATTTATTACAAATAACTAACTTAATTCTTTCCTTAATCTCCTCAAATTAGTCAACTAGATTTTATAATTAGGACGAGAGGTAGTACTTCTCAATGTTCATTCTTATAATTAGGACCGCATGTGTATATTACTTACTTAAATATATAAAAAGGATATTTTTAAAACTAGCTCATTTTAACCCAGATTTTTATTATTTAAATTTTGATAACAAAAAAAACTCTACCATGACGTTGTTTTATGTTTAATTTGTACAAAATTCTGAATAAAAGCAGTTTGGACAAATTAAAATCAATTCAAAAGACAGATTGAATCGATTCAAATGAATAATAACAATTTTAGTTATAATTATTTTGTTTTTTTAAAACATCATCGAGGTGGTTTGGTTAAACGTTAGATAATAAAAGCAAACTAATTGTTGAAATGTGACATAAAATTAATATTGGGTGGTTTAAAAGACTGCTCGTCTCGCAGATCCAGGCTTTTGCTGTCAAAAATATTGTTAATGAAATATATTACACATCTCCGGTCTTAATATAAGACTCTGTTTGACATTTATTTTGTCCTAAATATAAAACTTCAATCCACTTTGTTTCTCATATTTATGTATTTTTTTCCAAGATAGTCCTTCTAATAATTGTAATTCTAGCCAATATAGTTGATTAATAAAGATATTTTAGGAAAAAAACAACCTTTTATTACAAATAACTAACTTAATTCTTTCCTTAATCTCCTCAAATTAGTCAACTAGATTTTATAATTAGGACGAGAGGTAGTACTTCTCAATGTTCATTCTTATAATTAGGACCGCATGTGTATATTACTATAAAAAAGGATATTTTTAAAACTAGCTCATTTTTAACCCAGATTTTTATTATTTAAATTTTGATAACAAAAAAAACTCTACCATGACGTTGTTTTATGTTTAATTTGTACAAAATTCTGAATAAAAGCAGTTTGGACAAATTAAAATCAATTCAAAAGACAGATTGAATCGATTCAAATGAATAATAACAATTTTAGTTATAATTATTTTGTTTTTTTAAAACATCATCGAGGTGGTTTGGTTAAACGTTAGATAATAAAAGCAAACTAATTGTTGAAATGTGACATAAAATTAATATTGGGTGGTGCTGGATTAGTTGAAACGCGGCAAAACGCCTGATATGAGACTGGCAGAAACAACCATCCTTGAACCTTTCTTTCTTCCGCAGGTTCACCTCCGGCCGGAGCCCTGTAGTTTAAAGACCGGACTTAACAAATTAGAATATTTTTAAAATTTCAGTTCTGAAAGACCGATCCTTTTAAACCTATCAGTCTTGAAGAGCTAGCCCGACTTCCTACCTCTACTCCGGGACCGCGATGATGATATTATCATGACCCCAACTTATGTTTCTTCGTATTGGGCATTGGCCCGCACAATTGCGCACCGAGCCTATTGCAATACTAAAAAAACAAAAAAGTCATTATTTTATTACAGAAATAATGAAAAATATAAGAAGGAATAAAGCACCTAGGCAAACTCCAATGCTAAAAAGTTCATTATCTGCACAAAAATTGTGATATTGCCAAATTTGCATAAATTCCTAATACGTATGCTTCCTCATGGATCATAGCCTCCCAATCCGGTGATTCACGAACAAAAAATATCAATAATGCTGAAACTAAAAAAAAAAAATAGTTTAACTAAAATTTACCGGAGAATAGAATCACGAGCACCGAGGCATATAACGCTTTAACTGAAAGTAGGGAATGGCAGGCGACGATGGCAGGACAATATTCTTGAAAGTTGAAACTCAAGCAAGCACAGGGGCAAAGAATAAAACAAAATTACGGGGGAAAATGGTTCAGGGCGGGTGTGAAGTGTGAACTTCGATTCGCCAGACGGTTAGCGATCCCGCGTTAGAGGCATCCGATAATTTGAACGTATTAGTTAGTTACTTTAACTGTAATAACTTTTCTCCCCTATCTCCTTGTCATAGTCAACAATGGCTTCTCACCTCCTCAGACGAACCCTTGGAAGTCGCACTAGCCAAATCTTCTATTCTTCGAACCCCAGGGGCTTCTCTTCCGTCTCTACTCCGATTCGAGCTACTCTTTTTCCTGGCGATGGTATCGGACCCGAGATCGCCGACTCCGTCAGACAGGTCTGTCTGTTATCCCTCTCTCCTTCCTATATAAAGGATAATTAAATTGGCCATGAGAAATAAATATCAAGAGTTTTTTTTATGGTAGCTTCTTTAAAATTAGTCGCCTCGATCAAACGAAGGCTTGGTGTTTATGAATTTCACATTTGTAATGGGGACGATCGAGAACTAAATTAATTAAATTCCATGTTTTACTTCTCTCATCTTATCATGGTTTATGAACGTCATCGTCCTAATTGTATGCTGTTGTTATTTTAATTCAAAGTCCAAATCATGTTGTGATTGGTCGTATGAATTCTATTTGGTTGCCGCTGCAAGTGATTGCAGCCTAATGTGCTTCATTCTTCCCGGTTTCTTTTTTAACGAGAGGTGCGAGTAGGTACTGAACCTTGAATGAGAGATGCAGGTCAATGTAGTTCGTATCATGTGAGACTAGCTTAATGCCACTTTACTGGTTTCGTATTTTTGGTGATAGTCCTATATGGATTTATTGAAATACAGTTATTATTGCAATAATTAGGTATTTAAAGCAGCAGAAGTACCAATAGAGTGGGAGGAGCACTACGCTGGGGACCAAATTGACCCGCGAACACAGAGTTTTTTAACATGGGAAAGTTTAGAATCTGTAAGGCGAAATCAGGTTGGCTTGAAAGGGCCAATGGCAACTCCCATAGGAAAAGGTCATCGTTCATTAAACCTGACTCTAAGGAAAGAACTAAATTTGTACGCCAATGTCCGTCCTTGCTACAGCCTTCCTGGCTACAAAACTCGATATGATGGAGTAAATCTTATCACTATCCGTGAAAATACGGAAGGCGAGTACAGTGGACTTGAACATCAGGCGAGTTTACCTGCTGAAGATGGTATATACTGTCATTTTTTTGTTTTTTTAAATATAATATTGACCTCCTTGTTGTTTATCATGGCAGGTTGTGAGAGGCGTGGTAGAAAGTCTCAAAATCATTACTCGTCAAGCAAGTCTGAGGGTAGCTGAATATGCTTTTCACTACGCCAAGACACAGGGAAGAGAGAGGGTGTCTGCCATACACAAAGCCAACATTATGCAAAAGACGGATGGTCTTTTCCTTAAGGTTCACCTGTAATTGCGGAAAGTTTTTAGGATATTTGGCTACAAAATCCTTATTTTAACATTTTACATTGAATTATTTTTAGTGCTGTCGCGAGGTTGCAGCGAAGTACCCTGAGATAACATATGAGGAAGTTGTGATTGACAATTGCTGCATGATGGTACGATGTTGTTCCATATAAATAATGCAGAATTGGATGTGTGATGCAATTTCATGTAACAGACTCTTGTATTGTTATAAGAGGGATGACACTAGTTATTTTTTGCCCATCCACAGCTAGTGAAAAATCCAGCACTTTTTGATGTGCTGGTGATGCCCAATCTTTATGGTGATATTATCAGTGACCTTTGCGCTGGTTTGATTGGGGGTTTGGGCTTAACACCAAGGTAATTTAGTGTTTTAGGCAAAACAAATTTAGAATGCCACCATCTATTGTCTTAATTGATTTTATATCTCTTGCAGCTGCAACATCGGTGAGGGAGGTATTGCACTTGCTGAGGCCGTGCATGGTTCAGCACCTGATATTGCTGGAAAGGTAGGCAGTAGAAAAATTTGTTCACTCTTATATTATCTATCCTCAACCTTTAACCCTGGACAAAATCAATAGCATAGGCCCTTGCCCCCATCCTGTCCTGATCTAGGATGGGGCTACAAGATTAATGGTTGCCATTGCTTGAGCTGTACCTGGGCTGAACATTCATGATGCAGAAGCTCAGATCATTTACAGAAATGCTTATTGAGTGCTCCTCTTTCATATTGAGGTTAAATGAAGCCTCAATGATCTGGATTCAAGCTTCTTTAAGACGAGCCAAATGAAGCATTAGGTTGCTTTATCATTTGAAGTTCTGCTTGACTATACCCCTAATATCGATAGTTTCCCCTTCGTACCTTAGGTCTATCATCTGCACAAAATTTTATTAATAGATTTACAGAAGTCCCTCTAACATTTATAGAATGTTAGCATAATAGAAATTATGGTAAGGAGAAGAGCATCGTAATATGCAGGGCCGATGAAATGGGTGAGAGAGAGTTGCAAAAGAAGAGCTTAGACTCGTGAAGGGAATAGATGCATTAGCTGTCTATTGAAGAGTGGAGACTTGTGGTGTTGGTCTTGGACGTTCCTTGTGTCATTTATGTGAATCAAAGTCGACGTGGTGGGTGTGTTTTGGTCAAGTTGGTATTTTGCTATATGGGAAGTCCTGGGATTCGTGTCGCATTGTTTGTCTTTCTAACAAACCTCTGGCATTCTGTGGAACAAAGGGAAGTTCTAATGCAGCAATAACTACCTGTGGGCTCTCAAGGTGACCGTGTGTGAGCATTGATTGGCAAAATGAGGCTAGTTAATGGGAAACCAAAATTAAAGTTAGTGCTATTTCAAGATAGATAAGTTATAAATATTTTAAGTCCCTTTTAAAATGTTACTGGCATCTTACTATATTTGCCTGGAACATATTCATTTTATACTATGCTATGGGCTATGACCATTACTTTCTTCCTTTTGAAATATACATTTCTTTCAAAGCTATTTTATTGTTTTGCCATGCTTACTCTGGATTTTCACAGAACTTGGCGAATCCGACTGCCTTGCTGCTGAGTGCCGTCTCAATGTTGCGCCATTTGAAGCTCAATGACAAAGCGGAGCAGATTCAAAACGCCATTCTCAACACAATAGCAGAAGGGAAACACCGTACCGCTGACCTTGGCGGCACTTCCACAACAACTGACTTCACAAAAGCAATTTGCGATCATCTTTAAAATTTGCCTTGGTGTTGGGAGGAATTGTTGTGAATTTTTGCCCCAGTTATCCAAGCTCTGAGATTTAACTCAGTTTTTTTTGGAAGAACTGAAGAATAGTAGGATTACATTAGCTCAATGGAAAGCGCATTTAAGTAAGCGAACTATACGCCACAGTCGTTGAGGGGCAAAACCAGCTTCAAATAACCGCCTGCCTATGTTGTGCCTAGCATCGAGAGGGCACGGAGTCCTTGTTATTATTTAGGATGCCCCCATTCATTGTGCTTTTCTGACATCTCTGAGAATTTCTACAGGTCGGGAATGAATAATGATTTTATATTGACGATTATGTTTGACAATTCGTTCGAAGCAAGTTTTGTAATTTTAGACCACTTTATTTTAGCGAATGGAATGCCGTCGCATCAGTTATTATATTGCAATGCTGTTGGGAAATCGTCTCTAAATGGATTTATGCGTGTATTCTGGACCTGAAGGTTATTATGAACCGGGGGGGGGGGGTGATGAACAAATTCCTCCGAAACATGGTAAAGACCATGTTATCTGTTTTGTTTATGGTTGAAACTGAATGGACTGGGATATATAGCGCACTACCTAAGCCCAGTCCTTTGGTCAGATTGGATGAATCTGATGCTGAATGCCGTGCTAGCATAATTGTTCATTATGACAACTAATAAAGTTAATTCCCCTTGCATTATTGCGTTATTGGGGGGAAAAAAATGAAATATCAGCATGGATATATATATTATTTCCCATTTCATGTGGTTTTCTGCATTTTAACACATCAATATCAATAGCCTAATTTGGGATTTTTCATTAAGGCCTGGTAATGGATACCATGACCCTGCTAGGAATCAACGTTCGAAATTATTTATAAACAGATAAAATTTTGTTTACATATTTATCTCATATCTCTTAAATCACTATTAAAAAAATTACTCCTTTATCTTATTTATAAGATAAAGAAGATATTTTTTGGTTCTATTTACAGGGTATTAAAAGAAATTTTTTTTATGGATGTGTGATTTAACCATTTATTTATTATTATTATGTTGATTTTATTTACACAATGTATAATATATAATAATAGAGATAAAGTTAAAAAGTTATTAAATTTTAAATAAAAATTAATGAAGTTTAAAGTTTTTTTTTAATTTATGTGAAATATATTGAAATTGATTTATAAATAAAATCAAAAAAATATTTATAAACCAAAATAGCTGATAACAAATGTGCTTTCAGGAACATGGTGCCCTAAAATGGGGGTTGGTGAATTGGCGACCAAAGCTGGGGAAGGTGAGCCGTACGTTATCAGCGGTGGGCCTCACGGGGTGGGTAAGCTGAAGTAAGTGGGTCCCAGAGCACTCCCCTGTCCACTCGCGCAGAATAGGCTTTTGGCCAATCTCCAATCACAGGTTTTTTGGGACGATTAAACGCTTACTAATTTGTGTTTTTAATTCAGACAGTCAGAATAGCAATAGATCCATTTGATTTTTTGGACATTATTGTTTTTAAACTCTTTCCGCCTGACTTTTTTCTCGTGTTTGGTTTTTAACACTTCCCCCTATAAAAATGGGCATCTGCTTGCTGCTCGGCAGATCTGAATCCTACTCACACGTTTCGCTCTCGCTGTGCATCTCACTTCGCCGAACCTGCGCCTGCCCTCGGTTGTGTGATCTCCTTTAGCTCAAATGGCGTCCGAAGGTATTCTCCTAGGGATGGGCAACCCTCTCCTCGATATCTCGGCTGTCGTCGATGAAGAGTTCTTGCAAAAGTACGTTTCTTCGGTACTCATTTTCTTGCTTCGTTCCTTGACCTTAATCTCTCTTTTACATCTATATTCAAAGATCTAGTTCACTCGTCGATGTGTCTTTCCGAATCCATTAAAAACGGACGGTGGTTAGCTCAGCTGGTTTGTCCTGCTGAGTTTCTTGGGGCCGGATCTATCTTCTCTGCTACATTTTGCACGTAACATGATTAAGCATCGTCTTCCGCGTAAATTGCTTTCTGCTGATTAATTGTCGTTTTGAAGATTATAGTAGCAGTTCTACATCTCTCGACAATGTTGAACAATGAATTTTTGCAGCATATACATCGGGGGCCTGTAGTTTGGCGATCCTCCGTGTTTCATGTATTGAAGAGAAGTCGGAAGTCATCATTTTGTTTTCCACCGTGTATCGAGATTATAGGAGGTGTTTCCTTTGGTGTTTGAAAGGCTTAGATACTCTCTAGAATTGTTATGGACACGCGTTGTTATTTTGAGAAGTGACCTTTTTTCGGTTCTGTTTTTGCATTTATTTCATTCTGCGTCTGTACCAGCATTCTGAAATTAGAGAAGAATATTCAAGAAAGCTCTGTCTTGCTGTTCTGAGTGATTTTGCTTTATATGTCACAGATATGGCATCAAGTTGAACGATGCAATTCTTGCGGAGGACAAGCACAAACCTATGTAAGAGATCTCATGCTATGCTTAGACCACAGTGGTTTCAACTTTACAAGCTTGTGTCGAAATTGTTCATTGCTTGGGTTATGCTTGGAATCAGTTATGATTGAAAATTGACATTCAGCAAGCTTCAGTTTCCTTGATAAAGTTTAGTTAGATGTGACCAATACTAGTTATTCAGGTTTATTGCCCTAATCACACATGTAACAATTTTGTTTTGGTTAATTGGTCTTGATTAAGTCTGGTGTCGCCTCACCCAGTAGGACTTCCTGCACGATACCTTTTTTCCCCATTTCATTAGGAGGCCACTATATTCTATTACTTTAGCTTGTTCCTGACAAAGTGGCTTGTGTTTTATAAAGATGCTAGTTTGAGATGTTTGTTGGGTTCCTTGGATCTATTGTTATGCCTATTCAGATTTCACTGCTACACATATGCTCCATTACCTATAATAGCTCTATTGCACTTAAGGAATCCGTGATGTTTGAGGCTTCTCTGCTGATTAAATTCTAAATGTATGCATTTTTGCTTTATTTTAAATTAATTATTTGGCCACTTGAGGTTAGTTTATGTAGTAAGGATGAAGTAGGCCGGGGTGTAGGTGGGGGTCTAAATAGGTGGGACATTGAACCTCTATTCATGTCTAGTTTTGGATATCTCCCTTCTTCTCAGCCTCGACTAATTTCTCTTGTGTCATAATAGTATTTTATGAGTTAATATGATCATCTCAGGTATGAAGAATTAGCTACAAGATATAACGTGGAGTACATTGCTGGAGGTGATTAATTTAGCCAGATGTATTGGATTTAAGATAATTGATTTGCTACTCATTTTATTGACGAAGTTCCAGGAAAAAAAGTGCACACTGCATAATAATAGTTTATATACTTGTTGGCAGGTGCTACTCAGAATTCTATCAGGGTTGCACAGGTATGTAATACCCTTTCATAGGTGGTAGAAGAACCCGGAAAAGTTAGGGTCAGAGTGATTTACTATTTTCCATTTCGTCTTCTAGTGGATGCTTCAAATGCCCGGAGCAACAAGTTACATTGGTGCCATAGGAAAGGACAAGTTTGGGGAAGAGATGAAGAAGAACTCAAAGGCAGCTGGTGTCAATGTAGGTTTTGGCTTTTATTTCTTTGAATCATCTTCTCTCCAAAGTGGACCCTGGACTTTGCATTTTGAACTAACCTTTACTCATTTGACTATCAGGTCCACTACTATGAAGATGAAACTGCACCAACTGGCACTTGTGCTGTTTGCGTCAAAGGTGGTGAAAGGTCAGATGAATAAGCAGGCCTTCAATGCTTTGCTAAATACTTTTGAAGTGCACATCTGCTTGATATTTACTTAATGCAAGACAATAGTTGAAGCCTTTTGGGATTTGCCTAAATGTCTTTCCATTTTTAATATGTTTGTTTAAATGGAAATACAGGTCTCTTGTTGCCAATTTATCGGCTGCAAACTGCTACAAGTCTGACCATCTCAAGAAACCAGAAAACTGGGCTTTAGGTACCCTGTTGGTTTATGCGGTCCCTGGATATTGTTTTCCCTCCCCTTCACTCCTTGTCACTAAGATGTTATTGTGCAATCTTTTCTTGAACAGTTGAAAAGGCCAAGTATATCTATATAGCTGGCTTTTTCCTCACTGTATCACCAGAATCCATTCAGTTAGTTGCTGAGCATGCAGCAGCGAACAACAAGGTAAGATGCGATTTATAAGTGGCGGTCCCTATCTACTAGCAGTTTCTGACACGTTTCTATGTTAATTTGGCGTGCAGTTCTTCTTGATGAACCTTTCTGCCCCATTCATCTGTGAGTTCTTCAGGGATGTGCAGGAAAAGGCTCTGCAGTAAGGATCTTTGTATGTTAAATTTGAATGAAAGAAATTTACATATCTATCTAATGAGCGCCCTTTCTTGGATTCAGGTATGTGGACTTTGTTTTTGGAAATGAGACTGAAGCTAGAACTTTTGCTAAAGTTCATGGTTGGGAGGTAATGATAGCTTAGCAAATATGTAGAAATGCTCTTTCGGGTTTAAATGCTGACCCGTTTATGTTCTCCTCATGAGTAGACTGATAACGTGGAGGAGATAGCTGTTAAGATTTCCCAATGGCCAAAGGCATCAGGAACGCATAAAAGAATTACTGTTATCACACAGGGTGCAGATCCTGTGTGTATTGCTGAGGATGGCAAGGTGAACTTGTTCCCAGTAATACCATTACCTAAAGAGAAACTGGTCGATACAAATGGAGCAGGTAATTGTTGTTTTGCTTGTGGGGAGTACTGCCGTGGATTGAAGTCATATCTATGATTATTTGCTTAAATTCTTGAATACAAAACTCCTTTTTCATGGCAAGATATAGGCTTACAATGTTGTGGAAGCTATAATTATCTGTTACAACTTTGCGAAAATATATCATGCAGCCAAGCGAAGGCAATTGTATTTATGACTGAAAACTAATCGGGGGCAAGTAGAGACACGAATATTATCTTCCTGATATGCTAGTGAAATAATGTTAAAATGCACTTCTTTCTGTAATGTGTAGGAGATGCATTTGTTGGAGGGTTTCTTTCACAGTTGGTTCTGGGAAAGCCTATTGAAGCATGCGTGAAAGCCGGGTCTTATGCAGCTAATGTTATCATCCAGAGGTCCGGCTGCACCTACCCAGAGAAGCCTGATTTTCAATGAGATGTAGTTTCCCCAACTTGGATGGCCTTGATAAATTTTGATTGTTAAGTGTCGTTTGTGTCATCTGGATTTTCATCCTATCGTACTCATCTAATTACTTGCCGATCTTTATAATGTCGGGGGCATTGGGGATATGTTCAATTTCCGGCCGGAGAAAATACTAGAAAGAAGTTGCTGAGAATGGAGACAATAATTGCTCGATAAGAAGTATGAAAATATCTCCCCTACGTGATTTAGATCTAGCAAGACCATGTTTTCGTCTTTGCCTTGTTCTATCAAGTATTTCTGATGAATAAATTGTCTCTTACCAAATACTGTTAGTTGCCTCCTTTAAGAAAAAAAACTTCAAAAAGTACATCTAAAATTTCAAAACCTCTAATTAGAAATAAATATAAAAATATATTGTTATTTGCTTTTTAAATGTTACTAATTATTATTAAAATGTAATGAATATGACTGATTTAAAATTTTAAAATTTTAAAATTTTAAAAAAAAAAATTTTTTTTTTTCATTTTTCCCCCTCCAGGAAACCATTGACTGTGAGGTTGTGGTGTGGGTTTTATCTTTGTTTTTTTTTTTTTTAATGGAACATTGATTCGAGGTTCACTACCACGTAGCCTATTAGCTTTAAAAAAACAACAAATCTGGTGGAATTTCATAAAAGTGCAGTCAAGGGGAGATGTCTTGCTGGCTGATGTGCACGCTCTTCACTTTCCTAGTACATGAGCAGAACGGAAATGCTCAGGAATTTGTTGAATTGAAGCGTAACACTGCTGGCCTATTGAATTGATGGATTCTTCAGACCTGGTGCAGAAGGCAGGGTTCGTTATGAACATGGACCCCAATGTATGTTACTTTTCCTAGCTTCCTGTTTTTGATCAAAATCCGACGGGAATGTGCTGTCCACTTAAAAGAGCGACATCATTTTGGCATTTTTTTATTCGGTTAAAGTGCAAAATTTGGCAGGTTATTTTTTTTAAGCCGGCCGAACTACATTTCGGGTCGATCTCACTCACTTTAAGGTTTCGTTTGGTAAAAAATATTAAAAATGAGGGATTGAGATTGTGATTGTAATTAAAAAAATCTATTAAAAGAATGTTTAATATAAGCGATTGTTTATTATATGAGATTAGCTAAACCTATATATGTGGGATTAGAAAATACCATAAGGGGAAGTGGTATTCCCTAATCGCACCTCTATAAATTTGCCTAATCCCATATAATAAGCAATTACTCATACTAAATACCATTTTAATTATTTTTTTCAATTGCAATCTCAATACTTCATTTTTAATGCTTCGTATCAAATGGGACTTAAGGTTATTTGACAACCATCAAAAGTACTTTCTTCATATATTTATTTTATAAATTGTAAAATCACTTTTAAAACTATAGTTTAATTTCCATTCAAATACTTTTTTGTCTTCATGTAAAATCATGATTAAAAATGCTCAAAACTCCATTTTATATAAAGCAAGGTAAATTTTTTTTGCATATTTATTAAAAAAATTATTTATAAATTATTTCAAATGTGACATTTGACACTCAAAAATAAGAAGGATAAAGCCCCTAGAAGATGATGAGCACCAGAAGAAAAGATTATAAGACATCTTGTGACAACTATTCTTCCAAAATCCATTTAGATTAAATCAAGCAGTTTATTTAAAAAATTAACCACGATAGAAAAGAAGAAATCTTAAAATTTTTAAATCACTATCATGATTAAAAGAAATAAATTTATATCACGAGCAACTTTGATCATTAACTTGGGTCTATGACTTCTACAGTCCATAAATATCATTCAACCAGTAACCAAATCCAGATTCATATTTTCAAACATATGAACTGACAAATCGTTTTAATATAAGTTATGAAGCCTATTAGTCAAAAGTCAACACTTTTAAGATAGCGTAACACGCAAAGTCTTAAAGACCTCTAGCTTTCTAACGGCCTCCCATATCAGATAGTAGTAATTAAAAATATTAGTTTACAATATTAAAGTAGATAAGCCTTATGTAGCAATATATAATAAACCAGCACATAAAACAAAAGGAGGAAGGCTACACAAGCTATAATTGCACACTATGCCTCTGGAGCCTTCCCTAATGGGCCACCACGTGAACTATCACTTGAAGATAATAAAAACCACAGGGTGAGACAAACGCCTCAATAACCAACTTTCCAACTCATTATACATACTAACATGTGCTCGTGAAGTGTTAAGTGGGATAATTAGAGCCGGGAAAACGGGCCAAGCCCATCGGACCGGCCCGTTTAGGCCCTGAAATTATGAGGGCCGAGCTTGATATTTTTCTCTTAAAATGATAAATAAGCCCTGGAGGGTCGAGGGCTTAAAAGGGCCGGCCCTTTTAAGCCCTTTTATAATTTTTTTATTTTTTAAATTTTTAATATAATATTAATGTTATTAATTTTTTACATTGTTAATAATATTTCAAATATTTAGCTATCATTATCATTTTAAAATTAAATTTATTTTTAGACAATAATTTATCCAATTAAATTTTTAAAAAATAGGTTAATTTGGACTTTAATAATGATTTGATTTATATTATATGCGTTGATATTTTTAAACTATATATATATTTGATAATAGAATATTTTTATACTTATATAACTTGTGATTCTATAATTTGAATTAGAAATTCATGAGTTTTAACAACAATGTTTCTCACATTAAAGTAAAATAATAGTTAGATTGCAAAATTTAAAAATAAAATTCTTATAAAGAAGAAAAACTTGATATTTTTGTTACGAAAGAAAAGCATACTTATGAAGAAAAGTAATTAATTATAGTGATGATGAAGTTTCAAAAGATTAATGATATTGTTTATTTATTGGACAATTGCATTATAGATAAAACTTTTAGATGTTGTTATCTTGTTAATGAATATTTTAGATGTTCTTAGATGTTGATGAATATTTATATATGATGATATTTTATATTTGTGACTTAATTTTATTCATATTTATGTCTTTTATTAATAATTTCATTGGTTTATTTTTATATTTTTATAAAAAAATATGATAAATATAAAAAAATAGTATTTTTTCTTAAACGGGCCAAAAGCTCGTGGGCCGACCCTGGCCTTGTAGCTTAAGGGCCGAGCCTGGCAAATTGGGGTATTTTTAAAATTTCAGCCCTGGAGGGCCGGCCCTTTTAAGCCCGCCAGCCTTGAAGGGCTGGCCCTGATTCCCGGCTCTAGGGATAATTATTAAATCTCAATAATATATAGATATATCAATAGAAAAATATATATCTAGATAGTCTCAGTCATCCAAAACCTCATTACGAGGGTTAATACATAAGCCACATAAGTCTATCCCTTACTATATGGGATCAATCAGACATATAGGTCTATTCCACACTTTGGGGATGAATAAAAAGTCACAAAGATCTATCCCTTACTCTGGGACGGAAGAAACCAGTCAATGTGTATCAATGGTAGCCTTACCATGTGGTAGAATAGGGCTCAATCCAAAATTTAAATAACAATCAATCATTCACAATATAACGAAAAAATGTCTCAATCTTTTTTCAGTATAATTCATAAGATATAAATAATATATCTTTTCTAAACTTCTCAGTCATAAATTTAAAAATCCCACAAGACAATTTTCATAGTTCAAAAAGTATAACATATTTACTCGAATTTCAAATAACAAATCATTATTCTAAAATAGCAAAATACTCAAAAACAACATATTAACACATATAACGAGTGAAAAGTGGTTATTTCTCGCCAAATCAATAGTAAGGATTACTACAAGATCAATCCTCTGCTCAACCAATAATTAATCTACACAATTAATATAACCACATATTAATATAAACTAATTAATTAATTAATTAAGTTCATACATATTAGTTAAAATTTTAATTTAATTTAATTTTTATTCTAAATTCCTGTAACTCTCATAATCCAAAATTTAGTATTTTAAAACTAGCTTATAATTTTCTAATAAGTCAAATTATTTATTTACATCCTCTGGGATTATTTATTTTAATAAAAAGAATTTTTCAAAATTTCCAAATATGAAATTATTATGTTCTAAATTCTAAAAATCCCATTTAAAGTTTAAATCTCAAAACCAAACCATTAAAAATTCAATAGTATCTCAAATGTTTATAAATAAATAATCTAATCCAAATTTTAATGATATAACTATCATGTAGATATAGATTTTTCCATAAATAATAACTTTTTAGCTAAAATAATTATTTTAAAATCTCCAATCATCCCATAAAGAAAACTAAACTGATTAAAATCTCAATAATATGTCAAACAACTCAAATAAATCATTTAACTTGAATTTAATCGATAAAAATATGATATATGCCATATATAACAGATTTTTTAACTAAATAAATTAATTTAAATATTAAAAACTAATAAATGGGCAAATATAAGCTGATTAAAATTAACTACTCATTCATTTCTAAATTTCTATAGTAATATTGTCATTAAGAAATGTAAAATATATAGAAAATATTTATAAAGAAATTTCGATGAAAAAAGTTAATTTTATGTACCAAAAATATATTCAAAGCTTATCCTCTCTTTCACAATGACCGTCAATATACTCCTGCTCTCTTTCCTACACTCTATCTCTCTTCTCTCTTTCCTTCTCGCGCCTGACGGGAAGAATTGAATTGTCGAGGGTGTATTTAACATCTCCACATATTTATTAGGAGGAGTTTCCCCCCAATGAATCTTCCTTCCAACTCCTAACTTTCCACTGAAATTTGATTTTTTTTTCTTTTTTTAATATTAAAATATTATTATTTTATTAATTATTAATTAGAATTTTTAAAAATTTTAAAATAAAATTTAGGATATTATACATATGAAGAAGCATTTTAATGAACTCGGCTTTTTTTTTTTTAAGAAAGCTTAAATTATTTATCAAGTGTAATAATATTTATTGATATTTATACAGAAGATAATTAATGTGTCATTAAAATTTTTAAAATTTTTTTCATGACACTACTAATGTGATTTCTAGATAATATGATATGCATATTATCTCTCACAAAGATAACACCAATTAAGTGAATTAAAAAAAAAAAGAAAAACATATTTTAGTTAAGGAGAGAAAAGGTTGGCCCAAAAAAGACAACATAGAGAAATGTAAGAATTTTATAAATGAAATTAAAATACTAATTTTTTGTAATTATTTTATTATTCATGTTAAAAAAATTATAATGATATGATATCAATATTTCGAGCGAAAAAGGTTTTCTTTTTTTCCGGTTCATCCACCGCCAATTTTCGAGAGCGCGCGTGCAGATCACAGCCTGATTGCGCGTGTACTGCTTTCATCCCTACCCCGAAGTCCCGAGGAGAATAGCCATCTCGCCTCGTGGCACCGACGAGGAAGCCGCTTTGAAGTCAGAAACACCAAAAAGAACCGATCGAGGAGGCAGCTCCATCAGAGATCACTGAACCGCCATGAACGATAATCCTCGGCTGCAGGACCTGCGTACAACTGCCCAACTTCTCCGACAATCAGCCTCTTCTTTTACCTCCAATCTCCTCACCTTCGTCTTCCTTTCTCTCCTTATCTTGTCCTTCCGCACCTTCGTTGAGAACGGTACCACTTATGTTACCTCTTTCATTGATCATGACCCCTCGGTCAAAGCCCTTCTTTCACGCCTTGACCTCGCCGGAAACAGTAACCAGCATCGCCACCGATCTCCCGATGATCCTTCGTCTACGGGCTTGCGCCGCCACCGCCGCCGCCCCTTCCTACACCTCACTCGAGTTGGAACCCTAGACGATGACTTTTTCTCTGGCGATGACGACGATGGTCGTAGTTTGTTCGGGCCCAACAGGAACGCCCCTGAAAATGGCACTTTTGCGGTGTTGGGCGCGTTTAACTTGAAATCAGGGTTTTCGGGTCATGTAATCGATAACGGAATTAGGGTGTCGGAGGTGGTTCGCTCTGGATTTACATTCAAGGCGGAAGGGTTATCATTTACTGATGATAAAGACAGCGAGGACGAGAACGATGACGGAAATGACAAGGTTGATTTGGGAAATGGCCAAGATGTGGATAAAGCCTTTGATTTCCATTTCTTTATAAAGGGGTTGGAGCTTGGCCGCCGTGATGCTGCGACTCTGTTTTTCCTTATCAGTTTCTTATCTGCGGCCTACGGATGGGTGATTTTAGTTTTTCTTGTTACTTATTCATGGGTCTTAGGCATCGTCTTCATTACTGTTGTTAAGGATCTGTTAGGGAGGTATAGTTCAATTGCTGGGATAATTTGGGATGGTTCCAGATTGGGGCTTAAGAGGCTTTCAGGGTTTATTCTGATGAGGTGGGCTATTAGGGACGCGTTGACTCAGCTTCTGGGGCTGTGGTATTTCGGTGATATCGAGGATCAGTATTCTTTCTTCAAGCTTTTTGTTAGATTGAAGTTAATGCCATTCTCAGTTATGTCCCCTTGGGTTCGAGGGTTTGAGAAGCAGATTTCTGGATTCTTGTTTGCTTGGTTTTTTGTTGATACGTTTGTTGCTTTTATATTTTCTGTTGATGCCTGGGTTGCCATAGTGGACTCGAGGAGGAGTGGGAGAGAAATCGTGAAGGAAGGTTGTTATTTGATATCTACACTGTTGAACCAAGCCATAAAATTAAAATGCTTGGAAGCAATATGTTGTGGATCGTTTGTAAGATGGGTTTTAGCTCGAATATGTGGGAGGTCTTTCGCCAAGATGTTCCAGTCAACAATGGAAGTTTACTTCATGATTGCGTGGCTGCTGTTTTACTTTGCGGCCAGGTGTAGGGGTGCTGATTTACAGGGTAGGAGGTTTGGGCAGAGGGAACTTGAGGGCTTGATTGACGGTCATAGATGATACTTGGTGGTGATTGGTAGTTTCCTTTACAGGCTTCAATAATTCCTATTCTGCGGCAGTGTTCCACAACATCGTGTCCCCCTTTTGTAGTCCCTATCGACCATCACGACCATTTTGTAGTTTTATGACCAGTTATGTGTTGTATGTACTTCAAAGGAGGCAAATATACTACTTGTGTATATTCTGAATGAGGATAGTTTATGTACAAATTGTTCATGCAGTCTTTTTTTTTGGGGATTACTGTTCATGCAGTCATTTAATAGTTCACAGAACAAAATGATGGTGATGATAGTGGTTAGTCACGCTGTATGAGAAGTAGAGGATGGTAATCATTCTTGTCAATGAAGGAATTATGTGGCCATGACCGCATTAACCATAGTTTTCTGTTTGCTGTTCCACTCTATTTTTACCTGGACAATTTATCGCATGAGTTGGAATATTCGATTTATACTAAAAGGGTGGGAGTGCACTAACCTACCGGAACAAAGAAAACTATTATTTAGTTTTTAATTTCTTTTGAGAAAGTAACCATACATTTGTCTTTCATGGTTTTCAGCATCTTTTGGATATGCATACCCTTGTGCTAATGGGGTGCCAATGTTGTGTGCATAGGCTTTTCCCGCAGCAATTTCACAGAAGGTTTTGCAGTTAGGCTGATAATAGCGATACTGCCGTATCAGAGGGCCATTTCGATTGTTGCTATTAGGTGTTGATGAGTTACGAGTTTAATTTCACCATTCAAGTCTAATTTTCCAGTGGGCAGTTTTTGTAATTAGGCAGCTTCTCCTGCATTGTACGAAGTCTATTTAAAAAGTTATACTGATTGTGGATTGTAAATACAGCACCTGACTTTACACGACGCTGATGATATTGGTAATGTATTAACATGTTAATTCGTTGATATATTGATGATATGTAGTATTGTTTGAAGGGAAAAAACATGTTAATTCGTTGGCTTCTTGAGTTTATTTGTAATATTATTTTTGTCCGCAAGCATCGAGCAGAGCAGATCGGTACTTCGATCTGTTGTCTCCTGGTAGGAGAAATGGAATTGGTTGCTTATGGACAGAGTTTACGGAGGCAGCGGGATTACAATCAATGATGATAATTTGCTTATTGAATGCGTGAATAATTTCTGTGACCGAAACAGGGACTGGCTTGTCTTCAGACAGGTATTGACCTCGGGAAACCAAATGGAGTTGGGGATGCATGTTATGGATTTGGGATCCGTGCAATTCTTAAAGAAATTATGCTAGTTAAGAATCTCTTTATAAACTACTTGGGAAATAAGTAGGTAGGGAGAGGGACGCGTAGGCACTATATAGTGGGTATGCCAAGAGTTTATTAGAAGAATCTATATCCATATACATTTATCAGACTCTATTAATGAAGATAGGTGGCCAGGCAGGGCGTTGAGTTTTGCTAGTTTGAGTCAGATTATTGGCAGTTGCAGAGAGAATCGGAGTTGAGCTATAAGTGTAAAGCAAGGTGGTCCTCCCCTTATCATGAATGGCCTCCTTCCTGCCATTTCTTCCTTTTTAATTCATGCAGTATGGCTGCCACATCCTATCACACATCCTCTGCAGAAATGAAATCGAGTTCCACATATTTCCTGTTGGTCCCTAGTAGCCCTCGCCATCAACCTCGCCTCGGTTTTTTTCGTGCTATTCGCTCTCTGTCATAACCCTTGCAGTTGCACTTAGACTTGTTCTTTTAACTCTTCTCCACTTTTTTAACCTGAAATTCCATGATTAAAAACCAGAAACTCCACCTTCAGCATTGTTGATTGCTGTTGCTCTCACAACTTTTGGTTCTATTGATGTTCATATATGTGATGTTTGTTAAGAACAATCAAGAAAGTCTCTCCACGCGGCAGATGGAATGCAATCCCTCCCCCGACACCCCCCCCAAAAAAAAAAAAAAAAACCATGTGAGATTTCCTGGGATCACATATCTTACTTTCGCACTTGAAAACATGGTTCGCAATGCATTGTTGTTTCTTGAAGCAAATGTTGAGAAACAAAGTGACATAAGTGTCACGGGTTTCCGTTCACCTGAAATAAAAAAGAAAATCCTTGAGCGAATGATGCAATAGACATGAACCTAAATATATTACAGTATTACTTGGATTGAGCGTATTGGCTGGTCGAAAACTGTCTTACCCATCATGGCAGACAATCTTCAGCAATTTTTCCTTTGTTGTTGCAGTAGATTGGTCCAATGCATATTTTTCCCCTTCTTCGACTTCGAGTTCCTCCATGCCTTCGGGTTTTGGTCGTAGTCTAGTTAATGCAGAGCTGGCATTGGTTCGCTGAAAGTTACAACCTTTACATCTTGCAAATAAGAGCAACATAACAGAATGAAATCTCCTATGTTCGAGAATAGATTTACATCAGTAAACTAGATATTACATCACACATCACATCAACTTTCTAGTCAGAACTCTAACTGTTTGAACAAATGTTTCAACGGATATTATTTCTCAAAGGCACAAACACATCCGTTCGCGCTGTGGAGAGCTGGCGCAACAAAGGACACTGAGGAAAAGATGCTCATCACAAGGGATACAAAGTTTTGAATCTGCAGTAAAACCATATTCTTCGTGAGCTTGATCCAGCAATTCCTTGAAGAGTGGATGATTGAGCTGTGCGATCTTGATTATAAACCTCTTGTGGTTCTCACCAACATAGACAACCAGGTGACCTTTTGGGACATCACTTGGGATGGAGCTCTTCTCATGCATGGAAGCCCATTGGCAGGAGTACTCACAAGCAGGGTAAGGTTTGACGCTTGTTCCCTCCTTCTTCCACTTGTTAAAGTACCCCAGCAAAAAATTGCCCTTCATAGTTCACTTTTTCAGGTGTTTCCTGAACGAGAGGGGAAGAAGAAGGGGAGAGAAGGTGTAGTGGGTATCACGAAAACTAAAAGGTTTATATAATTGTGGCATGGGAAGAGCCGCTGCATTGGAGCAATAAATGGTTGGACATCATTAGTAGCTTATGGCTACAATACAATGATTATAGTCCAGTAGATAGTTGCTGACTTTACTCGCTACTTTGCTAGTTTAGAGCATTGCAGAAACTGGAGGAACATGCATGCAATGATTTCAGATATATTTTATGGTCAGTTAACATCTCTACTAGGAAATGAGGACCCTGTTTCTCTGTAATTCTGGAAGGAAAGTGCTTGATCACAGATCTTTCGAAGTTTTCAAAGTCAAGACCCCACAAGTTGGAAAGGAAAAGATAAGATATAGGGATGGGATAGGTTTCTTGGGTAAAGTGCGATCCCGCCTATTTCTAATATATGGGGACGGATGTCGTAAGATATATCAGCTTATTCCTGAAAGGGCTTCAGATATTTCGAGTCGTAATTCTTGAACATTTCGGATTGCTAATTAAGGGCAGAACGTCGGTGATTCTGTAGTTTTAGTGCCAGAAAAATGGGTCTGTTATGTAATGTCTCAATAATATTAGCGTCTTTATCAATTCAAGCACATTTTCTTAGCAAGCACACAAGTCGAATGATTGGTTTCAACTCATCTCTGATTTTGAACAATATCAAATTGTCGGTTAAAGTATTATTGTTTTGAACTGAGAGTGTACCGTCCGTACAAAAGTATATCTTATTCAGTCTTCTAACCGATCCGTTATGTGAAATTTGAATGGATTAAGGATAAGTTTTACTGGTCTTCCATCTCACTCTAGCATACAGGGAATGGGCTACATGCATTGCAAAATGTCATGGGTTGCTCAGAAGGCCTCAACCTGAAAATCTTGACCCTCGATAAATGAGATTTCTGAGAAAGATTTGATGATACTTGACTGACCTTAGGAATCTTATCAACTATGATATTCAATGATTCCACTCCCAGTTCTCAATGTTTTTCTGTAAAAATTGCTTGAGGAGTAGGTCTGACATATCAGTTATAAAAGGAAATAACGACCGCAAAATTAGATTGCCACTTTGTGTTGCTCTAGAAAAGTCAAGAAAGAAGAGCTGCTGTAACTTGTAAACTTCTAATCATCTTGGGTACCTAGAAAGTAGAGATTAGTTAGAGAATTAAAATTTACTTCCTTTTTCTGTTGGTGAGGGAAATATACTGCTGTTGGCCGAAATATATTCAACATTTTCATTTAAAATAGTTGAAGAAGATAAGTTTCGGCGTTTCCTTTTTCCTGCTTCATGCATCTTATGCAGTGATGGGCAGAGAAAATAGGGAAGCCAGCACAGTGATACATCTCCTTTAAGACAAAGGGGTATTCTGCCTGGTCTCGTTTGATAATTTTTTCAGTGGATGCTGTCAAATCAATCACCATTTGAAGAACCATTTTATTGCATTTCATATAGGCAAATACCACCAACTTCTCCTGCATCCTATACAGTTGACCGCCAGAAAAGATTGATTCAACAAGTTCTACGGAAAGTGACAATCATCGGTACAGGAAGCAATCGGCCGTTTTCATTGGAGAAAGAATGACATCTAACAGAGTCAAGGAGGCTTCACGAGGCAATTTTGCAGAATGAGAAGCGATAAGGTTAATGATCAGTGAGGTAAGGGAACATAAAGGTAAGGCGAGCAAGGGACGTAGTGGAGAACGTGAGGTTTGGCCCATGGGATATGAGCGCTAAGGCTTGGTTTTGGTAACACCTCAAGACTCATCATGGAACGTTACATCGATTAAATTTTATGAATCAATGAAATTCTTAAATGATTTGATTTGACGGCCTTAGCAACGAGCATACCATGCACGTGTAATCCTGGGTTCCCATGAGCTGGCGCATGTGCCTCCCATCGGATCATCTTCTTGCTTCCTAAGAAGAAGCATCCTCCTCTGCTAATCTGTCTCCGTCAGACTACTCTCCGAAACTCTGTTCACCATAAATCTTGGTGTCGGTGCCATATGCGACTTGAACTGGATCCTGTATATAGAGGTGAGCTAAAAGAAATACTGAAATTACAGATTAGTGATGTCTTCGAATTTTCAATGAAGTTTTTAGCTTTCGTATCTCATAGATAGAAGTTTGTGTCGAGGCATCGTCCGGCGGTGATAATTTGAGTTGGGAATGCAGGTATTACGTCAAGGAGAAGTTATCATGTGCAACCTGATTTCATGAAATGCGACCAATGACTTGCGCCATTAGATCTGAATCGTGTGGCGCGGATCGCTTTTTCCTTTTCCCAAAAGATGGAACAACTTGCTAGCAGTTGGTCGTAGAGCTTCAAATTAGGTAAGCTTCCACAGTCCAAAATATGTAGCGCATCTCATGGACCAAGCATTCTTTCGGCCCCTAAAGCCCAGGCCTCTTTTTGCCGTATGGAGAGGCAACCTCCTTCCAGTTATTTTTATAAGAACAAGTTAGTTACTTACTTTATAAAAATTAAATTAATTTATTAGAAAATTTTAATTAATTAGCCAAAAGATTTTATAGTCAGTTAAAGATATTAGATGAAAAGAATTAGAGTAAAATATACCCATCACTTCTATTTTATCCCAATTACAGAAACTTTCATTTTATTTTGAAAACATATATAAACCTCCCTTACAATTAAAACATATGTTGCATAAACCTCCCTTTTATATTCAAGATTTTATTTTCATCCAAACCGTTACTTGACTGTTAAATTTGACTTTAAATTATTTTTTAAAGCCAAAATGCTCTTTTTTAACTTAATAATCATTTAGACATTTATATTTTCTGAAAACTGTTTTTATAAAATAAAAAAATAATTATTTTTAAAATTTATTAATTTTGATTTAAATCATAAAATCTTACAATTTTAATATTTTATCACACTAGAAATTATTTACTTCGATTCTTTTAAAATTGTAAAAACATTTCAAATACATAGTTTTTGTTTATTATGAAGTTTAAATGATATAAATTTAGAAGATTTTATAAATTATTTAAATTTATAATTCAAAACTTTCAAACAGATTTTTGTTAGATTTATAAACATATTTAGTCAAGTATATATATATATTTATTAAAAAATTAGTTAAATTTTTAATCTAATCTTTAATGTTTATCTTAACTGAATAAAATTAATATAACTGTAAAAATATAATTTAAAAATTTATTAAAATGAGGGATAAAATAATAAATAAAATTTATTTCAATATAAATTTCAGTTAAAAATAATATTTTGATAATCTTTTTAGAATATTCCCAAATAAACTGTATGTTTTTAAAATAAAAAAGAAATCTTTATAATTGATACAAACTAAAAGAGTAGTAAAAGTATTTTTTTTCAAAAAATTAACAAAAACATCACATTACAAAATTTGCCAGAGATCTTCACAAGCACATCAGAAAGAATCAGACGGGGGAATAGAAAAAGTTGTGGCAAATCTCATTCCAGCTTGTCAAGCAAACCCATTCATTAAATTCTTAACTATGGGATTTTATTTGTTCCCGCAAACTAATCTAACTATTGTTGGAAAATAATTTTACCGCCATTAAATTGTCATCGACGGTTCTACGTGAATCAGCATGAAACTTTGTTCACCAGCTTCACAATGACGCCACCGTTTAGCACCTTCCTACCTACCCGGCAGCAATATTATCTTCTAACAACTCGACAGCAATTCTCGAAGCTAGAGTCTGATGGCTTCGTTTTGAGCATTTGGAAGGTTAAAATAACTAATAACAAAAATGATGTAACCAGGAATTTTTTTTTAACAAAAAAATTACACAGGCACACACCCAATGTATTCCGCATCTACATCATGTCGACTCAGTGGAGAATTGAAAGAGATTACCTTTCCTTTCTTCCACCGACTATTAGGAACAAAAGTATATGCGTTTTTTACGATGCATAGTTGCGGACTATATCTCAAGAGTACCCCCCCAAGTCAGCCTTCACAACCTAAGGTGGTCCTTGAACACCTTGACCATCGACTTGCTCACCATTGGGTGCCAAACCCCGAATTTTGACATCATAGTAAACCTCTTCCACTCTTCTCAGATCATACTTCATGCCTGCCAACGTGGGAAAATTACGATTCAAACAGATGACTACGTACGAGGGAGCAATGTATAGGATAGGATCTAAAGTTACAACATACCATCAAATTTCTTCCTCAGAAAATCATTCCGAAGGTTAAGCATGCGAAATGCAGCATGAAGCTCAGTCAAGAACTTTAGGACTTTCCTAGGGCAATCATAGTCCCCAGCTGTCACTTGATTCACCACATACCTTGGCTGCAAGATCAGGTAGTTGCAAGTTAGTGTGTGAGAGTAATTAAATTGTACCGAGTCTCTTCCTTAAAGTATCCGATAATTTCATGATCTTCTATGTCTATGAACCGCAAGCCTCTCTGTCTTGCACAAGAGGTTAACAAGTTTACAGGAAAACAATTCTCTTACCAATTCATTGGACATAAAACAGACACCTGCATGACAAAAATGTATCTATATCAGTGTACATAGCAAAATAAGCAACATTATCATCCCAGTGGACAAGAAAATCATCTTTAAAAAAAAAAAACAAAACAAAACAAAACGAAAAAACCACTAGAATCGACCTATGGCCTTGACTATACATATTACACCAAAATCAAAGGGGTTGAATGTAGAGTTGCGTGAGTGTGGTTGATTTATAACCACAATGATAGGCAAGAACTTGTTCAGCAGAATATTCAGTTATTCTGCTCCTCTTTCTCGACTCCTTAGAACAGTTATGATGAAACTACATGTCTACACCCATGTTAGAACATAATCATTTGGAGGAGACTTGGATACTTAGCCTTGTATGCTTAATATACTTTTGCCCAACCAATTCAGAACAAGTGGATTTAAAAGTGTGAATAATATTATCAACAAGAGTTTATTATAGGATAGATAATATATAAAAAAAAATCCACATGTATTGATTTGTTTGGAAACAAAACTTAAAGTAATATAAGGGTAGATATATAAGTTTTTTTGCCTAACCATTTTCATATCAGTCACTACTACTCACTGAAAAGATCTACATGAATGAAAGGAAGACAGATTTGAACTGAGAAGATCAATGATTATTACGAAGTAAGTCGTATTTAGTGCACTCACCTATAAGATAGTCTTCAATATCGAGACCAAACTCAGAGCTGTTCACTGCATTTGTTAAGAAAAAGACATTTTCAATCTCATGACTCTGAACAAGAAGTAGAGCATTTAGTTAAAATTTGCGGCAAACAAAAAAGCTTAAATCAGAAGAATATTATAAACATAAAATCAATCCTTTTCAGTTCCAAATTCCTTTTAAGCTAGAAAGCCTAGAAAATCTTAATCTCATCCTCCTTTCTGGCAACCACCAAACAGGGCCTTCTTTTTTCCCCAAAGCAGTTCCAAATCATTATTCCTTAATTCAAAGTTTAACTAGGAATGCTAGTGAAAATCTACATCAGGCCTGAACCAGAACTAGAAGAGTTTGATTTATCAGTATTTCATAAAATATTTCCTTAACTAAAATCCATTTGCATATTTGTTTTGCAAAAGATAAGCCCTGCATCGTCAGATGCGGGAAGCTATAAGTTATAAATGATATTCCATTTAAAAAATAAAGATAAGATACCAGCACGTGCATGCATACCTACCTAATGACAAGTAGAAAACGTTTATAACAAGCAATGACAAGAGAGTACTGAGACATACACCCTAGTTTTTCCTCAGCTTCTGCATGCATAAGAAGGTTTCCTGTTTCTAACCAATGCATAAAAGTAATCAGTGAAACTACAGTCTGCGTCTCGCTCCTCCAATCACCATGGTACCTAGATTATATGGGGGGAAAATTACAAACCATCAGAGCAAATTTTCAAGACTCATAAACAGTAAAAGTTTGCTTGAAACTTTAATTACCTGTAGTACTGGCCAGAGCATTCTCCAAGAACTTCAGCAAGTTGCTTGTAATGGTCCTTCAACACATGAACATAGGACTTTGCTTTCTCCAGAAGCTCTATTCAAATGGTAAAGAGTAAAATTAGTTCGAGGTAAGTAAAACTATTAGTGACTTGCTGCAATTTATTTAGCAGACTCTTGGATGTCACCGAGATTAAATTTAGGAAACCCAAAGCAGAAATGAAACATAACTGCCCCCATCTTCTCCACGTATGTAAACCAAATGAAAAGTAGAATCCTATAGTTGATTTGGCTGCATACCTAGGAACTCCCGCTGAGTTAAAGCAAACTTCATTCCTTTTTTCGAAAATTTATAGAATACAGCCATCTAACATTAACTACGAGGAAGCCAAAATTCGGCGCCAAGCAGCAAACATCACAAAAACATAATCATCTTAATTATTATAAAAAAAAAAAAACGCAAAGCACTTTCGCCTCGTTCTCAGACAACTAAAAACAGACTAAAAATACACAAAGGTCAAGACCCAAGAGTTCAGAAAGTTAAAAAAAAAATAGAAAATTGGTGGAAGAAGAAAAGCATCGCATTTCGCTACCGGGGGTCGGACGAGACTGATGGACCAGAAGGAGGCTAGCGTGCATAAGTCTGGTGTTGGACTCAATCTCCGAAACAACCGCTCTAATTCGCTCGCGCAAACTCCCAGACTCCTCTAGCTGAAGCCGAAAGTCCTCGAATTGCTTCTCAAGAGAATGGGACGAAGGAGACTCTGAGTGGTCGCCACCACCCGCCATTGAAGAAGAGAAGCAGCGAGGAGGTGACAGGGATGGGAATGTTTCAAGGGCGAAATGAGAGGTCAAGTACGACGGTGAGGGTGAGGCGGTGGTGATGGGCAGCGAACGGAGAGTAAGGAGGAAGAAGGGATTATAGGGATTAGGGTTTAAGGAGCGGGAAACGGTGAAAGAGGCGTTACGAAACGCCGGTCTTATAAATTGCATGGCTTTTTCTTAGTTCACCAAAAATGTAAATGCTGACGGTGAGAGCCGACCGACTGTCGCCAAACGTTACTTCTTAGTTCCGGAAAGATCACGTGACGGTCATGTTATTTTCTTTTTTCTTTTTCTTTTTTAATTAAATAAAATGCCGGATTCATAGAACGCTGGTAAGCTTCACAAAAATTGAAGGCTTTTTTATTTTTACCAGTCATAGGTATCCTTTTAGGAAAATAATTTTATTTAAGATATTGTCGAGTACTATATATGGATATCCCTCTTAATAAAAATTTGAATCTTAATTACCGACTCATGAGAAAGGCTTTTTTATTAATTACACCCATTTTTATTTGATGCTGATTGGGGCTCCACCACAGTACTGGGTTGGACTTCACCTCGGCTTTGATGTTCGGCCTGGAGTGTAATTCGGACCAATTGCGTGCCCAAAATTAGGTCGGGGTTTCGAAAACAATACCATTCATTGAGAAAAATATAACTAATATCATTGACAATGTATTTATTATAAAATTAATATTAGGATTAGTAATGTGAAATTTTTTAAAAAGGTTAAAAAACTTAAATGATAAAAGATGTTTATGATTATCATAAACAAATAATATCAAACTGTTAGTTTAAACAATTTCAAAAAAGGGAAATAAAATAAAATTTGTGTTTTGGGTCGAACAAGGTAAATTTTAACTTGAAACCCAGCCCGACTACCTCAAGTGATTCGGGGCGGGAAGGAGGATCATTCGCCCATCTTGATCTTTCTTATGCTATGAATTATTTATTTTATTGACAAATGATAAATTTTGATACAATTTATTGGGGACTGAGTCCCTTATATTAGTTTTCACTTTGAAGTCTACGTTATTTCCTTTGTATTTCCTTTCATATCTGCTCTCTTTCTCTTTGAATGGGCTCTCCTACATTCACTTAGTGAATTATAAAAATGTTTGTCTTTGAAAAATGCCAAAAAGAAGAACCTATACAATTTGCCCAGCAAGAGATTATTTAAATCAATTGGATGAAATGCAGCTCAGAATGTGAACTAAACCCACACACGTAACTTGAATTTGGTTAATTTCACTAAAAAACGAGAGATAAGGAAGAGTTAAATTTACAATACTTGTGCTTTTAACACAAAAAGGTAATAAATAGAAATCCTAAACTGGTGCTTGACCTACACTGTTAATTTATCATCAATAAATTAATTTATTGAAATAGGAAAAAATGGACAGCGTCCCTAGACCCTAGTTTCATACATTAGTGATACAAATGGATGGATAGGGTTGGGCTATAAACACCTATGATTTGTACAGTAAGATCATGGCAGAAGTGCATCCTATATCCAAAATCACTTCTTTCGGGATAGAAGAAGACAAAAGAAGGCTACCACTCGAGCGAGGACACCAAACAAAAACAGCACAACTAGACAAAGAGTCCAATCGTTGACATTATAATCATTGGCCATTAGTGAACTGCAACGAGTTATCAACCACACTCCAGAGTACCTGGAAAAAATGATATTCATTTCAAATGCGCTAGCACCCCCTATTAATTCATTTAGAAGGAAGGGGAAAGGAACAGTAGTGGTCAAGACTCAAAACCTACCTCTCAGCGTTTGCAATCACAAAGGCCTCTAGAGCCCACTTTGGGTAGCACAGTTGTACCAGGATCTTCATTAGTGTAGTATCTCTTGGCTGGTTCGCAATGAGAGACATGACAACAGGAAGAAGCACTGCCCACTACAAGGTAATGCGAAAAGCAAGAGAAATGATACAAGTCCAATTACTATTGGTGAAGTTGTGTAGGAATATCTTATGGATGTGTAATAAGTTGTTTTTTAAAGTTATTTCATACCAGCTGCGCAGGACCAGGTTGGAAGTAAATGGCTATTGCATAAGCAATGCCAGTCACACAATACACAAGACAAAGCAAGACCACGTAATTACTTGTAAAACTTGACCGCGGATTGCTAAAGAAGAAGAACATGGAGAGATATACTACAGGTTTGATGATTGTGTTGAAGAGATCAATTGTATCCTTGGAGAGAAAATGAGCCAAAGTGCTAATCCCAGCCGCACTCTCCCTCCAGTACTCTAATTTATCCAAAGAAAATGATCTAAGAGCTGCTATCTTGCATAATAGAGCTGCAAATATGCAATATCATTGTGAAAAGACAAATACAGAAAGCTTTATCAGAATATAAATGCAAAAAAAGGTCAAAATTTCAAAGTCAATCACAAGCTTTTAACTTACAGACAGCAATGACAGTGTAAGTATAACCAAGGACCCCAAATGTTTCATCGTTGGATTCAGTAAGAGTTCCTAACAGAGCACCAGCAACTAATAAAATGAGATAGTCAACTACTTGTGATTGGGCATCTCGTAGCCGCTGCTTACCAACCCTGCAATAAAGGGACTTGATTAAAAATTAATCAATGTTGTCAACGGCGACTAAAGTTACTGAAATATTATTTTGCATTGAACAAGTAGTAAACCATATTTTACTTTCAGGGATATGGTTCCTCATATGAATTACAAAAATATAGCTGTAGAAACTCCATATTGGGATAACTGTTAACACTGGTCACCCACGCTATTATTATTTTAGTCCAACTCTTTATTTACTTCTCATCAGAAGACACGTAAGACATGCTTGATTGCGTGGGACTAGAAATCTGTCTACGTTGGTAAATAAAACAGAATGAACAACAGTATCTATATTTAATCATAGGATTTCTTACCGCCCAAGGAAGTATCTATATTGCCGGGCTACACCAGGAGTTATTCGGCCAGATAAATCTTTGGTCTTCACTAAATTTTCCTCCACATGATCTCGTTTGATGTGCATATTACTCTTCACATCCTGCCAAAACTCCTGGGCAAAGGATTGATCAGCATCTCCATCGGTACCCTTTTTTGTGCCACTTGCAGTTGAGGTCGATGCAGTTCCAGATGCGGCAATTTCATCAGCAAAATGTAGCAAATCCGGTGGTACTGCATATCCATTATGCAGCATCCATCTCACTGGGAGTTGTTGATGAGTCACACCTGAACTTGGCTTTACTAAGCCTTCCAAAACATCAATGAAATGGTCTGGAGGATTCACCCGATCAGGTACAGTGATTCCAATGCCAGCGAAGTATTCTTCCACTTTTTTGACAGGACCATGATATGCAGTGAAGCCGCCTTTGGCTAGAAATACAATATCATCAAACATTCTGAACAAAGTATAGCTGTATCAAAACAAAAGCATTATAAACATTAGATTTTGGAAGAGGACATAAACTTGATTCTCAACATATGCCTAATCCCTAACAGGTTAGAAGTGTAAGATACTAGAAGTGTCGATTTCACATATGTGCGAGCATTGCATGGGATAAAATTATATCAGCACTTTGCGCATGGGAAATAGGCGTTCTGGGGCAGAGAGGGGGAGTGAGCATTACCTTGGTTGATGAAGTACCATGCAAATGTTTACGCCTTCAAGGGCCTCTCGTCGGAGTGCTTTAAGAAGTAAACTAGAAGACGCACTGTCTAGACCAGTTGTGGGCTCATCCAATATTAACAAAGAAGGCTCCATCACCATCTCTAGCCCTACATTTACACGTTTTTTTTGTCCTCCAGATATACCTCGCTTCTCCACTGTTCCAACTATGGAATCCCTCACTGCTTGGAGGCCCAAGGATTCAATTACTCTTTCAATAATTAGAACCTTATCTGGTTTTGGCAAGTCCGCAGATAATCTCCATTGTTGTAAAGAAACAACCATTTTAATGAAATAAACAGTTAGCAAGAAGCAAAAACAAAAAATAGCACTCATTAACTCTGAAAAGAAGTGAAGCACTCACTTATTAACTCGAATAATTAAGAATTTTCATTAAACTTCACATGCATACGAGTTCTCATATGAGGCACTTGGTGCATTGTTTCATAACAAAATTCAGAAGATTGTTGAGTTACTAGAGCAAACGAATCTTGTAATTTTGTTTAATCATGGATTAAGTTTGGGTAGTTTTCACTATAAACACTTTGTTAGGTATATATGACGGGAGCATTGCATGGAGTCTGAAATTAAGACGCATTATGAATAATACGGTAAATATGTGGAGGAAACCTGTTCAAATACGGTATAAATAAAAATAAATATAACAGTTGAAACACCATCACGAGAGGTAAAGAGTGTAGGTTTTGACAGGAAATTTAGGTAAATCAGATACCTGCATCTTGCACTGAAACGAAGATTCTCTTCCACGGTCAGGTTGCCATGCACAATATCATCTTGTGGCACAAAACCAATAATTTTTTTGTAACAATGTATAGATTCATGTCTTCCATTAATTAAAATTGAGCCCGTCACAGAACAACCTCTTGCTTTTCCTGCAATGGCAGAGAGAAATGTGGTTTTGCCAGCTCCTGAGGGGCCCATGACAGCTGAAACTCGACCAGGACTGATTTTTCCTGACACACATCTAAGCACATGTTTGTTTTTCCCTTTCAGAGTAAGAGTTAAGTCTTTGAAAGCTACTTCAATAGGAGGCCTCTTCCTAATTTCATTTCCAGCAGCCATTGAAATCACTCCGGAGAAAGTCAAGTTCTTGTTTGCATCTTGCATTGCTTTCTCCTTCTCAATCTGACCATAAGCATACTTG
Source organism: Neltuma alba (assembly GCF_004799145.2). Classification (NCBI taxonomy): domain Eukaryota; kingdom Viridiplantae; phylum Streptophyta; class Magnoliopsida; order Fabales; family Fabaceae; genus Neltuma; species Neltuma alba. Next base: position 272,390 of record NW_021637250.1, read on the forward strand.
AAAATTTGGCTCTTAGTATGCAAATCTTTTGCTGTCTGCTTTTTAGTATGTTTATTTCCAATATTCAAATGAAATCCCTGATGGCTATTTGGATCATTCTCAATGGAATTCATCATTTGCGTAAGTTTGCCGGGTTTCTTTGCTTTTGAAGCTTCATCTGAAGAATCCAGAGGAATTGATGAAACTGGAGCGTCACTTGTATTGGTTTTAGTGCTAAAGATCTTGAACCCAGATGGTTGTTGCGTAGACTTTCTGCGAGAAAAGGTGCGTGAGAATGACTGTTGTAATCCCGCTGCACCCTTCTTGGCCACATCTTTTGCTGATTTCCACCGTTCACGAGCTTGTGCAGTTTCCCTCACATGTCTAGCTGCAGCTTCCCTTTTTTTAGCCTGCCTTCTCTCTCGAGTTGACAGAACTTGATCAGAACAGTTATAAATGATGAGCAGGGCAGCGGTTAATGCAGCCTGCAAGAAGGATCAATAAGTGCTCACAGAGAACCAATGCCTAGCCAATTATGACAAAGTACTGGTGTTCTCTCTCAGGGTATATGCAAAATAAAAGAAGATGAATTTTGGAGTATTTTTGTGCTGACTTCATGTTGTCTTCATTTAACTTCAATTACAATATAGAATACCAGAGTTGGCAAGAAATGAGACTGATGTAAAACTTTATATAAGAACCGATGAGTTTATGCATATATACATAAAAGTCTATAAAATTTAAGCTGTCAAGGGAAATAATCCATTGGCAAGAATTAACCCCAAAATAAAATATTCTGGACAGTAGTCCACTTACTAGAAGTAAAGCCCCGTAAGCATGAATATTCTGGTTTGCTGTATTTGGATTACAGGTACTCAACTTGAAGCATTCTGCAAGATGGACCATGCAAATTAATATTCTGATTTACTTCATCCACTCCATGAAGCAAAATTAAATAATAATAATAGCAAGACGATAATTTTAGAAGACGCTACTGATAGCTAATGTTAAATCTAACCCATTATATTGACAGTACCTTGTCATGCAAGTATTGCCTACATACAAAGTTAATATAATATCAGGTCTTCATCATGTTTGCCTTAGATTTATGTTCTGATAGCTAATGTTTCTTTCGACATATGGAAGGATTTTAAGTGTCTAAATGCAACTGAACTGCAAGAGATCCTTTTTCTCAATTGAGTTATTTTTAGCAACCATTAATTTAGATACATAATCTAAGGGAAGCATGATAGCATATGCATAAATTGGCCAAAGAAACTGGACTCACGCTTTTGAAGCAAGGAACCCATCCAGCAGTAATGTCTGAAAGAGAACATGATATCAGTTAAAAAAGATGCTCAGCTGTTAATGTCAGGAGGTTGTAATAGGAAGGAGAAGTATTATAATGTAAATAAGAGAGGATTGCAGCAAAAGCAGAAACAATTCATAGAAAAGCAAAAGAAGGCATGGGATAAATCGATACCCCTTACTGCAGGAAAGTTTACTTGTCGTCGTGGGGCAGTATGATCCCGGCGAACAGAAGATATCACTATTGTTGACAACATTGGTCCAAATATCAGCGCTACCACAACTATGATTTGTCGCTCCAGAAGGTATCTGGTAATGATATCTGCAAATTGATTTTAGTGATGACCACATTGAGTGACGAAGCGGATGGGAAAAATTAGAGAAGCAAGGTGGAGATTAGATCTTACGGTGAACATAATCCACTCGTTTTGTTCAGTTTTCCAAGGGGGCAATAAGAACCCAGTGGGCAAGCTACACCAAAAAAATTAGAGAAGGTAATGATATTAGAGCAATTGATTTTCATTCCTCAAAATATGCTTCTGAAGATTTTGAAGAAAACAAAAGTTCCACAATGGCCATCAGATAGTAGTTGATGAGAAGAAATTGATAACCGCTTCCAGATTATCAGTGCGTGTATATATGTCTCCAAACAGAGGAAAGCGTTATCTCAACTCCTAAACTTGGGCACAATATTATCAAATTTAAGATAATTCCATGCTACCTATGGGTAAAATTTTAAGAGATATTGCATACTTACGTATCATGCAAGTCAACCCTCGAGGGCAGAAAAACCCCTCACAGCAAGGTTGACAGTCCTTGTTTCTCAGGGGAACGTCTTTTGACTCCCTTAAATATTTAGGATCAACATCTGTGCTTACACTACAATGCCAACCAGGTTCACAGCCTTCCACCCATGAGGTCAAATTGCAATTCCTGTTAGGTCTTAGGCTACTCGATGATTGACTCTTGAAAGAATTGAAGTAGAACCTTATTTCGGCTGTGCTACATATTCGATAGGTGAGATCTCCTGCCAATTAGTCCATATTATTATATTTAAGAACTAGTAAGAGAAAATGAATAAGAATTTGCTTCGAGAAAAAGAATGCAGAAGAAAAGATAAGACAGAATTTGGCATGTGTCACGAAGTCCCTGTTCAACAACTAGCTATGTTTTTCACCGCACAAACTTGCTTTTGGCATCGCATAAACTCGTGAAATGGAGCAGGTTAGTGGCATGAACAATCATGGAACCTGCCGGCGCCCTAAACATAAAGTGAAGTGCCCTATACATTATGCGAGAGAAATTCGATCTGAAATTCCTACGCCACTTATAATTCCAATTGACAGATCTCTGTTGTATTACTTCTGAATGTTCTTGGAATGACCGGGCATGCAGCCTCTTAGGAAATACTCCAAACCTCAGGAGCAATAGTTAGAGTGAATGAAACTAAGACTTCGGAAGCAAACTCATACCTTTTATCTGTTTAATACAAGCAGTCAAAAAGTCCAGTTTTCCCGTGAAATTAAATGCTCCATCCCAATCTCTATTCCTGCAAGATGGGAACCTATCGTTAATAACTGAGACTAATATGAACAGGTAACTGACCACAACAGGAGGGCAATATGACGCACACATCCTTTATGCAGAAGCCTAAGGTAGCCTTGATATCCTTGGTTAAATCTGTGGTAACATTTGAGAGTCGTTCATAGATTTTTTGCGTTACTATTGGAAGCACGCTGGGATTAGTACTATCCCCGTCTGAACATTGAGTCAGCGGGAGCAGACTTAAAGAAACTAAATAGAACAATAAAACCAGGGCAACCCAGGAGGCATTGTTCTTAATTCCATTCATTTCCATAATTCAGAGCCCACCAAATCATGTACCCTCGAGGACCATGCCAGGAGATCAGGATGAACTGGGGCGATGAAATTAGCTCTGCACTGCTAAAGTGATGAATAACCATGGCGTCATCGCTGACAACTTCCGTTAACATGGATTCCTTCAAACATGAATATTATCCGAACGCGAAGCAAACCGCGAGTCTTTTGGCTCTGAAGACAGAGAATGCAGCAACCAAATGTGAAATAATGTAACTTACATCAGCACGATGATGAAGCTTGGAGGCAGGTGATGAGGGACGATGGAGTTGAATGCAGTTAGAGTATAATTTTGTGTCCTCCTTTTTTCCCAGTTCTTTTTTGGCATTCGTCTTTGGGTCAAAGAGAGGTCATAAGCAATTTGAAGGAGTTTTCCGGGTTTCGGGATGAAGAGATGGCCGAGAGAAATGGTTGGCTAAATTGAAGGATTTGCAATTGCATTGGCATCTGGAAGTGAGCAAGTTCCAAAATTTGAGGCTTTCAGCGCCGTTCGTAAATATTGGTGCAATCGCGTTACGTAATTACAACGACGTGCTTCCTCGACACACTTTCAGTTATTTTCCCCCGATCACTAATCACATGGCATGATGCCCGATTAATACTAAGTTAGTCAGACAAAGGCCATCTATATAAAAACGCAAATAAAAATCGTAGAAACTAAAAATACCATTGTAAACAGAATAAAGCAAACATATATAATAGTATGACTTTTTTAGTTTTTTTAGTGCCTTAGATGAAGAAAAAAACCATAGAGTGTTTCGTAGCTATCTCGTGAGTATCTATGGGATTTTTCTAAACGATGGTAATCAGATCATGGCAGCCAAATAATGGTGCTCCTTTTATCATTAATATAAGACTTATTTAACTAATTTGATTACATTAAAAAAGTTAGATAAGTTAGTTAATTATAAAAAAATATGACATGCTTTTTCTTAAAACACGATAATCATCCTCTTTAATATCATCTCTCCTCCCTCTATTTAATTATGGGTAAGAGAGTATTCATAAAAGTAATTTATAAAGAATTAATAAATATAATAAATATGTCTTATATTTAGAATTAAAATCAACTTAATAATTAAGTCATATATTAAGGGCTGGAGGAGTAATTGGGTGATTCTGTAAATGCCTACTCCTTCCAAATTTTTAATATAAGATTTAGTTATCCAACTTATAAAATCCAAAAATAATTAGATGTTTTACTGTTTTTGTTTGTAACTAATGTATAAAAAAATGTAAAATGCTCTCTTAGCAATATTTCTATATTTAATGACTAAAACTTGGGTATGAATTGAAACACCGGACTGAAGGTTTCCCACTAAGCGCCATTATTTTTTACAGTATTTAAAAAATGCTCTGAGCCAGAAACGAATCATTTTTCTAGAAACGCCGTTACCTACCTCGCATGTCCTGAGTCCTAAGTCCTAACTAGTTACATTACGGGAGAACGCCTCATTTTCCCCATCCCATGCGGAAGAGAGAGACTACATCAAATTTTAACGCGGAGAGGGGGGGAAAACATTATGTTAAAAAAATTCAGCTGAGCGACAAAACAATTTTTTGGCCAACTAGAGACAAAATAAATTTGCACCTTGTGTTAAGAATTAAATGAAAATTAAAAAATAATATTTATATTTAGTACATGATAGCATATACACGCATTCTCTCTATATGCATATATATATTCTACAATTCTACTCCTCCGATTCTAAATATAATACTCATTTTATAATGTATTTTTAGGATCGAATGAATGCTTCTTTGATTCCTGTATCCGTCATCTAACGCAAAATACACAGATTACAAAAAATTATGTGCCATGTAAGGTTTTTTTTATTTAAATTTTAGCTGTTTATAATTTTCTTCTATAGTCGGCGGGGACTGGCAAACAAGCTCGGTCAACTGTGGCCAACGGGGCGGAAGGTTCCACGAAATATGATAAGCTCCAGCTTTTCTTTCGCCCGAATGCCCTTTGGGTTTATACATTGGAAGCTATTATACTTCTAGGCTTCCAGCTGGCAGTCGGGATTTTTTTGCAATTAATGATAAATTTATCGCGATTATTATCAATTTACTAGTATATAAATAATTGAAAGTTTTATTAGTCACGGGTTTATGATGAACAACGCCACCTGCGAAATGGGACCTAAGCATTTAATTATTTTCATATTTCTGAACTGGATAAATTGTTGCTAACATTAAAGAGCTTCTGGCAAGAAATCCATTCAAAACTCGGATGGCCCACCTTCGCGGTCTTTTTCGCGTTCACGAAATGAATTTACCATCTTTATGATGGTGTGTCCCCTCAATAATTACAGCACTGTGGCAATTGTTTCCTCAATCACCTCCCCACCGCGGGATGCTTGGTCTCAAATCCGAAACCCCCATTCACACCCGCCTTCCCTTTTAAATTAATTATTGTCTAATTCAGTTTAAGATCCTCTTTAGATTAATCCTTTGATTTGGGTTTTAAGATATTTTTCTTGCTAGTTGGTAAGCTGACCTGTAGCTGCCGTGTGGGGATATTCTCTTCATTTTCAATTTTGGGAGCTCGTTTGGGGGCATTCCATTAACATAATTCTCTCACAATCTTGCGAAAACGGGGAATTCGTTGTCTTTCAAAGCTGAATCGCTCTGCATCATACGAGTTACATATTCTAGAGGTTAGAAGCTACACCGAAATCTCCCCCTTTTTTCTTTTGCAGTTTCCGTTTGTAAACAGGACGTCCGATTAATCACAGATGACCCTAATTATGTCTAAAGGTTTACGAACATGTGTTCTTTCAGAATACGCCTGAGGTTACGGGTATGTTGCTAATGATTTTCATTTTCGGAGCATAGTACATGTTAGCAGCTTCAGAGCTCCGTAGTTTAAATTTGACTACCTTGAAGAGAACTCACTCCGGTTCTCTGAATGTTTTTGACATTTTTGCTTTTGCTAAAATCTGTGGAGTATCATTACCTTCCAATCTTTTCTGGTTCGACTCTCTGAAAATCAAATCAGCGTTGTTCGGAGGGCGACATTGGCTGCTATGTGATCCTTTTGCTTTCTGATCAATGAAAAAGCAGAGAACTTAATTTCATTATCTATGACTTTCAGAGGGGAGTATTGCTTTTAGACTTCTTATGTTTCTCAAGTATTCTCCCTTTCTGAAAATGCAGCCTAATAATTTCCAATGAAGTGCTTTTCATTCTACTACGGAGATAAGAAGGATGATCCGAAGAGTATTAAATCAATTTCGGGTCTGTCCAACAGTTCCACATATGGCGAGGGTGATCTGAGAGGATCTGGCTCTGAATTAAATTCTCAAAATGCTTCCGACTATAGCACAGACTCCCTTAGGAGAACTTCGTTTCCCAGTTTGTCTCAGAGGCCCAGCAACCTGAGAGTCTTTACGGTGCCTGAACTGAAATCAGCCACTAAAAATTTTGGCCGCACTGTGATGATCGGAGAGGGTGGGTTTGGGTGTGTCTTCAAGGGATTGATCAAGAGTTTAGAGGACCCACCCAGAAAAATTGAAGTTGCAGTTAAACAACTTGGTAGAAGAGGAATGCAGGCAAGAGTTTCCCCTCCTTTTCGCCCCCTTTAAAGTTAACAAATTTAGTAGTTTCTATAATGTTTGGCGAGCAGAGGGTGATTCATTGTAAAATATGACATGATGCGCTTTTTTCATTACTGCGTATAGTTATGTCACCTTATGTAATAGCGCAAGGCATAGTAAGCATATTGCATTGCATAGTATTGTGTTTGGGACTGAGTGGTCACATAAATTGCTTCAACTGGAGACAGTTATAAGTTTGAAAGGTGTGGGTTTGTCTTACCAAAGTAGTATATATTCTGGGCGTAAATTTTTCGGTTAAGGCATGTAAATAAACCTTACCTGATGCTCAGAGATTGTTGCTGTCTAGCAAGATGCTCATATGATGGAAGGTCATTCTGTCTTTCTTAACTTTTGTGTATATTTTTTTCTCTAACGCATATGTTAATGTTGTGTAAATTGACTCCATTTTTGGTTTGCAGGGCCATAAGGAATGGGTAACAGAAGTGAATGTTCTTGGCGTTGTTGAGCATCCTAATCTTGTGAAACTTGTGGGTTACTGTGCTGATGATGATGAAAGAGGAATCCAGCGGCTTCTGGTTTATGAATATATGCCCAACAGAAGTGTGGAACACCATTTATCCCCGATCAGAGATCCCTCTCTCATGGAGTAGGAGATTAAAAATAGCTCAGGATGCAGCTCGTGGCTTAACATATCTTCATGAAGAAATGGATTTTCAGGTATAATTGTACAACCTACTCTACTATTGGCCTACAAAAAGGGTATAACCAAGTAATTCAATAACTGAAAAGTTTGTTCAAACTGTTCTTTAGCCTATCCATCTAGATTCCTTGCTTTTCTTTAATAGAAATGGAGTATTATTCATACTCTCTTTGCTATTCAAATCTGTCGTGACAGCTTATTATTGCTTTGCTAACTAATTTATGTGTGAGATGATTAGATAATCTTCAGAGATTTCAAATCTTCCAAACATCCTTTTGGACGATCAGTGGGAATGCAAAGCTTTCAGATTTGGATTAGCAAGATTGGGCCCATCTGAAGGGTTAAACTCATGTTTCAACAGCGGTATGAGCTGTGCATTGATGTATGTAATATGTAACTAACAGTTGACATATAGGTAGAGATTATTGTTTCAAACCTTTGCAAGTCATTTTTCAAGTGTAAGCTGTGGCATCTGAATATAGGGACACCAGTAAACCTACTGCCAGTTTTAACTTTTGAAATGATGACTAGTCTTGGATGTCGAACTGTACGAGTCCAATAGGTAAAATAAATATATAATAAACAAGGAAATCATTTTTTTCCTTATGCTGTTAGTTATAATTGAATTCAAGTTTCTCTGTTGTTGATTTGTTTTGATTTCAATGAGCAAATTGATGGCCAATATTTCTTTTCTGTTGGCTAGAATATGCCTTTATATGTTAAATCCATATTCTATACTTCATAGACAACAGGTTCAAGCCACTTATCAGTGGCATCTGGTGAATTAATATGCTTCTTGTGTTCTGTTGATTATGTTCCACAGGTTGTTGGAACGATGGGATATGCAGCTCCTGAATATATTCAAAACTGGACGCCTTACATCAAAAAGTGATGTGTGGAGTTATGGCGTTTTCTCTATGAACTCATAACTGGCAGGCGCCCTGTGGATCGTAACCGTCCCAAGGGTGAACAAAAGCTCTTGGAATGGGTAAGGCCATATCTATCAGATGGAAAAAAATTTCAACTAATATTGGATCCTAGGCTCGACAGAAACCCTCTTCAAGTCACACAGAGACTTGCCGTATAGCTACCGATGCTTGGTCAAAATCCAAAGAATCGGCCAAAAATGAGTGAGGTATTGGAAATGGTAAATCGACTTGTAGAATCTTCAACGGCCACTAGTCCCCAGATACCCTTGAAGAGTACGGCATCCGCTGAAGTTCCCAGGGCATGAAACTAAGAACTAAGAGAAGGATCATGGATCTTAAATCTGGAGAAATTCTCTGTTGTTGATTTGTTTTGATTTCAATGAGCAAATTGATGGCCAATATTTCTTTTCTGTTGGCTAGAATATGCCTTTTATATGTTAAATCCATATTCTATACTTCATAGACAACAGGTTCAAGCCACTTATCAGTGGCATCTGGTGAATTAATATGCTTCTTGTGTTCTTGTTGATTATGTTCCACAGGTTGTTGGAACGATGGGATATGCAGCTCCTGAATATATTCAAACTGGACGCCTTACATCAAAAAGTGATGTGTGGAGTTATGGCGTATTTCTCTATGAACTCATAACTGGCAGGCGCCCTGTGGATCGTAACCGTCCCAAGGGTGAACAAAAGCTCTTGGAATGGGTAAGGCCATATCTATCAGATGGGAAAAAATTTCAACTAATATTGGATCCTAGGCTCGACAGGAAACCCCTCTTCAAGTCAGCACAGAGACTTGCCGTTATAGCTAACCGATGCTTGGTCAAAAATCCAAAGAATCGGCCAAAAATGAGTGAGGTATTGGAAATGGTAAATCGACTTGTAGAATCTTCAACGGCCACTAGTCCCCAGATACCCTTGAAGAGTACGGCATCCGCTGAAGTTTCCCAGGGCACTGAAACTAAGAAAAAGAGAAGGATCATGGATCTTAAATCTGGAGAAAATAGTTGGTTTGTTTGGTTGTGGAGACCAAAGCTTTTAAAGGTATGTTGATTATTAACAGCTTGAGGACAATGAACCAATCAGGGTCAAGGCTTCTTTAGGGCAAGAATCATTTACCATCACCATAGTTGGACACCATGATGATTAGCTCGTGTATATTTCTTAAGACCAAGCAATCATATAAGAATGATGTTCGGCCATTCTAATTCAGCAATTCTCCGCTAACGATGAGTATAAAGATTTTAGCTGGTGCTGCAATTTTAGGAAGTTTTGGAAAGCTACTGAAGAAAGTAACGAACGATTCGTTAACTTCAAGGGAATCACATGGATTATCGGATTGTTGTTCTGGTTCTGGGCCGTGTCATGTGGATCATACTGAGAATTGTAAAAATACTGCGGTTGGAGTTATGTTTAGATCATTGCATGCAAAATGTAATTTTATCTCTTCATAATTTTGTTGAAGTTAATGATACATAATTGGATTTGGATATACGTTGTCTGTTAACTGCCTTGTAAATACTACCTTTAAATCTTTAACATGCTTGTTTGACTTTCAATTTAGTTATAAATATAGGATTTAAATTTGTTTGTTTTTTTTTCATATTTATTTATTTTTTTAAAGATAGTCTTTGTAGTAGTTGTATATGTTAAATAGTCATATAGTAAATTTAGTTAATACACATAATTAGTAAGAATATTTCACGGAAGACGGTATTTATTTATTATAAATATTAATTTAACTAATTTGTTTAATTTAGTTAAATTATAAATTGATAAATAATTAAAATTGAAGCTTGTCTTTCAAAACATATTCTGAAGTTGAAAACCCGTAATAAATGCATTGAACGCAGGGGCTTCTCCCAAATTTAATGCCGGTCACAAGAAACCTCTTCATACAGAATGCTATCCACCAAAGTTTTCTGATTGAATGAAAAGTCAGCTTTCCACGGAAAAGGGCCGAAAGACGTTTCGAATTTGTCATTCCAAAAATGAACAGCCATTTGCAATAAACTAGCTAATAATGCATCAATGCTCCATCACTCACAACAAAATCACAAAACGAACAAGAGGCACCGCAGAAGAAAGTTGAATTAATGGGAACGACCGTCTCATCATTTTACGCAAAATGAACCCTACTCTTTACGGCACCAAGGAATAACATGACTTATGCTAGATACGAGATTTTTTTTTTTCTTTTGATGAAACATATGGTAGATTTCGACATCAGTATCTCTCTCTCACATACACAATGGCCGATCGAAGCCCATAAATAGCTATGATGATTTGTTCTTAAATAGCTGGATGTCAATGTCATAACTTTTTATTACAGCTGAGGCTCCAAATTTATTCATTCATGCATATAGCTCTTCTGGGCAGGTCTATTTTGCTGTTGAGGATTCTTCTCGTTGCAACTTAGAATTCAAATTTCTTGGCCACCATGGTTCCACGTGTCCCTGGATACTATGATGACACTAGTGTCCTAGCTCCATGGTTAGGACCTCTCTGGAGATTTTTTTTCTTCATTCAAGATACCTAAAAGTTTCGTCTCCTTTATTTATTCAACCGACTTAGCGAGCAGCCGTTGCTCCTTTTTGGACTTAAGTTGACGGTTAAATAAATCTTCAAGATCTTTAAGGTATAAATTTAGCATTGACGTCGTAGTTTAAAACGTTTAGGTTTGTTGTTAATCAATCTTCATGCATGGGGATGAATTGAAGCAGCTTTTGGTTTTGATCATTCTTTTCCATGCAGTCATTGTTCAAAGTCGAGAACTTCACTTTATTCTTTCGGTTTTAAATTTTTAATGAATGAAGCCGCCGTCATGGGAGCAGAGAACTTCTTTTGAAGTACTTTCTTTCCCATGCACGGCGATTTCTCTCCAATTTGTCGATTGTCATTATTCTTTTCTTGTAACTGTATGATGCGTTTCCTTTGAAATTTGATGTCATCCGCTGTTCCTGTCAAATTAAACTGCTTATATATAATTTTTGGACATACACATTGCAGGTATATGAGTTTGTGGAACATGTACAAGTCACAGCGTGATGGTAATTGTCAGGGTTGTTGCTTCGACTATTTTCACCCACAGGTGCCAAGGAAATTTCATGAGAAAATTACACTTGGGTCCCACAAAAGACAATTAATTTCAAAAAAGTGCCTAGAAATCCCAAAATGATTCCTAAGTCTCTAAGGACCTGTGTGTAATTAATTGTAATTGTGAATTATCTATTTACCCCAATTAATTTGAATCAATGTAATTCATTTACAACCTCAACAATGGTTGTTGACAACCCGAGGAGAGGTGGTTAACAACCTCAGCAATGCCCCTAGCATCCCACAGAGTGAGTTGTCAAGAGCACTGCTGAGGTTGTTAACCATTTCTTTTCAGGTTGTCAATAGTCACTGTTGAGGTTGTAAATAAATTGCTGCAATAAAATTAATGGGGGTAAATAAATAATTTCATAATTATAATTAATTACACACAGGTTCTTGAGGACTTCAGAATCATTTCGGAATTTCCAATGACTTTTTTGAAATTAATTGTTTTTTATGAGACCTGAGTGTAATTTTTCTAAATTTCATTTGCTGACTATATATCCTAACATCACACACACACACACACATATATATATATATATATCTGCACTTCATTCGCAAATTTTAACAATGATTGTCTTTCATGTCGGTTCCTCAGTTCAATTATATCACACACGTGAGCACCAGGAGACTGTGAGACGACAAGTTGTGAAGCAGGTTAGCTATCTTGTAACATCCTTTGCCCAAATGCTCTGCTTTTGTATGCCCCTTATTTTTGGATTCTGGTTGGTGTCGGTCTTAATGATGTTTTTACCGCCACGGCTCAAGTCTCATCTGGAGATTTATGACGAGGATGTGTTCCCATGAAATTTGACGACCATTCAGAAAAAATGTCGAGGTGATGTAAGAGTACTTTTACCATCTCACCCTCTGCCCCGCATGTTTCTATCTAAATATCTGTTTGGTTTTGTGCATGATCCCTTTTTAACTGTGGTAATATCCGTTTACTTTCTCTTTGCATTAAACTAGGAGTACTGGTGCATGTGATGATCATGTCATTCTTCAAGCACTTGCAGATTCGGCATGATACCGCAGCTCACTGTATATCTCCCACAGGAACTTTTTTTAATCATTTGGGTCCAGAGAAATAGTGATGACTCAGCAAAATGACCATTTAATGCTTCCAGCAACCTGCGTCTTTAAAGTTTCATGTTTGGTTGTTTGCTTTTTGCTTGCCGTCATAATTTCTAACCTTTCACGTTTAGCTCCTCCATTTTAGGCTCCAGCCCACTTTCCACTTGATCTTTAGGCCCAATCGGAGGCTGATTATTGTTCTCTCTACTAACTCTTGATCACCCTTTAAGGGTAAATTAACACCTATTTCTTTGTCTCACACCGCACAATGCTGCCGCATGATGTGTGTTTTTATCGCACAAATTATCCTGAGCTTTTGGGCAGTCCATCCAGGAGGTACATTTATAATTTCTCAGGATTAGCTTTGAAGCGAGCCTATTCATGTCAGTATCACTAGATGGAATCTGATTTGATATGATTGAAACGCCAAACTTCCTTGACTTGGCTAACTTGAGCATATTAGTGTATCTGGTTTACTGATTCAGGATTAGGCATTAGATAACAATCTGGGGCCCATAGACACACCTCATTCTTAACCTTACATATCCACTTTGGTTCACTACTTGGTTATAATTCATCGCAGATTAAAATTTAGATGGAAGGTTAGACAAGAAAGAGAAACAGAAACAGACAAATAAGATAAGAAAGAATAAATAGCTTTTGGTTTAACGACAAAGAAGTAAACAGCTTTTACCTTGAGCACTTTTTTTTTCCCCGGTCGAGCGCTTTAAGTACGTGAATTCTCAAAGCGTGCAAGCTGCAAAATGTGAATGAGTTTGATTAGTGATTGTGTAGTATCTTGACCTATTAAGTGAGAAATTTTTTTTATTTAAATGATTGCAATGATGAAGCTGGAAATGAATTTTTAGTGGTAAAGGCCGCTCATAGGAAAAGGTATCTTTCAAATCCAACAGAAAAGTGACGCCAATTCAGGTCTTGGCACAAGATAGGTCCCACTAAGGAAGGGTATCTCTGAATTTGATGTTAACCTCGTGTCCTTATCGCATTGAACCCAGGCTTAATCCATCTATATCAACGGTGTATTTTTTTTTTCCTGACTGCAATACGGTACAGAGGACTGGCTAGGAGGGTAAAACTTGTAGTAACCTTGGCCCATTCTATTTTCATATGCTTCTGACAACTAGTGGATTGCTATGGCAACAGTCCATACTTGATTTAGAGGACCCAGAATTACTGGCTTCCTGCCCATATGCATATCATCTCTCCTCTGCTATATAAATGCCTCCCTAACGAAGCTGAAGCTCTCATGTTTCTACCACTACATATATTTACTGCTTTATGGTGGCATATCAGACACATCATTCATGGCACTGAAGGAGAGCAACACAGGCCAAAGTAATCATCACCATCATCGTCCACAAGAGGATCAGCAAATTTGCGACCCTTGCAAGTCCTTTGGGCAGAAGTGCAGCCACCTGGTGAAGAAGCAGAGGGCAAAATTCTACATTGTTCGCCGTTGCATAGCCCTGCTTCTTTGTTGGCATGAGCGTGGCGGGGACTGAGCAAGCTTATGACGACGCTTGAATGGTCACAGAAGTCTTGGCAGTATTATTGTTCTGAACTTCCCTGTCTCGCTAGCTCTTATAAGGTTGTAATTAAAGGAGGTGCTTTTAGTGTCATACTCGCTAGAAATTGTAACTTTTGTCTTCAGAAGACATCTGATATGTGAAAGAGGCTACTAGATCTGTTCATCTTTCCGAGTTGTTTCCGTAGATCTTGTTTGTTTTGAGGTTCAGCTCACCAGACGTTTTCCATCAGTACTTATTCAGAATTTTAACGCTGTTTTCTTTTCAGTGGAAACTTGAAAGTATCAACTAAGAAGAAGAAAAGGAAGGTTATGACTTCATTTATGAAATATCAATGGTGATTGACCAAAAGCAGACGAGATTCTGCTACATAATTAATACCAGTAATAAAGGTTTCGCTGTTTGGCATGACCCATATACTGTATAATATTAGTATATTACAGTTCACAAGCAGAACGATAGTGCACAAAGTAGCTTTTGCAATTTACCTTTGAAAGAGGCCGGGGAGTGAGAATCTTTACGATTGAATGGGGCAGCACCCTGTTCATTCGAGGTGGCGTCATACAGCCCACAAAAGGAAAGTTATACCAGAGAGATCCCATTTGACTCTTCAACAGTTCATGACTTAAAATAACTATAAATGCTCAGTTTCTGTATGGCTACCAGCCCCTGTGATCTGATCTCATTACGTGGTTCTCAGTTCGAACTGATGACAAATATCAGTGACTAACCAAACGTTGACTTAACCTTGATCCGTTAATGTTCACTTATTAATTGCCAAAAAAACAGAGAGAAGCAATTAAGAAACGAGACTAAAGTAGAACTGAGTAGGCAGCTGCTTTAATGCGTGGGAGTGTGGGGGGTGAAAGAGGAAGATTAGTGAAATAAATTAAGAGAGGGGGACAGTGTAATGGGAGGGGAAAGGCCATGATGCTGAGGAAACACGGGACAAGGGATTAATTTAGAATTAAGGGGAGCAATGGGGCCAATATGCAATACTCTATGAGTGAGAGTGTGTCCCGAAATCCCACCATTAATGGCTTTGCATGTTTGAATGGGAGCATCAGAAGGAGGAGGATGCAGCCAGAAACAGGAAGGGAGGGGGGTGGTTTGGTAATGGACAAAGGAAAACATAGTTGAAAGTAGGGATAGGATGAGGGGTTAAACAAGCAAGAAAGTAGGCAGTGAGTGAATATGAAGAGGGACTGTAAATTGGAATGATTGAAATGAGTGATTAATGTGAAGCCTGATGAGAGAGTGAGATAGAGGGGAAAGGGGGGTGTGGCGTCATGTGGGGTAGAGAAGGGGAGACAGCGAGAATCGAAATGACAAGAAAAGGAGAGTTTTGGGGTATGACCCTCGTGCGGCCTCTTTTTTCTTTCCTTCATACCTTCTTACCCAAACATTGCTCTCTCTCTCTCTCTTCAATTTAATTCCCAAATAGAGTACTTTGTATTATTTACACCTTCTTACCTAAACTTTTCACTCCTCGTTACTTTTTATATTAAAAATAAATAAATAAGAGAGTATTACTTTTTATTAGAAGTGTTTGTCAGTATTTTTTTACTTATATCCTTGGTAAAGAGAGTATTAATATCATAGGTAAAAAAAAAACTAATTTTCAAGTAAAAAGTTAACAACAAAATAATGATACAAAATTAATATATAATAGTAGCACGATTCCCCCCCCCCCCCCCTGAAAGCACAGAATGAAGAGAGAAGAATTGAATGGAGTTACCCAGGTGGTAAACGAAAGTGTGGTTTTCACACAGGACAGAGGCTTGAAAAGGGCAAAAGGTAAGGGGGGAAAACACGTGCAAATCTGACAGGGTTGAAATGTCAAGCGTTAAAGTGCGCCTGTCTCTTGTCTCTCTGCCTGTACCCGTCCACTCATAACCCCCCACGTGGGCGCCCTCCCCCGTCCCCACTCCCCACCGCCCCGCCTCCCCTTTTACCCTTTCTTCTCCGACCGCTTCTCCGCTCCCAGATTTTCCCATCTCCACAATATTCATATTTTCATTAAAAATATTCGCCGTGGAATCTAATTTTTAACTTCAAAATATTGTTGTGGGGTTTAATTTAATAGCTGGTTTCCTTATTTATTCCCACAGTCTAGGCCACGCCACTGGTCGTTGTTTTCGTCGTTCATCAGCTTTCAACTTTCCAAACATGTGTGCGCGCTTTCAACTTTGAACGTTTCTGCCTCTCACCTTCTCTTGTCCCTCCTGCCTACCCATCTCCCAGTTGTTCCTCTCTGGCCTTTAAATTAATTGTACTTGTTCAAATCATCCCTGTTAAATTTGGACATGTGCAGAAAAGGCCATTGGAGGCTTCGGTAAGGAGGGTGGATCATACAAAATAGAGTCCCATAAAAAAAAAACAGAAGAAGACCAAGAAGAACGCTTAATGAGGTCATTAAACGAGACCTCCTAGTCAATAACATATCTAAGGACTGGGTTGTTAATAGAGCACTATGACATCGTGTAATTCATGTAGCCGATCCCACCTAGTGGGATAAGGCTTGTTGTTGTTGTTGGTTCAAATCATCCCAGTCATCGTCCAGATCAAGACCAGTCCCCAAACCAATATATGCATGGTCCGCTTTTGAATCCAAACAGACATATTAATCACATGATGCATTATTTAAAACAAACCGATCGGATGCTGACTTCTTCGGCCGTGGATAAACAGACATGGATAAGATTTGGGTTCATCATGCGACTGCAAACGATAATTTTGCAAAAATAATCTAAACGCCGATTTAGAAACAGAGTGGGGGAGGGAGATGAGAGGCAGAAAGCATTCACACATATACAGGGCTATTATTTTGTTGAGCGGCATAATGTGGGCGTGACGAGACGCGATGATATGGTGGGTGATATATATTGCTCTCTCCACTATTATTTGACGCCATATATACATGTGATGTGATTTGATGGGTGTCTTCCCAATTATTGTGCCACTTAATGCCCTCTATGACTCGCCAACTAACCATGTCTCCCCTCTCTATATCTCCATTCCCATTCACCAGTCACCACACACAGCCCTCCTCTCTCTCTCTCTCTCTCTCTCGCATTTATGAAAAATACCCACCCACACGCACACTTAATGTACGTAAGAAGTCGACGAAGAAAAACTCGCAACAGAACAGAGCAGTACCCGACTTTGTTGGCACACAGAAGTTGGAGCAAAGGCCTATAGGCTAGAGAACAAGGTTGCTTATTAAATTCCAGTCACCTCGCTGAACAAAAAAGGGTTGCTATATTGTTTGGGGCAGGAATATAGATGCAGTTAGGTACGCGCTGGTTTCAAAACTTCAAATTGTATACGTCCTCAAAAGGCAGTTTAGGTCCCATTCCACTTCATCTTCACGTGATTATGTCTGTGACGGCCAAAAAAAAATTATTTATGAAGTATTTCATAAATTATAAAATTATTTTTAAAATTATGATTTGATTTTTATTGAAATATTTTTTTAGGGCCTGTTTGGGTGACTTCCAAAACCATGATTTGGGAGGCAAAACCATGTTTGGGTGGAATCTCACCCGAACAATATCAATTTTGATGCCATAATCTAAAACCATGGTTTTGGAACTCAAAATTATGGTTTCAGGAAAAGCAAATCCATTCTGCTTCTGGTTCAAATTAGAGAGTATAATTGTGCCTGTCAGAGTATATCTCAACAATAATATGACTTTAACATTCATCAATTAATTTTTTATAAACATATTAATCTTATATCTTATAAATATATATACACATATTAATTATTCATTAATTATATTATCTTATGTATTATTAATTATGTTGGTAAAAAATATATTATTAACAATTTTATTCCTTCAAATTAAAATATATAATAAAATCTATCTTTTATGTAATTATCATATTAACTTATGTCTTTTTTAGTAATTTGTATATATAAAAAGTACTTCTGATAACAATTATCCAAACACTCTCACTTCTCAGAATCACTTTTTCACAAAATCTATTCTTCATAAAATTTATTCTCCCTAAAATCTATTCTCCAGAAGGTATTCTTTAAACCATAATTTGATTTTATCCAAACACACTCTTAGTATAGTCACCAACACTGTGATAAGACCAAAAGGCACTATCATATATAGAGTTTAAAATAATGCATGTTTAAAGGCACATAAATGAGAGCCTAAGGACACAGTCCGGTGGTATGCTTTTGGAGTGAGAGACATGAGCCCTGTTTCTCCCGCATACTCCCCACCCAATCCTCGTCGGATCACTTAAAAACAAATCTTCCCCTCATTTAAACTCACACTGATGCGATGTGCGTCGCTGAGCTCCGACATTTCTTGTTTACCTCGACTTTTAGCCCTTCTAATAATCATTCACTTTGTAACGACTCGGACAATTATTGAGCCGATCAGCCATACTGTTTCTAAAAGTTTGCTAACAAGCAACGACCTTTGATCAATTTGAGGCAGGTTGTTACGTGAGAGGGCTAGTTAAACCAGGTCTATTATTGAAACGGAGGTGGCTGTATAGAGCTGTGTGTGGGTAATATAGTGGCGTTAGATCTTCAAGAGGGTCTGCCTCCGGTGGGGCCGGTGGAAGTTTCCAACGGAGATTTCGACCATTTAATTTCCCTCGCACGCACGTGCAGTGGTGTGGTCGGTGCAGTGATAGGACATTAATGATAAGTGTCGTGTGATCTCAGATTTTGCAGGCAGTACCTCTCAGCTTTGAAAAATCGCACAAAAAGGTTACGAGGTGGTGGTGGTGTTTAATTACCGTCTGGTTTTGCGTATTTTTGAATTGCGAGGGCGTTGGTACTTTTTGTTACTTATAAGCCTGCTTTGAGAACAAAGTCACCTGCTTGCTGGCATTGATTTAAAAATACTACTCTCTGTATTTTTTTTTATGAGTAATATTTGACTTATTGATTAAAAAATTAGTTAAAAATAATAAATAAGTAAAAATTGAAAGTTATTTCTTCAAAACACCATTATTTATGAGGGAAAAAAGTATAAGAAAGAGAATAAAAAACTTATTATAATAAAAAGAATTATGAAAGAGAGAATGTGGACAGAAAGAAATGATAATTTAAAAAATAAAATAATAAATAGATTGGATATTAGTAAATTAGTCCTTTCTATTGTTTATAGGTCTGCTGGGAGAACAGAATCAACTAGTTGCTGGCATTGATTCGCAATACTGCTGGCCAACAGAACAAAACAAGTCTGTATAGTAAATTTTCAGCCCTCAGATTTGACATCTGGCAGGGTTAGTTACTTGATTCTTCCACCGTCAGACTGGCATCTTTTGAATTCACACTGATCCATTTTGTAATTCCTGGTTCGGCTTTCTGTTAGAAACAATGGATCGACGAAGTTTAGAATTGACCTTACGATGAGACCGTCACGATCGACGTGGTCTGTGTTGCGCCACCAAAACCATTCCCGTATTGAAGATAGCTGTTTCGAAACTAAAATACCGAGTTACGCGTGATTTTTTGTGATGAAACAATTACAGTATATGAATAAATACATTGATTTAAAAGATGTTTGATCAGGAAAAACAAGTTATTATGAATTTGAGGGTGGAGAAGGTGAGATGTGGGATAAAATATAAACAAATTCAGGTACGAGATGGAAAAAAAATACATGAAGTTATAAGGTAAGAAGAGGAAAAGGAACTAGGAGAGATATGCAGCTAACGCTCCATTGTCATCCCCGGAAGAATTGGATGGAGACGGTTTTCTGTTTTGGTAAGCTCAAATTTCAAATGAAGCAAATAAATTATCAACATTGATGTAAAACAGAGAACAGAGAAGGTTGCGATTTGTGGATCTTGGGATGGGCTCGGGGATGCTTGTTAGTTGGGCTTCACCCACAGTATAAGCCCAAGCCAATAACAGAGGCTGATTCGGATTAGTGTGTCCGGGGTCAAAAATTTCCAATATCAGATTTTTCATTACGAATTATGATGGGCGTCTTTTTTTCCGTAAGCAACCTCTTGCAGGACATGATTGTCACAAAATAATAAAATATGATGGTGAAGCAAACAGGCGTTCCTTAGAGTCAAGAATAAAATACACTGACAACTGATTTATTTTATTCAAATTACAAAAACTTCTCTACTATTTTGAAAATGTATATAATTTTCTCTTGAAGTCAAAATATATGCTACACAAAACTTTTTTAATATGTTTGAGATTTTATTTTCATCTATCCAATAATTAGTTAATTGTTAAGTTTGATTTTCAAACTTTTGTTTTGACCAAAACATCCCTTCTTAACATAAACAATATTTAAATATTTATCTGTTAAAAAATAATTTTTACATAACAAAAAAAATTATAATACCTGCATTTTCAAAATTTTCAATACATTTTAGAATTGTATAAATTTGATTATATCAATGGCATTATATAATTTTAATTCTTCATGACGTATTAAAACTTATTTATTCAAGTTTTTTTAAATGACTAAAAAATATTTTAAATGCATTTTTTTCATCATATAATATAATTTGTATGAGTTGGAAACATTATATAAATCAATTAAATTTTTTTAAAAAAATTTTGTTGCAAACATTTATTACTTATTTGACTATATATTTATTTAAGGAATTAATAAAATTTTCATTCAATTTTTTATGTTTACATTAACTAAATTACTTAATTTTCCATCTAATAAGATAAAAACATTGAACAAATAACTATTCACAAAAATAAAAAATAAAATTAAGATTAAAAAATCTTAAATTCTTTAAAATAGTTTTAGCCAAAATTTAAAAATTTGTATTGTATTAGTGAATTTAGTTGATGAATTTAAATGTATATTTAGAACGTATAATCAGAACAAAATATAAAGTTAATATATTTTGTTTTAGAATAAAAAAAAACGAATCGCATGATTATAACTAGTTGGTGCTGGATCATGGATGGGACAAGTATGGGAGAGCTCGTAAACCGGTAAAGAGAGTATGGTCGAGGAGCTTGCAACCCAGAAGTGTGGAGAGAAACTGATGAGTTTTAATAATATAAAATTATGTAGGATATCATTCTTTCAAACAATGAAGTGATAAACAATCAAATGGAAGCCCTAAGAGACTTGATTCCCAAAATGAAAAATACATAAATGTATAAGTATAAATAAATGCGTAAATACAAACGCCGTGTTTGACCTAACTGTAAAGATCATCATCATCAACCGCGCCAGCAGCTGCAAAAGGGTCGGCCGAGGCGGTAGCAGCACCGGCAGAGCCGCTGTCAGGGAACCTGAACTCCGTTCCGAATCCTCTGGACTGCTGTAATGTTTGGGCAAATGCCTGGTACTTGCGAATGTCAGCATCACTTACACTCCTCCGAGCATACTTCATGGATTCCTCGAAATGAGCGGCCTTAATTTCCGCCACCTCATCTTCCACATCCTCCTCCATCGCCTCTGGATTCTCACTTCTCCTCCGTTCTCTTTCAATGTCCTGCCAACAGAAATTCAAGAAAAAGAATTAGCCCAAGTCCCATCCGGCAGAATTGGCAAATAGTGCGCCGAGAAAGTTCCTCGGGAAAGTACCTTTTCAATGTTCTCTCGTATGGCATACTTGCATGCACGCTGGCAAATCTCAGTAATATCAGCACCACTAAAGCCCTGAGTATACTTGGCAAGAGCTCTAAGATCAACATCCTTTGCAACGGGGGATTTTCGCAGGCAAGATTTAAATATCTGATAGCGGGATTCCTCATCTGGGAGGGGGATATAGATCAACTGGTCTAGACGACCAGGGCGCAGAAGTGCAGGGTCTATGATGTCCGGTCGGTTGGTGGCCCCAATGATGAACACAGTTTTCTTAGCTGACATCCCATCCATTTCTGTAAGGAGTTGATTCAAAACCCTGTCAGCAGCACCCCCAGCATCTCCTACACTGCTACCTCTCTGCAAGGCAAGGCAAGTAAAAGATGTTAGGACAAAAATAAACCAAGATAGGATCATGGTAGTTGTCATGTCACGAGGTGCCCAAATTTTTCTCAGTAATGGTATTTAGGACTAAAACAAGATTTCCAAGACCAATACACTTTGTCAAATGCCTGGGGGGTCATAACTTAGTAACAGATTTGTTACAAACCTGAGTTGCAATTGAGTCAAGTTCATCAAAGAACAGGACACATGGAGCAGAACCACGGGCCTTGTCAAATATTTCCCGCACATTAGCCTCACTTTCTCCAAACCACATTGTAAGTAGCTCAGGACCTTTAACACTGATGAAGTTTGCCTGGCATTCATTGGCAATAGCTTTAGCCAAAAGCGTCTTTCCACATCCAGGAGGCCCATAGAAAAGAACCCCCTTTGATGGGGACATTCCAAACTTCTCGAATTTTTCAGGGTGTTCCACGGGATATTGAACAGTCTGCAAAGGAGAACAGCGTTAAACATAAGTGTTAAATGGAAAAAGTGGAAGTGAAGTAATATAATTCAATGCAAAATCTTCAGCTACCTCTTGGAGTTCTCTCTTAACGTTCTCAAGGCCACCAATATCATCCCAGCTGACATTGGGCACTTCAACAACCTATTGATAAGAAGAGTCCAAGTTAGACATATATAACTTCAAAAGCAAGCACAAAATAAGGCAGTCAAGGGATGGAGAATGAAGGCAAAGGAAAGGAGCCATCTTTGTGGGGGAAAAGACCAAAAAACATACTGTTTCACGGAGAGCAGAAGGGTTGCTTGATCCGAGAGCAGTCTGAAAATGTTCATTTGTCACAGCCATTGAGTTCAGTATCTCAGCATCAATTGTTTCATCTTCCAGGTCAATCACATCCATTTTCTCTCTGATGCATTGAAGGGCAGCTTCAGTACACAGAGCAGCAAGATCAGCACCAACATAGCCATGCGTATTCTTCGAAATTTTTTCCAAATCAACCTGCAGATGGCATGTCAGAGAAGCTCATTTAAGAAGATTCTAAAATGAAACCAAAACTTATGGGACAAAGAATGTCTTACATCTTCAGCAAGCTTCATATTCTTTGTGTGGATACGTAGCACCTCAAGACGGCCAACTTCATCTGGAACACCGATATCTATCTCCCGGTCAAACCTTCCAAACCTCCTAAGAGCAGGGTCAATGCTGTTCGGACGATTTGTGGCTCCAATAACAATTACATGTGCACGTGCTTTTAGCCCATCCATGAGTGTCAACAGCTGGGATACAATCCTTCTCTCAACTTCTCCATGAGTCTTCTCCCTCTTGGGAGCTATAGAATCTATCTCATCTATGAAGATGATAGATGGTGCATTCTTTTCAGCTTCCTCAAATGCCTTCCTCAGGTTGCTTTCACTCTCACCAGCCAATTTTGACATGATCTCAGGTCCATTAATGCAGAAAAAGAAGGCACCAGTTTCATTTGCAACAGCTCGGGCAATTAAAGTCTTGCCTGACCCAGGTGGCCCATACAACAAAATCCCTTTCGGTGGCTTAACACCAATGGACTTGAATAATTGTGGATGCCTCAGTGGCAATTCCACCAATTCCCTTATCTGGGCCATCTGCTTTCTTACGCCACCAACATCATCATAACCAACATCATCTAACCTATCCTCATCTTCCCTCTTCACAGGCTCTCCTTCGCAAAAGATCTCAGTGTCTGGTGCAACAACACAATACTCCGGAGGGTCAGTTTCAATAATCTTGAATTCTACACTTCTCATCCCCCCTCTGACAAGGAATAAGTCGCCCTTCCTCACTGGGCGATATGCCTCCAGAAAATAAGCTGCAAGAGTGAGGAACTGGACTAAGTATTCATAATATAACGGACCTGAACAGGCATATATGGATGCATTCCAAAAATCAAAGACTATAAGATAACAGAAGTCCAACACCATCCCATTTTGGGTGATATATGCTAGGCAACAAATATGGAAATGCCCGAGACAATGCTGTTTCCTCCTATTATGCAAAACCGTTCAAAGAAAGAATGTCGAATGTCAGAGGGAAAAAGCTATTTTTCTAATAATTTACAGTCGACCTATTTTGCAGCTTAAGTCATAAGGTTGAAGGCATGTGACATGTCATGGCCGAAAAACTGTTGTTATAAATACAATGAACTACAACTATTTTACTCAGCCGGGAGGGGCTGCAGATGAAAGAGGGAATAATTTAAGAAATATGAAACTAAAGGAATCAAATCCAGTAATGTCTAGCAAAAAGATGCAATGGTAACCTACGTTTTAAGTATGCGTCAAAGAGACTTCCGGTCACCCCTTCAATAGTGTCATCAATAGGAAGAATGTGGACTCGCTTGCCATATTTGACATCAGCACACTGATGGACAGAAACAACATCACCGAGCCTAACCCTAAGGTTGTTTCTCACAACCTTGTTCATTCTTATCTTCGCTTCATCACATGTGTCATCAGCAAGGGTTATGCAGATTGTATCTCTCCTTTTCTTTCCCTAAACATCATGATAGGAGATAAAGAAACGGATTAGCGCAAAGAAAAGAGAAAGGGGAAAAAAATTGACTTTCAACCTAGGAAGACCAGGTGAAAACAAGAACTTTAGCCTTTATTCACAACCCAGACACCTAATTCCCTAATGCGAATAGCACCCAGCAAGCTTTCGAAAAACTAGTAAGCCCGCTCAGTTGATTGCAGCCAGAATATGAACTCAAAGTAAACAAAAACGGCACATGCATTACCTTAATCAAATCGTGTCACCACGAAACATCTGTAGTTTTTCCATGGTGTCCGGGTGGAGGGCGACGACAGAATTGTCATCGTTAATGGCCTCATCAACAACCAACCGATTTGGCGCCTTCTTGCGCTCCAAAATCGCCGTGCTAAAGTCCTTCTTCGCTCCCTTACTGATATATTTGCCACCAAAAGAGGGAAAAAAAATTAGATTCTATTGAACAAAAATGAACAGGAAAATAAAATTCTATAAGAACAGAGAAACAAAAAGCAAGTGGAAGAAGGATCGGAGGGCCAAATGAAAAGGAGATCCGAAGAAACAAAGCGGAATGGAGGGCTCACGTATCAGATGATTCAGCCTTGTTAGACATGTTGGAATAAGAAAGACAGACGCGTAGACTTGTAGGAGAAGGTTTTGTTCTGGAGCGCAAGCAAGAAGGAAGTAAAGGACGGTGTGAGGGATCTGGAGGGGGTAGCTGGGAGATGGCTGATATTTATAGAGGAAGGACTCTTTACTTCCTGCCAACTTATGGAATAGAATTTTAGCGACGCAAGGATTTGACTTGTTTTTTTTTCCCCTACAAAATTTGAGATACTTTCCGATCCCCAGAGATATATTCATAAGAATACATGATAGAATATCTTCTTTTTTTTTTTTTAGCTTCGTTAAGATTATTAAGTTTTCCTATTTATAAAATTGAACAAAATATTTAAAGCATAAAGTTAAAATAAATAAGCATCTGCTGAATTCTATTGGAATCACATATCCCCTTTATATTTTATTTTAAATGTACCTTAATTCTCTTGAAAATAAAAAAACTTACGGAAAATTATCTCCAATGAGTAAATTATTTTCGAGCCAAAAAAGCATATGATTTTTTGATAAACTGTACATATATCTTGATTTATTTTAAATATAGATAAAAAATTTTAAAATTATGTCGTTCTTGATTTAATTAAAAGATTGTTTCTGGCAAAAAATTAAAATAATATCCATCTAAATCTAAATAGCTTATTAAAGAGTAGACATCATTTGATTTAATCAGAAAAAGCAAACTGGAGATCACAGCTAAAAGCTTGGCAAATTTTTTATCGCGTTATTAATATTTTAAATTTTAAATTTTAATTGTATTTGAGTTGGTCAGCACGCAGCGTTGATCACATTGCCCGACTAAATTCGACTTCTTGGATTAACGGCAGGGAAATTAAAAAAAAAATGCAGTGATTTCACATTTGTCAACTAAAACGTGCGGTAATTTTAGTCCAAATTTATCCTCTGTAGATTTAAAATGATTATCATTTGACATTTTATTATTTTTCAAATATTTATACTTTATAATTTTATATTAATTATTTTTTTACTATTTGTCGATAAAACCTTCTATCTATCCTGATTTAGTTAAGAGATTATCCATCAAGATATATAGTCTATTAAAAGCTAAATATTAAAGACGAAGACCTGTCCAATCGTTATCAGTATTCATAATTTTGAATTTCAATTATTTTTGAGCTAGTGATCACAAGTTGTTAAACTAGATTAGACTTTTATTAAATGCAGGAAAAGAAAAGGTTTAAAAAAAAAATCCGTAGTACAATGATTTCGTGTTATCAGCATACAACGTACAGTATTTTAATCTAATCCAAATTTTATCCTCCATTGATTTCAAATATTTATCACTCTATAATTTTAAGGAAGTATTCGTTAATTTTTATTATTTCACCGTTCATTAATACCTCAAATATCACAAATAGAGTATTTAAGAAAATATTTATGTTAACTAACTAGATTTTAGTAAAGTATAATTAAATTTTATCATAATTTAATCCATTCAATAACTTATCATGTATTATAAATGTATCCTTTATGTGTTTTACGAATATGCATGTCATGTGACTTCGCAAGCCCAAAAAACAATATGATTTCTCGATAAATTTTTTTTATATCTATCTTGATTCAATTAAAAGATTGTCCATCGAGTTAGCTTATTAAAAACTAGATATTAAAGAGTAAAAAAATCCATTTTTGGTCGCTTTATAAGTACTTATTTTTAATCAAGATTTTATATTATATTCAGTTGATTTAAGTAACATATTTGTCATATGAGTTTTTATTATTTTCAAATAGTTATCACTTAATAATTTCAAGAAATTATTAATTTTTTATTATTTAACGTTTCATTAATATCTCAATTATCATAAATAGTGTATTTAAGGGAATATTTATGTTAACAGTGTTTTAGTGAAATAGTATCAAATTAGCAAAATTTCTGGTATAATATAACATCATTTCATTGGCAGTTGTAACCCATAGCTTCCCTTGTATCATTTGATTTAGAAAACATCAACCGGTACATTGGGTCCCCACGATCTAAAACGTGCCGTTCCCAATCCGACCTAACCCCGAATGGATTTTCCGTGAGCCAACTACTTCGGCCATTGCATTGGTGGTCTTGTTCATGCACCAAATTAAGCTTACCTTTGCCATATCTTAAAAACTGTTCTTTCATTCTCATAGCAACCTCTTCCACGTCGGATTGCAGAAAGACCTATTCAATACCAGTAATCTGAATAAGCCCCAATCAAATATTAAGATACCCAAAATTATTCAAGGAAAAAAATAAATTGAAGCAAGCCCCAGCCCAAGGAAATACAGGTAGAGCTATATTCAGAGCACAGTTACCTTCCCGCCACACGAAAGGAGATCTGTTACGGCTTCAATTAAAGACCTCTGCAGCATCCTCCATCTATGCTCAGGCTTATTGAAGTCAGGGTTTGGACACTGAAGGTTAAAAAATGCCGCAATTGATATTAGAGATAGCTGATATGGTGAAAAGAATTGATGATGCAATAGTCACAACAAAATGGTTCATAACTTTTGCAATGGTAGAATTTACATTACAATAGAATTTATGCCTGACCTGTATTGAAACAAGAATCAACTCTCCTGGGTAGCTAGAAAGGATTGAACGAAATGTCGATGTCGCATTAGTTGCAATAAAGTGCCTAACATGGAGATACCAAGGGGAAAAAACTAACACGGTTAAACAAAATAAAAGATATCCAATATCAAGAACTCTGAAACCAGCAGTACAGAAACTAGCTGAATGGGTAGCCATCAGCAGACTATGGCGCCATCTCTTTATAAACAAGAAGACAAGTTCAATTTTTTAGACTGCAGCCAAAAACCAAACAGATACTACATCTGTTTATATAGAGAAAACAACAGTCTTACCCATTCCCGATGCCAAGCTGATGAACAGATTCCAAACAACGCCTCACAAGCTGAAGAAGTTGCATTAGTTAACCTAAGGAAGAATAGTGTGTAGAAGAGAAAAAAATGATAAAGATAGGGAACAGCAGCAGAAAAAGCGCGCAAAAAAACCTTTTCATTAATCTCCAAACCAAGGAAGTTCAAATCTTTCCTCCTTCGAGCCATTTCCAGAAGAAAGAGCCCATTACCTGTCATAGAGTTCATATATTAAAAAGATCCAACAACAGTTTTAATTATTCCACTCTATTAAACATTCTGTCTTTCTTCTCTTACAAAATCTGGGAACACTTCTACAATTTCGTAGTTAAAAAACTACAGGACCCAGAAGTAACAATAAAGTTCAAATAAACTGCTTGTTCATTTGACAATGCTTTAGAACTTAAAGGTCACTTTCCTCTCGGCAACTACTTCATAAACACATGGCAAGTATTTACATAGAAAGCAAACAATACCACTTCCTATATCAACAAATAGAGGTTGAGCTGGGTCAGCATACAAGTCGTTCCAGTTGATCTCAAACGGGTATGCCTGCAAAATGTAACCCCTCTAAGTGGTAATCATATCACTGATGCAGGATGCTTCAGCAATGAGCTGCTTATGGGTAATCAGACGCCCCAGATTGGTTAGATGTGAAGTTACAGGAGCTAACTTAACCAGGTAAGGTAATTCTTTTACTGTTCATTTGAGAATTTACATGAACAAGCTTTATGGCATTGGGCATGGGTCAACTCATACCCCAAACATATCCACAGGCCGTGCGTAAGCTGCAGGTAAGATAGTTCATTCAAATAAGACATTCCATAAAAAGTACTATTCTGATTCTCTTCTGTCCTAATTGTCAAGTCTCAGAATGTTATGATAAACCAGAGTTGTAGTAGAAACATACTCTGTCTAAGGCCATGACACCAGGGAGCTTTCTTCCTTTGAGAAATTCCCATACAACGGAGGCATTTTCAACCAGATTTATGACAGACAAGGAACTCAGCTCCTGTGTCACGACTTGGCATGCCATATTTCCTACAACAGTTATTTCACAGTTGCTACTAATTTGATCAAGCATTTTTGCCAAATTTGCAGCTCCAATTGTGTATTTACTTGAGCCAACAAATCTCATTGGACCCATCCATATGACTTTCTGCAATAGAGTGACTTTAGTTTGATTGAACAACAATAATAGTTTAAAATAAATGTCCACTAAAAATATGGAAACATATCTATCACAGTATAGCTACAGCAAATAAAATTGCAGCATGAAATGCTCATCTCATTGGATTATTTGTCTTAAAGATGTTAAAAATAATCAAACCAAGAGTAGCGTATGCCCATGGGTGAAAGTACATAGCTGAGGTACCTTAGATGTTCCAAGTAAGGAGCCAATTTCATCCAATGATGCAGGCCCAAGGTCTACAGGTACCCAACCTAGAAAGGAATCAAATTTGGATTAATTTTATTTTGTGATTCAAAGAAAAATGACTGCTTTAATATTCAAACAGCAGAGCCTCATTGTCACTTTCAAAATAGAGATGCAGACAAATGAATTGAAGCTGCTCACCTATCACGTTATAGTTTCTCTACGATTCAACAACTGATGAAAGACTATTATAAATACTTGAAGAGACTACAAAAAGTATAAAGAACTTTATATGCTCAAAGATTTGAACACTTAGTACTTACTAATTTCAATTAGTTTTCGGGAAAAAACACTGAAAAATATTATAATAGATGTCAGAAAGATGCTACTGCTGTTATCATAGTTTAATCCTCAGAATGCATTGCAAATCATTAAGGAGCCTTGTCATCGATTTAGGTTTAGGAAGATAACAAACAACTTTTTTAATTATGATATAATTCTTTGCAGTCGGAATTTGGCAAACTATTGAATTGATAATCATGCTTGTGCAATAATAATTGCACTAGCAAGCATCCCAAGTGGACAACCAATGCTTACTGGGACAGCACGGTTTTGGTAGTTTGGTTGCTATTGTCTCTCAAAAGTATCAGTAATTTCTAAACGGTGAAATTGTTGTAGAAAATATGCCCACACTCTATTTCAAAAAACAAAGCGTGAGAGGGCTTTGAAAGCTCACCATCCAAAATGCTGTGAGCAGGGAATACTTGCAGTTGCTTTGGATTGCTTTCATTTCTGCACGAAAAGTCTTTTGGACACAGAATCTGCATATTTCTTTCTCGAGCAAGTTGAACAATATGTAGAGCTTCATTACACGCCTTAAGCTCCACCAGATCAAGAGGAACTGAGACTCCCAATGCATGCATTATTTGAAATGAAATCATTCCAACAAACACCAACGCCTGGCATCTGGATGTTAAAAATCGCAAAGCAGCTGCTTTATTGTGGAAATCACTACCTCCTATCTGGATTTATGAGAAAGAAGAGACTAATATCATCAATATGAACTTTAAATCATTGTATGGTGTTGATAAGTCTAATGACTAATTCTGTCACAGCAGAAGAGACATACAATTGCAACATAGGGTTTCTTGGTGGCATCTGTAACCTTCTTCAGTTGATATAAGCTTTCCTCAAAGTGAAAACCAGCCATACAGGCATAGCAGAAGCGAGTCACGCCAACTGTTGATGCTAGAACTTTATGAGAGTGAGAGAAGGAATCATTAACAAAGATATCAACTCCTGATGACAGTTCTTTAGCAAACTCCAAACAATTGGAAACTTCCTCTTTAAATTTAGAAAGATTCTCAGCAAGAAGGATATCTGGTTTCTCGGTGCCTTCAATCTTCGATAGCTTATTACACGATATCTTTTGCAGTGGAACAATTTGTATCTGAAGAACTTCTGACAAGAAATCTGAAGTATAGAAATCATCATCAATTATCTACTATGGAAGTTCCTTCTTTATAAAAGAAACCATTTCTTATTTCCAACACCCATGTTAATAATTTACTGATTTTCTTCCATCTTACTTTTCATTAGATAAAGGAGGATTGTTTAATTATTTATTAAATAGCCTAACTCCATTCTGGCAACTAAAATAAGGGTAGAATGTAATTATGTACCAGCAACGGACTCTGTACGAGAAAGTTCTGAATCAGTATCCCAATCACTGACCAGAATTACTTTTGCCCCAGCTTCATGTAAATACTTAATTGTTTGCAACGCATTAGAAACTGATGGAGTCGGTTGTTCGTGCTGCTTGATGAAAATGTTAGAGTCAAATCTGACCATGACAACTTTTGCAGAGAGTTCTTCCTTGGGAAATTCTCTAAGAGCTTGTACATGAGGAAAGGCATTCAACTCCCCACCGTTATGAGTGTAAATCTGACAGCAAAAACATAAAATGCTTATGTCAAAAGAAAAGGAAAATCTAGAGCCAAAAAGTAAAACATTCATTCATGAAACAAAGTCACGAAGAAAGAAGTCAACATTCTTCAGCATCACAAATATTCAAAATAACTACAAACTATGCAATCAGGGACGTAAGATATTAGTCTGAATGATGCTTTACTTTCACAATCTAATAGGAAAAAGAGCATATATTTCGACTTTTGTGCCAATGACCATTAATTTCAATTGCATTCTCTTCTGGATACATTAGGATAATGATAGATCACGTTAAGGAGTGCATAAATGCCCAAATCTCATCTAAACTTAAAAGAAATGGCTATAGTTGCCACAATGCCACTCATAAGTTCTTAATTCCCATTATTTTGCTTCTGATAGTTTCAACTTTAAACAATCAAATAACTATAGATGTTAAGTAAATAGGCTAAAAGCATAATAAATCCTCAATCATTTTGTTCCTTTATAAATTAAAAAAAAAATGATCATGTAATCATTCTAGCTCGAGGATAACTTGGAACTTCAGGCAGAATGTCTTTCGAGATTAAGAGAAGTCTGGATAGTTCAGATTAGCAGGTAGGATTAGAAAGACAAGATAGGAATTTATAGCCCAACCTTTCGAAACGTCAGAACACAATGCTGGAGCACAAAAGGGAGGAAGAGAGTACATTACCCTGTGGTTAATAGAACTCTTGGCATGACCTGCTAACTCCCCGCTAACTGTCACAAATAAACATCACATAATACCCAAAAAAAAAAAAAGAGATGACAACAGAGAGGTCATTCAAAAGGAAAGAGGGGGAAAAAAAAAAAACTCACTTTTTATAGAATAACCTTGTAAAGCCAGTAGAGCGCCATTGCGCATGCGAAACTTGGCAAGTTTTCCAGTGTAAGAACATCTCTTATGTTGGAGCCACTCGGGGCCGTCATGGATGCTTAATTTGTCCAAAGAGACTGTTCCATGGAGTATATTCAGAATATAGCCCATAAAGCTCCGAATATCGTCTTGCAAGCTTCACGAGCTTTAAGGATACCCCCCTAACGAAATGAAAGTATGGTAGAGACGCTGAGGGTTGCCAACAATATTATTAACAGCCAAAATGAATATCGGGTAGCGGGCAGTCACGTGTCTACTTTCCTTCTTCTCTGCGTTTTCCGAATATCAGGAAAAATGTAGCAGGAGATTCAACTCGCCTCTTCACCGGGAGTTCTGCACTTGATGCCTCCTTCCACCGCACTGGTGCCAAAGACACCGCGGAAGACCACGCGCGGTGAGGAAACGACTGTCGCTTAAATAAAGCAAGGTGAGATTTTTAATTGTCAATATATTACAAGAATAATGATCATTCTTCCTTGTCTGTATAGTACAAGATTTCACCAAAAATAAATTATTTTCATTGCTTTTATGACCTTCTTTTAATCAAACTTTTATGGCATTATTTACCCACAAGCACAAAATAGCAGGCATACAGATTATTACATGTTCATATCTAATTTTATAGATTATAGATATCACCAAATAAAAGTAATAACAGCCCAGCATAAATAAGGTAGCAAGTAACGACTGTATGTTGTGGCCTAATAACAGTTATTTATTCATTGAGCGCGCAAAAGAGGAACACAAATTTATTGAATAAATTTCGTTTAAAAAAATATTTTGAATCTAGATCCACTATTCATCAAGGTCAAACAAAAAGTCTAGATCCCCCATTTATCCGAATTTTTAATGAGAAAATGACAAAAAAATTGAAAATTTATAAATATCAAATAAAAAATGGTAACAAAAATTATTATTATTTACAAATTCAGTGTTATCAACGTCAAATAAAATGTTATTACTAAACCTGTTTTAAGATTTAATAATTTTCAGTTTTTTTTTATATCATTCTTCCATTTTTAATTGGTTTTTTTAGATATTTAATTTTGAATAAGAAATGACAAACGCATGACCGAATCGGGAGTAAAATTGAAATTGGCAGTTACACGGTGCTAGTGCTGCGAATTGGCGCTTGCTTAGGGCTTCAGTTGCAAATCGGCGAAGACAGTCCCTGCTTCTTCGACGGTCTGCGACCCGCGATTCACCAATCTCTAAATTGGCGAACTCTCTGTAATCTTCACCGTGTGAAGCACCGAAGGATCTTCTGAAATTATGGGCTTAGGTTTCGCTATCGGCGTCTTCGGGTTGCTTATTCTATTTCACGCTGCTTATGCCACAATCCAATGTATGCTTTAGGACACGTGGTTTTATCTAGTTAGGCAATTAGTCATTCTTATATATGCGCTTTGCTTTTTGTAAATTTCAATGGGTTGGTAAAAATATTGGGATTTGCGCATGCATATGTGATTTGGGTTTGATTTTACAGATAGGGGTTTGTTGAAGATTACGGAGGAAGAGTTTTCCGGACCCCCAATGAATGTGAGTGTTTTCCCATGATATTGCTTTAAGAACATGGTTTTGATGGATGTCCGCGGGTTCTCATTGTCCATGCATCTGGAATTTTGAATGCATGCAGGTGGTTGTTGAGTTGTTGCTGGGACTAGTGCTCTGTATGTGGGCTGCACTGGCTGTGCCGGGGAAGTTTCTGTCTATCCATCCAGACTCCGAAGAGAACAGGTAACTCCTTGATTCTCTATCTGGATGATAGATCTACTTAAATTTATCATTTTAGTTAAATTAATTACCTCATCTTACTGATAAAACGTTAGCAAGAGGTCATTGTAAACGTGGCCTGACATTGGGAATGATTCCGTGTTGATTTCTGAGGCTTGAGCTATAAACTTGACGTAAATTGCTCTTGTTCCGTACTGTTCGTGCTCTTTTATGATCGGTCTTCCTTGATTAACTTATGTTGCTAGTCATTCTGTATTAGGCTTTACTTGGCTGAGAAGGATCAAACCATTAAAGGAGTGGGAATAGAAACACATCAAAGTTAGTAGGAATGACAATAGAGGTCAATTAAACTGAAAAATCTAACTTCAAATAGTGATATATTTAAGTTTTGTTATAGATTGTGAAGCTGAGTTGCTCTTATTCTACACTACTCTTATAACCATTGTCTTGCTCTGTTAGTCCCTTGTTACTGTCGCTTTAATTCATCAATGGTTGATGCAAGTGACCGATGATGTGATGCTATATATGAGGGAGTGCATAATTACTTCAACACCTCTATCTGTTGTCAAAGGAATGTTCTGTTTGGAAAACTTGTTGCTTTCCTTAGTTGTGCTCTACTGACGATATCTTTTTCTTTATGACTGCTGGGATCATAATCATTAGAGCATCTGTCTTCTTGGATGCATGTTTGTTCCTTCTCCTCTTCATTTCTATACGATTGTCCGTTGCCAAAGGAATGTTCTGTTTGGATCAAACTTGTTTTCTGTTGTGTTGTACTCATACTTACGTGACAGAACTTCATGGTATAATATTTTTTTGAATCTGCTGGCATCATTTTTGGCCATGAAATTACTTGGATCATAATCATTAGCGCAAGAGTGTTTATCGGATGCAGGATTGTTTCTTTACCTGCCAACCTGGATTTCATGATCTTCAACCATAGAGGGAAGGTATTTCCTATGGACATGGATGTGAAGCTGAGGCATTGAAGAATTTTGGACCAAGCAAGAACCTTCATCTTGTCATATGAAGAAGAAAAACCTCGTTTACACTTTCAAAACATTTGGTTGTGCGTTGGGAAATCTTCCTATGTCACTCGCTATTTATCACTGACTTGAGAGATTTTGCAGTTTTCATTGTAGCTTCAAGCTAAAATTTCTGCACTGCGCACTCATCGTTGTTATTGTGACACAATTATTTGAACTGTTCATGAAAATTTAGCCTGCATTTTAACCATACACGATTTAATGAAGTGGACTAAGTTTATTATGTGATTGTCTGAAAAGAAATCAACTGGCCCACCTATCTGGAGGCAACACTGCGTGTCCTTTGTGTGGTTCAAACAAAGGTTTCATTACTTCCTCTCCGCGGCGTCTGCCTGCGTTATATACTCTGACTTTTTTCGATGGTTTACTTGGCATTCAATGGCTTTTAAACGGCATGCTTCCATTGACTTCCTACTGGTCTATGGAGTTCTGGAAACCAAAATGAGAACAGTTAGCGGAAGCAAGCTTGTCAACGTTCTGAAAAGTTGCTTGGAATATTTCCAAACAATTAAATCAAAAGAGTAAATATTTCTTAATTTCTTCAGGTCCCTCGCGATGGGGTTAATGATTTCTTGTGATGGGGGTTTCAAGTATCACTTTGGATGAGGCGACGAAACTGTGCCTCCCTCCATCGTGCCTCTCACATAAAGACTGGTCAAACGTTGTGAAGATGCCTAATAACGGCCCGAGGGTGTGGTGGGAACCTTTTGTCCTTTCTTAGCCTTGTAGTTACCAACCAGTCTGTAATTTTATTTTAATGAAAAAGGATAAAAAGTAAAGACAATGGGGTTTTTTTTTGCCACCAAAGCGATTGTTTGAAATTACGATTGAGATTCCCAATAACCCTCTTTGATGCATTTCAAAGCAATTTTTCTTACATACCTGTCTTTGGTAAATTGTGATTAAAAAATTGTTTTCAAAAAATTTTACCGCCATTTCAAATAAACCTGAAATTGATTCGGTGAAATGATGTAACAAAACTTACTTTCAATCAATGTTTGATATGATCCAATGATAATCAATTTTTCGGTCGGTAAAAATGATCATTTTTATCTTTATACTTAAATTTAACTTAACAAATTGGCTCTTCATGTTCACGAAGAGATAAATTCATCCTGAGCTGAATTCGCCACTTCAATAACAAAAATAACGAGTAATAAATTAACCGAATTACGACACTGCGAAGTTTTGTGGCGGGGAAAAGAACGACTTGGACGAACTACGAAGCCGAGCCCTGCCAATGCGCGATGATTATCCTCGGATCACTGCAAGCGTGGCTCTAGTGGCGAAGGAAAATGATCGCGAATCTTCATTTACCTTCCTCTCTATCTCTCACTATCCCCTCGCCAACGAAGTCGCGTACTGTTCGGACGTTATCCAAGACGGTGTCGTCTCGTCTCTCTCTCCGACCTTCTGTATTACCAATATCAGCCGGCCCCAGGGGATGCATTGCCGAAATTCATTCGAAATCTTTAAATTTTGTGCTGTCAGGAGCCCTCGCACTCGGATTATTTCTCGGAGGTAAACTTTTTGTTTCTTTACTCCACATTCAGTTATGTGATTTCGTGCAGTTATCTGTCTCGCATTTTTTAACTCGGTCTGTCAATTGATTTCCCTCCTTTGATACTGAATAAATTGTAAAACTCAAATATAAAAAATGTAAATTTGGTAGGAATTGGACTGGCTGAGGCAAAAGTTGGCGTGAACAAGCCAGAGTTGCTCCCTAAGGAGTTTAGTACTGTCATTGATGTTGCCGGCTTCCTCTCTGATGGCCAGGTATGGCATGCCCCCATTAGAAGCTCGGTACTCTTACACATATTTTAAGCTCAGGATTTGGAGTCTGTTTCGTCTATTGTGTCCATATCTGGTTTTCCCCCCTTGCTTTTGAGAAAATCAAAATGAACCTATAAGGAATGATGCTTCCATGAAATAGATAAGCAGTAGTGTTATTCGTTTTTTTCATAGGAAAAGAGACTGGCTCAAGAGATAGCTTCTCTTGAAAAGGATACAGGATTCAAGTTGAGAGTTTTGGCTCAAAACTACCCTGAAACACCAGGTACTGTGAGGTCATCACAAATTTTGCCTTATAGAACTTGGTGCATTAGAATTCACCCCCCCCCCCAAAACCCCAAAAAAAAAAAAAAAGATTCTGCGATTACTTAATTGCAGAACCAAGCTTGATAGTGAAACCGCCCATTTATTTTAATGCACAGGCTTGGCAATTAAAGACTTTTGGCAGGTGGATGACAGAACTATTGTCTTTGTGGCTGATCCCACATTTGGTAAAAGATCAAACACACTTGTTTTATTGTCATGGTTGCTCGTTCTTTCTGGTTATTCTTTTCCTCTTCTTTTGGGTATATCTACCTTCACAAGTACTACTATTATAATGAGACCCTTGTTTGCCAGGGAATATATTGAATTTCAATGTTGGCGCTACAGTAGATTTGGACATCCCTCGTAGTTTTTGGAGCCGCTTAGCTGGCACGTATGGCAACATCTTCTATTGGAAAGAGAAGGTGAATTCTTTTTCTCAATAAAACTATGTTATCATTACGTAATTAAAGAGTGTTGTTGAGCTCCCCAGTTCTTGGCGCTTTTTTTATTCGAACATTGAAACAGGGAGAGGATGCATCCATTGAAGCAGCTGTGGCGGCAATTTCTAGTTGCTTGAGAGAGCCAGTGGGGCCAAATAATTGCTCAGAGGTGAAATAATTCTACCATGGACTAACGAGGAAGCATTCTCTGCCAATTTGATGCGTCAAGACAAGACTTTTTGGCCAGCATGTTGCCCTTCCTAGGTTGGGCAGCTATGACTTATAAGTTAAAACTACGAGAGGAAATTTGCATTATGTTTTATTCACATTGAGCATAATGAAATTATGTATCTACTGGTTAATACGTATGGAGTCATGGAAAGTCTTTTTGTTGCACAAATATGAGAGATATCCTGACGGACTGAGAATCAAATGGCCTGTTATGCAGTCTATGTGCCTAGTTAAGTTTTATTGGTGGAACAGAGCTGTAGACGGAAAGTCATATTGAATTTTATCTTCTAGAAAAGCGTTCACTGGTGAGTATTTGGACGAAGGCCTTGGACTTTGGAGTTCTTTTTTTCCCCCTTGACAAACAGGCCTCGGAGTTCAGAGGAAGCTAGATTGTTGAATTTGAGATTTTGAGCCCTTAGGCGAGCATATGTTTGATATAGTGCGTTGAGGTGCAATTTTATCTTGATCTAATTTCTCTCCTGTCCATTATCAAAAATCACGGAGGGAAGGTTCCTGGGACCAAAGGTGCTAGTATTGGCAAAACATACTGTACGAATTGCTTTGTTTTAACTTGAAATCTTAAATATTAGCTGCACAACACGCACAATGCACGTTAGGAAGAAAGCTAGTGAGGGATGTGTGTGTAGGCAGTAGATCTGTGGCAATGGCGGACCCCGGCCAGCCTGGGCACCATCTGACTAGGAAAGGACCAGTTTTGCACACGCTTTAATTGCAACACATGAACAGTGAGCCTATACTTGCCATTCCGGCTAGATATTAATTGGTAATCAGCTGGATAGCAGGTGATCATAACTCGTCTAACATGTTTATCGCAACATTGCAGCAGGCATGCCTGCATTATCTGCGGAAATGAACCAGTTTCTGCTTATTGGTGCAGCTTTTGTGCGCAGGTTAACTAGTTAGCTAGCCCCGAAACGTTATCCACCTTATTTTAGGTCAACCATTGTTATGCCATCAGCATCAGATTTTCCCCCTCCCCCCCCCCCCCACGTATGAAATATAATATCCACACGCTCATAATATGTGCCCAGTCATGTTAATGCTTGAGGAGCCGGTCCATGTCTTTGTTAAAAACTCTGTTGAGTTGGGAGATTGAAAACAAGTTGCTCCAAAATCTCAAACGGGCTCTTAGAAATTGTGTATACAATAATTCCTTTACGTGTTTAATTAATCACAAGGAGGTGAGGAGATGATAAACTGTTCAAAGAATGAGTGAGCCAGCTACAAATAATGTTCATGATACTGGAGAAGACTTAAACTGAGAAATTACTAATGAGTGAAACTTTTTTAAGATACTCAGCCTTCCGATTGTCTAGAATCTCCTGTAGTTCTCCAGGAAGGCAGGGAACTGTGAGAGCTCCCTTCTGGCTGAAACCATACTCTTCGCCAGCTCGATCCAGCAGTCCCATGAATACAGGATCGGTCAAGTATTCCAATTCAACAACGAATCTTCTTGTCTCTTCACCCATGATTGCAAGAACAGCAAAATGTCCTTCCTTAACATCATCTGGCACTATAGTCGCAGCTTCGAGCTGATCTTCACTCGAGTGGCTGAGTGTTGATCTTCTGGGTGTAAGAGTGAGAGACCCTTCTGTATCTTGCCAACGAAAGATCCAAGCATCTCCAAAACAAGTATTTTAATCTCTTCTTACTGATATGATATTAATTTAAACTTGAGATTCTCAGAACTTGCGATGTCTATTGCAGGCTATGGCTATTTATACAGGTAAAGTGGAGGAAGCCATGAAATTTCCTGAAACCAAGCCAGTCTGTGGAGTGGAGCCATGTGTAGGGCGTATGGGTATGCATAGCATTCAATGACGCTTGACGAGTCAGTCTCTCTCTTAAAACGCTGAGCAGATCTGACCATCGACTTTTAGAGGGAGAGCCTATAATTTGTTGTCCTTGTCTCGCTGTTCAGTTGATTCAATCCATTCGGTTTTCGGAAAAAATTGACGGTTGATACGGCAAGATTTTTTTTCCCCTCAAGACCCGGTCGCCCTTTGCTAATATTATTTATTGATCTTACAGCACTTTCTGACAATAAGCATATTTTAGATGTTGTCGGATGGAAGTTTCTGAAACGCGAAAGAAGTTAAAGAACTTCACAATAGATTGCAATGTGTGTTTAAGGGCTGATGATTTCTTGTCTGTTGGGGGCTATTCCATTTAAGGTGAAGATTCCTTTTTAGGGGTAAACGATGACGGCGGAGCCCAAATTACTAACACGTGAACGTTTGGCACCGTTGTTGGTAAGAAGTTTGTGTAGGAACCAAGAATTCAGCTTAGGTGTTCGAAGGGAGCATACCTTTCCCGTGATATTCGCGGAGAATTCAAATATAATAATAAAGCGAGATGATCTACATCATAATGTCAACCTTAGATCAATTATGGTTGAGTGCTAGAATAACCAATTGATGTGATCAACTGGACTCATCATACATTGTACTAGCAGGATACATGCACGTACCTTAGCCGCCTAGAACCATATTGTGCCCCGGCTGCTGTTTTGTCACTCTAAAAGAGGTCCCTTTTTTTCTTGGGTTTTGGGAGAGGTGGGTCATGAGTTACTATCATCATTAACTGAACAGTCCAGAATTCGAAGTTCAACTTCGACCATCAATCAAAAAAGGTAGTGCATTATACACAGCACATTCGATACTCGGGAGGAAAATGAAGGCCCAAGTTACATTGGGCTTTAGCCCATATGAAACTAGAAGAAGAGGGTCTCGGGACGTCGGGTCTGGCTTGACGCTAGTCTGAATGAGACGGAAATGGGGGAGAAGAGATTCTTGTTAAGACTGTTCATATCGGTGAAGCACATAACGGCAAACGTCATGGACGAGAGCAACGGTAGAATAGTGGCGACGGCATCGACGGTGGAGCACGCGATCAAGGACGCTTTTGACCCCAGGGCGTCGGCTTCGGCGATCGGAGAGGTGCTGGCGATGCGGCTGAAGGCGGAAGGGCTAGGAAGTGGGGCCCGCATCGACGCTGCGAAGGAGATCGAGAATAAGGAGCTCCACACCTGTCCCAAGGCACGGGCCATCGTTAACGCCATGAGGAGCCGGGGGCTCCACATTGTTCTTCCCCATCACGATGGCTCCTCGCCTTAGATCTTATTTTGGGCTTTATCTTTGGGCCTGCCACTGTGATTTGGGCTTTTCTGATCATTTCAACCCAGGTACAGACTTGACAGGTTTTGTCTAATCTTGTTATGGATCTAAACAAAGCCCATTACTTGCTAGTCTGCTCTAACAATGATTTCCTTTCCCTTTATGCTTTATTGTGATTCATCTCAAAGTCAAATTTGATATTTTTATGTTATAATTACACACTTTTGACCATAAGATTGTTTAAACCCGAAGCCTGCGTTTCTGAACTGCCCCAGGTTTTATTCATCCCGTCTTACTCTTTCCCCGCAGCTAATTAAGGTCGTTGTGCTCAGGCTAATGAGCGTTGAAACCGTGAGAAAGTAATGGGAATGGATACTACTAACCATATTTCTCACTATCCATGGAAGAAAGTAAATTACTTTGAAGTGATGGAGCTACGTAACTCAACGTTTGAAAGTTAAATGACCGTCTTGCGCTGCCGCCTCCCACAGATTCAACCAGACGTCACGGGGAGTTTGGTGAAATATACCCGTATGTATGTTAGTCAAAATACTGAACATTAGGGGTCCCCTGTTTCCTAGCCTTATCCAACATGCCCTATGTTTAGTCTTCAAATATGTAAGCCGTCGTTGGCGATTTTCTTGTTCAAAAACGAGAATTCGACAGTCAAACGAGCAGCCTACCATTAATGGAATGGAGGTTGAATATTTGGAGCCCCGAGTTAAACTAAAACGTTGAATATGAGTGGATCGCACGTGGGTCTTGAAGCTAGCCGCGTGCTGCTATGATCTTTCTCAACATTCCCACCTTTTGACCTTTATCCGCAAGGTTTCCCATTTTCACAGCACAAAAACTAGCTGGCGCTCATTGATTTGTCTCGCGACTAACTAGGCACGAACAAAACCAAACCACTCACAACACAACCGCTTCCTTCCCCGTACCGTCGCACAAAAATTAAATCCCACATTACTCTTATGTATGAGTAACTATTAATATTGAACTACCTGCTTCAACAGGAAGAAGAAATACAGGGCGGTTGGATCTGGTTTAAAATAAAACCGGCCGCTGAATTATTTTGTCAAACGTGGTTTGAAAAAAGAAGGGGCAGCCACATTAATAAATGCAGGGGCCTATTTTTCTTTTTTGGGTGCCACGGGGAGGAGACGTGAGAGCGCAGGGGGAAGACTAGAGCGCACTCCTGGCGTGCAAATTCAAACTCCAACACGGAGCCATGTGTTGGTGACGTGGAACGGGACCCACTAGTCCCCAATTGTCTGCTGCCTAACCGCGTTCTCGCGAGTCGCGAGTCCCCTAACCTCAACTCACCTCACTCTCTTCTCAGCACCCTACTCCACATTTATAAAATATTAATATTGCATTACCAAAACAACATTTTTTTTTTGGCCAACCAAAACAACAAATATTTCAGACACCTGTGCATTGAATTCAATATTTATATTCAGCTATAAAATTTTCAGTACTCATATTATTCTTTTAAAATTTTATACGTGCATTATTTAAATATCAAACTGAATAAACATTGGGCTGTTCAATTTCTTAAAATATCTATTAAAAAACTAAACAGTAAAAATATATTTTATTGATGGTTGCTCAGTTGATTCTCATTTCACACTGGTACTTTAAAGGGCACAAAGTCCAGAACATTCCAGAGCGAGCACGCAACCTTATTTTCAAACGAGCCATATAATATTACTACATCATACATGCACGGATGGATGGAAGGACGCAGCAGCATGATGATGGGATGCCCATAATAAATGGGCGATGCATTGCATACATGCATGACATGGAAGGAGCCGACATATACAAATGCCCTAAATCGGTTTGCAAAGTCAGGGCTGAGTCATAAAATGCGACCCCTTTCGCGACTCGCCTCCCTCCCCCAAGGGCCCCACACGAGAATTCCCCTTTTGTCTCTCTCTAAAAATGCCGTTTTCAGTATCTCCTTTTCAATATGTATCATTATCTCCACTTTATATTTATTATTGTCAGCTAACTTTCCAGATCAAAACTTAAAAAAAGAAGGAAAAAAAATTCTTTATATGTATAATATAACTCGTGCTTTCTGATCGCTGTAATTTAAATTCCAATGATGTGCATAATTTTAAAATGTGATTATACTTAGGTATCATCGATTTTATATGGAGCAATGATTTTGCATAAATTAATATTTTATGTTATGTATCTTAATTCTTATTAAAATCCAGATCACTGATCTGGCGACTAATGATCCAGATACAGTCGTGTGTATATATGAGTATATTTAAGACTGTAACACTTACATTCAATGAGCTAACAACCCTTTTTAATCTACTGTGGGGCATATTATTGTTAATTATATGATTTAAAAAATAAAGAATGAAAAGATACCTGAACCGGAAGGGCCTGTCATGGCCCAGCAAAAAGCCGGATGGGCCCAGTGTGCTGTGCTGATATGGTGGGGTTAGGCACAGGATAACCACGGATCTCGGTTCGAAACGTGGGAACGCAGTACTCCAAGGGGCCAGGGGGCCGTCCGTATGGATCCTTGCAAGCTCCCGAATCGGATTAGTTTGGGGACGTTGTCACGGCTGAAAGACACCTATTTCCCTGGGATACCGGATGGAGTAATCCAAAAAAAAAAAAAAGGGTCATCCACCGCATTTATTTAGCGTCTACTTATGAGTTATGATTCCATTTTCACTCTCGACGATGCACGGTTTTGATCGTCGTTTCAAGTATGGGAATTATTAGTTTAACTATGTAGCTTGATAGTTGTAGACATAATGCCATAATAATGTATTCGATCCTATTACAATTCAATGAATGTAATCATTTCGGTAATGAAGTTATAAAGTATAAATATATATAAATTCACCCCCCCAAAATGACATTGTCACTGTATGTACACGTAGTATTTCAAAAGTTAATTCCTTGATTTTTTTTCTTAATATTGTATAAAAATCAGAGCAGAAAATATACAAAGCAAATGTGTATGTCATGAATCATGATCAAAAGAAGCCCAGGCACGAGGCGATCATTCATTAAATTATAGAAAATTGAAGGTAATGATCTCACGTGTTAAAATGGAGTTTTTTCCCCTCCCATTTATTAATTACCAGTGAACCCACAACCCCGTCTCTCAATTTCAAATTTCGACCCACTAGCTTTTTTGGCGATTTTTTTTAATTATTTATTTAACTCTCGTGATGGTTTCGTTGAGCGAGCTATGACCACATGTGCATGATTTGATTTGGCCACATGGCTCAAGGCTTTTTTTTCCTTTTTCCTAGTGGGTCAAAGGCAGATGGGTGGATTTAATCCCTGCAGTTGAAATTCCATTTCTTGATTGGGCCTTAATTAATTAAGAGATAATAATTATTGAATGGGAATTTAATGATGTTGAGGAAGGAGTCATAACTTTTTCTTTGGGGAAAAAAAGTCTCTATCTTAACATCACTAACCCACGATGTGATGGATATTATTTCCCAACTGAAAAATTTAAAGAAGTGTTCAGATATCATTAAAAGTGATTTTTAAAAGTATTTTTTATAAATCGAGATAAATTTTTT
This sequence comes from Neltuma alba, assembly GCF_004799145.2. NCBI lineage: Eukaryota > Viridiplantae > Streptophyta > Magnoliopsida > Fabales > Fabaceae > Neltuma > Neltuma alba. The sequence goes on from NW_021637250.1 coordinate 316,854, forward strand.
ACATATTTATTTCGTATACTGCAAAATTACTTTTAAAACTATAATTTAATTTCCATCCAAACCCTCCCTAAATCTAGGGATGAAATTGATAAACACTCTTTATCAGAATTCAGAACCAACTTCTTAGGTGAATAATTAATTCTGAATAAAAGAAAAACCGGGATGACCACGGACTTGATTGATTGGTTAATGAATTTTTTACAGAAGATAATTTTTTAAAGCAGAGGTTTTGTTTGTTTTGCCAACCTTTTACGCAGAGATTGCAGATACGCATATTCTGATTAAAAAATAGCAACCGCTGATAATCACTTTCGAGATTAACGTTCTAGATCATAGGATGGTGGCCCTGGCATCCATGTGGATGAAGCGATGACGAAAGAGCTGACGTGGAGCGCAACCGCTGAACAGTTAGACGTGACTCAGACACGACCCACGAGGGAGCTCGTCTGTTTGTGGTGGTTGATGATGGGGTTGGTGTGGCACCCCCGTGACCCCACGCTGTCATCTCAGCCTGAAAATGCGAGGCTTAGTGTATTGGCCATTGAAGGCAGCCTCGCTCGGGGGTGACATGTGACATGGAGCTTCCAGGAACTTTCATGCAATAATCTATGGTGGAATATTTTTCAGCAGGATTTTAAAAAAAAAGTAATTAAAAATATGGTGGAATATCTATCAATCCCCCACACCCTTTTAAAGGTGTCAAATTCGGCTATAATGACATTAATGGCTTTGATGACCCTTTTCTTTTTTAAATGCTGATTATTGTGGGATATTATCTAAAAGTCCCTGCCCAATTGCGTATGTTTCAGCTAAGCGTCACTAATTTGTTAAGTGCATTTCATTATCTGGGTAATTGTCATTTCATCTAACAACGCTTGTGATGCACGATACTTCGTGATAAGAAATTAAAAAAAAAAAAAATCAAAGATTTCATCGAAATATCTCCGGTGTGGTAGAAATTTCAGACAAGACCATACCATTAATTCTTTGTCTATCGTCAATGATTTCATCAGCTCTGAGCCAATTGGATCAGCTAGCTCGATATCTACCCAGGTGTTCAAGTGTTTAATATCTTTCGCGTGAATTGTGAATGGGCTTCTGGAAAAATGACAAGCCTTAGATCATATCAGTGGTATAATTACTAGCTAGTATCTTTATTTTCATTTTTAATTATTCAGTCTTTATGGACATGACTAGGATTTTTCTAGTTAACAAAAGACCAACATAATACGCCATTGACTTTTGCAAGCCGTTTTGACATTGCAGATCTAAGTGTCTCGTAAAATCCTCTTCAGCAACAGAGTTTCAAACCTGTAATTACTTCTATTATTGATATCTAACGAGTAGCAGAGAGCCATGCATCCTTGGATTATTGGATTATATTGGGAATTTGTGTGTCCTTAGTTATATTACGCACGCACACATTGATCAGTTCAATCCAATGCAAAATAACAGAGTGGTGTTCTACTGCTTGCCTTTCCAGCCAGAAAGACAAAAAAATATTTGATTATATTGTTACTTACACTCATGAAAAGTAAGAGCATGTGGATATACATATAGTGCCAGCTTTAATTTCCAAATAAATGGATTTCCAATCTTTTCTTCCCCTCTTTATTTCATTGTCCTTCCCCACTCTTTGTTCTGTCTATTTGCATGAGCTGTGATGAGTGTGATTATTTGGGCTGGAGATAAGGTTTTAAAGGGATACGCAATATGGATCGCAAAAAAAAAGGTACACGCAATAATGAAATGAGCAATGTTATGTTAATCACAATAATTTTTGTTTCCTCTTGACTGGTTTTAGATCGAAATTTGGCTCTATTACTGAATAAATCAAATCAGAAGATGATAATATTAGAGTATTATTAGATAATATGGGGTCTTTATCACTGATGGCATATTAACCATCCATCGTAAGCAGTCTTCTTTCTTCCGTTCTCATAATGTAAATGGAGCTTAAAGTCGCTATGAAGCATGCGCATAATGACGTGATATCAGATAAGAATGGTTCATCTAATGAATTTCTCTTGTTATCTTCGAAATGATTGGTTGGTCCAAAATAAAATGATTGGGTGCTCTCCTTTGTCTTGCTGCGCAGCAGAATTTGTAGCCTATACGTAATCACATGTCACTGTTGCACAGCATGAGGTCTGTGAGAATATGGGCAAAAATAAAATAAAAAATCCACTGTCGTTTTGCTCAATGGAATCTTTTTGAAAATTCCCTCGTCTTTGTGTTTCTGATAGAAATAGAAAACCTAATTCGGATTATTCAATTATTGCCCTTGTTCTTTTTCTTTTGTGCTGATCTTATTCACCTTTTTAATTAGCACAAATGATGAATGCATTAATATATATACTCAGTAAGAACAATAATACCCATTAAGAAAGAAGAAAATATCTAGAAGCCCTTTGCCGGCGATGTATAGCTAGCATTCCGTCTCTTCTGTTTCAAAAAATAGGGATTTACCTAAATGTTTGTATGGTTGTCCAAATAAAAATCTAAATGCTTTCATGGTTAGAGTTATATAAAGAGCCAGGTAGTCATACAGCTTAATTAGCGCCTTCGATTTCCATTGATTTACTAAGTTCTTAATTAAAATTTAGAAGAGCCGTGATCTCTATAGACGACAGCTGAAGTGATCAAGGCCGACCATGGGAGATGTCCCGACATTCTAGTACTCGTATACTGGGCAGCTAATTAGATTTATAATATAAATTTAATCAATACATAATCACTGATCAGCCTAGCTATTGTTTTATCGACATTGCTTCAGATTTTATAAGTTGCATGCGTATCTCTCGATCCCAAGTGCATGCGCGAGCCCACCGTACATGGTCAACGGTTAATTGTTATATCACGGCAAGAGCATTAATAACAGTAACTTAGCGCACATTATGACTGCGTGCAGATTCTAAGTGAGTTGTTTTGAAAAAATGATGTTAAAAAGGTTACTTCTTTCTCATCGGACTCATGACAGGGGAACAGGGGTGAAATGTTCATTCACGAATTGCTCCAAAAAGCTATTTTTTATTACTTTTGGGGGGGGGGGGGTAAGAACTATACACGACATTCACTGTTATTGGCTAGCTGGTAATTAGATTTCGGCCACTTAAGCAGACGATCCACCAACTGTTTTCCATTTCACTCTTGGTCACATCTTAAAAAAGCATGAAAAAAGGCTAAATGGTACGATCTTGCCGCCACCTTAGAATGAAAGGGACGACTTCGTAGTTTTTGGTCTGTTGTTCTAATTAATGCATCACGATATGATCAGTAAAAGAAAAGAAGGGGAAGGAGATATGTATAATGCATATAATAAATATTTCAACTAGTATGGTGCCTTCATATTTGAACTAATTAACTAATTAACCGCCATTACATGGGAGAGAGTAGAAGCAGCATATAGATGAGCCTGGTCTATCGTGCCAGCTGGAATTAATTACAACAATGACGTCCAACGGCGGGCAAAGAGGACGGATATTAAAGTGTAGTTGTGTGCTTTTAAAGAATGAAGTACGCAGATCGGGAGGTCACCAGACCATAGTGGTGGCAGAAAGAGCCAGCCAGCCATTGATGAACAAGGGATAAGATATCCATCATTCACAAAAATGGACCACATTATTGTATGACGCTATATATGAAGTCTCTGGCATGCATTCAAACAGGTTGCTCTTTTCAAGGCCTCCAAAATTATGTACTCATAATTTTAACGCCATTAATTGACCATCGACTTGTATTGCATGCGCGTGGTTTATAATATAATTAATAATAAAAGAACCAGTTGCCGTACTGTCTCCTTCTTCGCTTAACTATTTAATTAAAGTCATGGCCTCATGGGTACGTATACGTATGGCAGGCTATACATGCAAACTGAAACGCGCGGCCGTATTCATTATATTCGTTGATTAATAATAACAAGTGACGCGAAGCAAAAGAAAAAGAAGAAAATAGGGTCCCTTGCAGAGCAAGGATCTGGCATATGACAAAATTTATAAAGAAAGACAAGACAGGCAATTTTCATGGCCTTTTCTGCGGTGCAAGTCGTGTGGGACTCGAATTCAGCTGAGCTGCTCAAATTCATCGAAGGTTATCTGAATCCTGAAGGTTTTCATTTAAAAAAAAAAAAGAATACATCACGCTTATCTATGAACTTTAATTGGCGACATTATCATTCTTTGTACAGTAAGATTCTTAATTTTACTGTCATCATGATCTGATTAGAAAAATGGACCCCCTTCCCCCTGAAAGTCTCTTTATTGGCTTTGCTTTCTTTTCCGTTGGTGTCCTGTACTGCGATCGATTTACCCTTTTCCTCTTGTACTTTGTACCAGCAGGCCACGGTACGTGTGCGGGTAAATTCGATTCACTTTACTTTCGATGGCCGCAACAATTTTAGAAAGAGTTTATTTTCTGCTTTCAAAATCGATGCCAACGAAGCGACTATTTTTCTGTTCCCACGCCCTTGTCACCCCTCAACAGCCCACCAAAGCGTCTGAACTGAGTGGATGATGGATCCATATCGGATCTGATCTCAAACGGCTTAACCGAAGTGTTCGGTATATTCATCTGATCGATGAGAGTCCTACGCTATAATGATTTTAAACAATTTAGAAGTTATTAACGTTAAAGACGCAGATTTTAACTCGGAAAATATATGTTCATTATTACAATCTGCAGTATGATACATCAGAATTTAAAAGAAAAAAGAAAGGAACAAAGCAACAAATGCAGTCGTTTTTCTGGTCCAGATTCTCTAGCCAGAGCCGGCTACATCCCTAAGCCCCTACTGGATCCGGAACGTCAAAATCCCACCATCTCTGAGTTTCTCTATATAGCAATATATATATATATATATATCGTTTTATTTTCTGAACACGGTTTAATTATATACAGCGTCCGCGTACGTGTATGTTCACTACTCTTCAAATCCACCGTCGGATGAATCGATCGCGCTCACATCACAGAACAGGCATTGGGATTTTCGTCGCTGAACATCTGGGGATGAGGAGGTGGCATGTAGAACGGTGGTGGCGCCGCCGGGTATCCTTGGTTTACGTACATTGGATTCCCATAATGCCCTTGGTTCACATACCCTGGATGTACTTCCATGGCGTGGCTGGGTTCACTGGGCACGTGACCGTCGTACCAGAACGTCGGAGGGGGGAAACCGTAATATTCCATCTTGTTAGCTTCCACCTTTGGTGCCTCTTCCTTTTTCTCACCGTCTCCGCCGGCGGCCGGTTTCGCTTCGGCCTCTTTCTTGTCCCCTCCGCCGCCTTTCTCCTTTTTATCGTCGTCTTTCTTGGGTGGTGGGACCACCTCCACGTTTCGCTTCAGCTTATCCTTCAGGTAAGGCGTAAGCTCCTTCACGTCCATCGTTCCCTTCACCGCCACTAAATCTTTGGCTCCGTCAATCTCCACCGACTCAACTCCTGTACGACACGTCAGAGCACCGTCAGCCACTGCAGGCCCTTAACTACCTTTTTTATTTTTTATTTTTTTATTCATTATGGGAGCGGCACAAAAGGCCGAAACACATCTTCATTTTTATATTCACTGCAGGTGTATGGCGTCATCTTAATCCCTAACCATCTGAATACAAATTAAAATACTTATGTAGAGTAATAGATGATCGATCAGTATAATAAAAAAATAATCCAGGTCAAATTCACTAGTGGCTCACCTTTAATCTTGAGTATGATTCGCCGAATCTTAGAAATGCAACCGTCACAGTGCAATCTGATCTTCAAAATCACTGTGCTCTGAACCATCGGAAAATTTAGAAATATATATTATTATAAGAATATAAAATCAGGTAAATTTTCCGGGGAAAAAAAATTAAAGAAACAAATAATTTTGTTAAGTAAATAGTGGACGATGATGCTGGCTAATTAACTAAATTACGAACCGCTTGGAAAATGGAATGGGATGTATCGAATTCGTAATATAATAACAACATAAATAAATAATTTAATTAATGTCAATACCTCTTTCGGTTTTTTATCCTCCTCAGGCTTCTTCTCCTCGGGTTTCTTCTCCTCGGCCTTCTTTTCCGGCGGTTTCTCGTCTGACTTTTTATCGGCTCCGGCATCTTTCTTAGGCTGAGGGGAGATGAGCGCCACCTTCTTCTTGGTTTTCTCCGCTAGCTTCCCCTGTACCAAGGTGGGGTCCACCTTACCAAACACCGTAAGTTTGTTGGAAGACATATCGGCCTTGACGTCTTCCACACCTGCATCCACCATCAACTCCGCCGATTAAGACTCAAATTCACCCCACAAAAACCTCATTAATCTCAAAGAACTACCACGGGATCTAAATATTGAAGAAAAATGGTCGCAATATCCTGAAGAGTGAAATATATACCATCCAAATGCCGGACGCTTCGTTTGATCTTCTTCACGCATCCTTCACAATGCATGTCAAGCTTCAAGACGATAGGGGCCGGACCCTCGTCCTTCTTGGCTTCCCCTTCGGGCTTTTTCTCCGTCTCATTCTTTGGCTCCTCCTTTAGCTGCCGTAGCCAACAACAAAAAAAACGTCGTCAGAACTGAGGCTAAGATGCTACCAAGAGAAAAAAACATATTGAGTGATAGGAGTGTGTTTTGAATGAAATGAAAATTTGAAACTCACCTCTCCCATTTGGAATTAGGATAGAGGATACGGTAATAAAATAAGTATAGATGGGGGAATTGCTGAGAAGTTGCTGGTTGTTTGAAGAGTGGATATGGTGGCAACCGGGGGCCTATATAAAGAAATGGGGGTCAAGGGAGTAAGAATTGGCTTGCTGTCCTAGTTAGGTCAGAGAAGGATGAATGGGTCATGACTCATGGCTTATGCATGTATGATGGGCCATGATACAACAAGAGGATGTGAATTATTAATTATTTAATTTGATGGTTTATTGGTTTAGCGAAACAACGACTGCTACTAAGTTACCCCGGGAAAAAAAAAAGTTATATATACATATATATGCGCACACATATAATATCTCTATTGAATTAATAAACCATATAGTAATGTATTACCCCAAAAAAATTCTGACCTCGCTTGCGGCCGACTTATGCTCCTGTGGAGGTGGAGGGGCAACGCCACAGTGACTCGTCATCTATATTTTCACTGATGTGTCAGTGAAATGACGGAATTAACCCTGGCCTTCTTCTGGTTGGCAGTTGCGAAGGTTCCTCGGAGGCCGTGGGCCCCGGCCTGGTGGGTGAAAATCAAAAGGAAGAGATGGAGTTTCCCTTGTTGCTTTTCTTTTTTGCCAAATGAATAATGATCAAGGCTCGTGTTTGCTAATTGTTTGTCTTTTTCCGAAACGGCAGATTGCTGAATATTAAATTATTAAAACTACGCTACATCCCTACATACAACCCGAGGCGGTAGTAATTATCAAGGGACGGTAAGAAAGAATGCTCCAGTACAATATTTGATCAGCGTTGGGATTTCAGTGACGAAGATCTGACTATTTGCCATTTGTCGCTGCTTTGTGTAACTGAACCTCTTTGACTGTGATTGGGATTAGAGAAATCAGAATCCTCCATTCACCGGCCTGAACCCAGAAAAATCTGGTGGTGGGCAAGACGAAACAAATTAGAGTGAGACAGAAATTGGAGATAGCGTGGCGCGTGCACGGCCGTTAGTGGGAGGAAGAAAAACGGACAGTTGCGTATAATTCCTGTAGCTGAATTACTGCTGCTAATTCAAGAAACGGAGATGAAACGTTTTCCAGATTGTTGGTCCCCGGCCACTAAAATTCAGACACCACGAATATTTCCAGCCTTGTTAAACATGTGACCCGATATGCGTTGTCGTCCAAGTTGATATTATTGAAAATCCTTCAACGCACGCCACAAAGTAACACTTGTTCGGAAGCTCTCCCATTCCATTCTCGTTCTTTTTCCTCGTCTTCTTTTATTAACTGCTAGATTAATATTTTAACGGTTGAGATTTAAATTTTTTTAAAATTATTATTAAAACATTACATTATAAAAATTAATAAATTATAAATTATAAACTCTACTAAAATTTAATGGTTGCAAATATACTAAATATATTTTTAAAAACTATTTATAAATAGTCTATAAAAATTAAAATCTCAATCATTAAAATATATTAATTTAATTATTAAAAAAGAAAAGAAGGGAAAAGGATTAAAAGAGAAGAAAAGAGGATCGAGCCAAAGACCAAGTTAGTTCACTCCATATTTGACGGTGTCGATCTCCTCCTAGCCAAGGCGCACACGTCTAACTGATTTCGGTTGTCTGCCTCATTAATGTCGGGTGAAATTACCCATGCATCTCGTAAAAGAAGATTGATCATTGAGAGGTTTTAAAAAAATCATGTTTGCAATTCAAACTCTAATGTATTTACGAGTCAAATTTAACTCTATGTTTGTAATTCAAACATTCATTTTTTCCAGTAAAACTTGCAAATATTCAATTCCGTGGAGATTTTTTCTATGTTTAGTTTTTTAATTATCTGGGACCTATAAATAAATTTTCCTTCACGTTTATTTTAGTGTGAGATTGAGGCATAGTTTGGATCTATTTATTTAGGTACTTATAAAGCATGTTTCATGCAAGCCAATATATAACTTTATTTACATATTAACCTCATATTTTATAAATCACGGTTAAAAAATTATTTATAAACAATTCCAACACTCCAAACTCTGGGAGGAAGTAAAAAACCTCTCGACGTGATTTCTTTCCAGTACATAAAACTTGAAATCAATATATTTGCTCAAATATGTTGAGTTTTTTGTGTCCCAGCTCCGTCTTATTTAATTTATGGTGACCAATTTATTTGTTTATTTATTTTTCGAGTTACGTGGCCACGGCTTAAGCCGTGCATATACAGCGAGAGCAACCGGTTTAATTTTTAGTCGGATGTGTAATTAGTAGTGGCTCCTGATTTTTTGAACGAAGTCATGAAAATAATGTGTATAATGATCTATCACGGTTCCTTTCGTCACATTTTAAATATATGGTTAATTTAGACAAAAGATGCTCCGCTTTGCTCGCTTAAAAATTAATATTGCATGTGAACGAACCAATCTCAAATCGAGTGTCAGCTTTTCGGCCCATGATTTAAGATATTTATGGGTCAACCTTTCCATCGATGAGTTTATAGCTAGTGTTTTAGGACCCCAAGACTCCAATTACCTCTTTAAATTATTTAAACACACGACTCATAGCCTAATAGTTTAATTAATCATGCCAAATGAACTCCCACAATTGAATTCTTCACCAACTCAACTCAATTCATTTGAATAGATCTTATCGGGTTTTCACACATTTCGAAAATTTTAAATTAATCCATGATTAATGAGAAGATCACGATATGAAATAAACAGCACAATACTCCATCTGTTTCTTATTATAAAATCAATATTTTTAATAGATTTGTTCTTTTTTATAAGATTCTTTTTGAGTTTGTCTGAGCATTTAATGCAGTATTAAGTATCTTATTCCTAATTTAATATATTTAATACATTTTTTATTTATTTAACTATTACTTTCTCACATTTATCCATTTATGTATATGGGTATATTTGGAGAAAAAAACTACATTTGTTACATACTACCTCCGACTCTTAATATAAGACTTTGTTTGACTTTTATTTTGATCATAAATATAAGATCTCAGTCCACACTGTCTCTCATATTTATACGTTTTTTTCCAAAATAATCATTCTAACAATAGTAGTTTTAGATAACAAACTTGATTAGTAAAGATATTTTAGAAAAAATAATACTTATTTATTACAAATAACTAACTTAACTAAGTTCTTTAATCTCTCCAAATTTGTCAATTGGGTCTTATAATTATGATTGGAAGTAGTATTAATCATTTTTAACTAATTTTAACTGTTTTTTTAAACTGTATAATTTGGTTAAAAGAATATTATGACAAGCGACGGAGTAGCGAGTGAGAGCCAAATTTTCCTACAAGCCTCGCACTAATCAGAACTGATTAAGTGCGGCCCAGCTGGTAGATATATAATTAAAATACCAATTAAAACAAAAGGCACCTACCAGGCCATGTACAAAATGATCGGGCCGGGTGAGAAGAAGGGCAAGGTTCACGCACGCAGAAAATGGCTTAATAGTTTAATCTTTGACCTTATCTAGAATAATCCAAATCCAACGAAAGTGATGACGTTAGCCAACTCTGACAGCGAGCTGAAAATTCCAAACACCCACTCATGACGCTTCGTGATCTTTGATTCCGGTTGAAGGGAAGCCCCACAAGGTGACAAATCTTCATGGAGTTGGCAGAGTCGTAGCTTGTTTTGAAGGGAACTCCCTCATTATACCATTTTTGAATTCAAAAGCCCAGTGACATCCACCGAACTGTCAAAAAACCACAATCACACACACACACGTACATCTGATCTGTTTTCATTTTTTTAACCAAAGCCGTCGTATTTTTGTTGAGACGGTGTTGTCGCGCACAAAAGAGGCTTTTCTATTTGATGGAATATTTAATTTGTATAGAGTTGGATCTTTTGGAATATTTAAGAAATTGAACGGTACTAGAAAACAAGAGACGGGTAACAGTAAGTTTGCTGGGAGGAATTAGCGCACGAGATGTAGGGAGTGGGGAGGTACTTTAGAAATGTGTAAAACTGAAGGCAAGTGACCGAGAAGATGCTGAGAACTGGGACAGTTGGAGAGGCCCAATCATAGGGTGTTCACGTGACAAATGGACCAAACCACATCTCCAACAAGTTATCCTGCACACGTTCCAGATTGCGATGAATACGCGGCTTGCTTTCCCTTTTCCCTCTTCCTAAACCCAACAAGTGTCCAGTGTACATGTTTTAAGTGTTTTTTTTTACGCTGGTCATCTTTTAACAGTAGAGTCCCCTTTCCTTTGTGTACTTCGCATGCGGTTCGTATTTCGCTTGCTGGTTTGTGTATTTACGTTGGAGTTCTTATTAAGTGCTCTGAACATGAGAATATAAAATTATTTAAAACGTACCGATATTAATTACTACCTCCGGTCCTTAATATAAGACTCTGTTTGACTTTTATTTTGGTCTTAAATATAAGACCCCAATCCACTTTGTTTCTCATATTTATACATTTTTTCCAAATTAGTCCTTCTAACAATAATAGTTCTAGTCCATACACTTGATTAGCAAGGATATTTTAAGAAAGACAACACCTATTTAGGACAAATAACTAACTCAACTTACTTTCTTAATTTCTTCAAATCAGTCAACTGGCTTTTATAATTAGGACCGAAAGTAGTAATTGCGTACAGCTCACAATTTGAATGACGCCCTTACATGGCATTGTCTTCCGCGCTGAAAAGGACGGTACTTCCCCGTCCTGACAAAGCATACGATTTTATGCATACAGCGGTGAGCGGTGTGAATTTGGATAACCAAAAAAAAAAATTTCTAAAAAAAGCCCTTGAAATATAAAAAATTTTAAATTGGGTCATGGAATTTTGTAAATAACAGAAAGGGTCATGACCCAATTTGTCATTTGTAAAATTAAAAAGAATTGACAATTTTGCCCTCGCTAAGCAAAAATGAGTAGTTATTCTTTAAACAAATCTAGGTAATGTTTACATTATTCTAGTGATTATATTATTAGTTGTAGTTAACAATAAGGTACCTGACTATGAAAAAGTGAATAGTTATTCTTTACACGAATCTAGGCAACGTTTATACAGTTCTAGTGATTACATGATTAATTGTAGTTAATAACAAGGCACCTGACTATGAAAAAGTGCGTAGTTATTCTCTACACAGATCTAAGTAACGTCCAAATCCTTATAGTGATTCTTTAAATTATTGTAGTGAATGAATACAAATGTGGCAAAGTTATCAATTCTTTTTGATTTTACAAATGACAGATTGGATCATTGACCATTTCCGTCATTTACAAAATTTCAGGACCCAATCTAAAATTTCTTATATTTTAAGGGTTTTTTTTTAGATTTTTGCAAAAAAAAAAAAATCTATTATCAATGAATAAATTTTATTTGTACATAATATAAATATTTTTATAGACGTTTTAAAGCTCTGAGAGTTATCTTGAGCCAATGAGACTTCGGACGTAAATCTCCACGTAGACTGATATTGCTATGGCTGTTACATATCGTCACTTTTTTAATGGCATTTTTCTAGATATGATAGATGCGAAATTAAAAGACTGATATTATGGCGTTTTATTTTTTCCCCCCACTTTTATTCTTCCCCATAATTCATCGGCGCGTCAATAATTGTGAACCAGAACGTGCATTTTGGCTCTAGTAGTGACCAAAACCTATGGAAAACTGATTTTAAAAAAAAAAACCAACGAATTGAATAAAATTTGAGAAGGCGTGATAACGAATGGAGGAAATTAAGGGTGTGTTTGGGTAACACCCCAAACCATGGTTTGGGGAATAAATCACTCAAACACTCACCCAAAAACCAAAATCATGGTTTTGAAAAAAGCAAAATTTTTTTGCTTTTGGAGAAAAAAGAGAGAGTGTGAGAGCCTATAGGATATGCATCTTGTTATTTTTTTTATAAACATATTTTTTTATAAACATATTTAATCTTATATTTTATAAATATATATACATATTAATTAATTATTAATTATATTATCTTATGTATTATTAATTATGTTGGTAAAAAATATATTATTAACAATTTTATTCCTTCAAATTAAAATATATCATAAAATCTATTTTTTCTGTAATTATCATATTAACTTATGTCTTTTTTTTAGTAATTTGTATATATAAAAAGTGCTTCTGATAACAATTATCCAAATACTCTCACTTTTCAGAATCGCTTTTTTATAAAATCTATTCTTCACAGAATCTATTCTCCCCATAATCTATTTTTCAGAATCACTTTTTTAAACCACGGTTTAGTTTTATCCAAACACACCCTAAGTGGTCGATGACGAGAGGGGACCCAAGTTCCACTCAAAATGTGAACGTGCTAGTCCACTGAAACCATGTGCATTGTGCGACTTGATTATTTGTCTTGTCTCTTCGGGTTGTAGGTGCAGTTAGGAATTGCCCGTTCCTGGCAGAAAATAACCCATTAATAATAATAACCACCGGATATTCAAATAAATAATAATAACCACCGTATGCGTATACCAGTACTGCATTTTTTTAGTATTACCTCCGGTTCTAATTATAAAAACTAATTGATTAATTTGAGGAGATTAAAAAAATAAATTAAGTTCGTTATTTGTAATAAATATGTATTGTCTTTTCTAAAATATCTTTGCTAATTAAGTGTATTGGCTATGACTATTATTGTTAGAAGGATTATTTTGAAAAGAAATACATAAATATAAAAGACAAAATGAATTGGGACCTTATATTTAAAATCAAGATAAAAAATCAAATAAAATCTTATATTAAATACTGGAGGCACTACTTATTGGTTGGCGTCTCGGTGTCCAAAACAGATACTAACATATGCTCCTTCCTTCCATTTCAAAATATATGCCCTCAAAATGCGCACATATAAAAAATATTAAATAATTTAAACCATTTCAAATGGTATTTTATTACAACGCCCTTATTATGTCTTCTGCTCTCTTAACGACTCTCTCTTTTGCCATTAACCTGGTAATAAAAAGTACTCCTCCGGTTTTTATTATAAGATCCAATTTGACTTTTTATTTGGTCCTAATTATAAGACCCAATCCATTTTGTCTCTTATATTTATGCATTTTTTTCCAAGATAATCCTTCTAATAATGATAGTTTTAGCCAATATACTTAATTAGTAAGGATATTTTAGGAATGACAACACTTATTTATTATAAATAACCAACTTAACTTATTTCCTTAATCTCCTCAAAAAAGTCAATTGGGTCTTATAATTAGGACCGGAGGAGTAGAATATTAAAAAAAAAAATCTACGCTTATTCAGGATTCTACAGGGACGGGAATTTTAATTTAAAAAAAAAAACATAGGATAATCAGATCAATTGATCATTAAATCTGGCTCAATTATCAATTTAGTCCTTAAAATTTAGTTTTTATCGATCAAATTCTTAAAGCTCTACACACTCTTTTAAATTTTTATTTGATCTTATTAGATCAATAACATCTTCTAAAATTTCTGAAGAGATTGTCATCATTAATCTAAAGGTTGCAGTACATTCGTGATAAAAATATATATTTTCAAACCATAAAGACTAGTTGTTCATGCTTATAAGACTTTAAAGTCTCAATTGATGAAGATTAAATTTCAAGGACCAAATTAATATATAACGAACATAAATTTAAACGACAAAAAACTTCGTTATCTCTAAAAAAAAGAATTTATATCCCGTATTCTCCATTTTTTTTTGGATAATACTTCTTCGTCTCGCAAAATAAAAAAGTGAATACGAGGCCCATGGGCCTTCTGTAGCGTTTATCTGTCAATGGCATGGGCCTACGATAAATTGAACGTCTCTCAGGAGGGAAACAATCTTGTTAAGGTCCAATGACGAAACAGCTCAATGGGATGCTGGCAATCTAAAAGGGGAAAAATTTTTTTCTCATGGGTCTAACTCTAAGGCCACGGGCAATCCAGCCCGCGAAATCCGAACTTTTATCCCGCGTCGTCACAAGCAAGCAAAACCAGAATTGCAGGCAGCAAGAGTGACGCTATCACCATTGCCATGCCTGCAACTCCACTTCCATCCTCGTTCCTTGTCCTCCAACCGCACTTCAATTTATACTTTAAACCATTATTTTATTCCTTCAGCCATCAATTGTCATCTCCATCCCTTTCGTTCAATTGCACTTGCAGATTCTCCATCCGCCGGTCTCCATTTTCGCCGACGACTAGACTACACTGTGCCCTGTCACAAGCGACTCAAGCCGAGTCTGCGAGTGATAATACGAGTGGCGGCGGCAGGTCAGGTGCGTTATCTCCGGGTCCACTTACTGGAGATGTGCAGAAAATCGACGTGAATCCTCCTAAGGGGACGCGGGATTTCCCGCCCGAAGATATGCGCCTGCGCAGCTGGCTTTTCAACAATTTCAAAGAGGTGAAAAAGTTTAGAATTGTTTAACATGTGAGCATCCATATTATGGTTGATTATTGATTGGATTCTTTTTCACCCGCGGCTTGTTGCTTTACCGTGACCTCTAGGTTTCAAGGCTGTATGGGTTCGAGGAGGTTGATTTTCCGGTGCTTGAGTCAGAGGCGTTGTTCACTAGGAAGGCAGGGGAGGAGATTAAAGACCAGGTCGCTATTATGCCTTCTTAATGAGGATATATGCTACTGCCCGTATAAAAGATATATAATGTGCATTGTATACTATGGTTTCTTGTGTGATTATTCCATCCTTTAATCTTAGGTTCAAAATCTATGTGTTATAGTGATACGCAGACGATATGAGGCGAGCAATCCTCCATAGGGTAGCCAGCTTTGCTTATGGTGGCTTCAATCATTGTGGACTTTGTGCTATTGGCTCATTCTTTTGATTTTACAAAGTGGCTGTAGGGTACTCGAAGTGGTCATTGGAGGATGACATTCTTCTGATACGAGGGTCATAGTGTTATCCGCTGTTTGTGCATTTTAAATTACTTCCATGAGAGATTTTGTATTTTTGTTAGCTTAGAAGGATTTCAGATGTGGCAATCTAGATAATATCAAATCAGCTGCTCCAGCAACATCGAAGACTTTTTTAGGGGGGAGAAAACAGTATAGGGTTGTCAACATCACAACTTAAATGTCAAGATCTTACAATCATATCTTCTGAGTTCTATTTGCTGTGATAAAAATTGATAAAGCTGTGATTATTTGCTAATGGTAATTGATTTTCAGAGTCCGAGTCACTTTTGATTGCTAGATATTTGGTAAATGACCATGATGTTGATAGTAATTTCTTTGTTGCCCTGTGCTTTATATTGCCTCACCACTTGCGGACAATTAATCGTATGAAATGACAACCATGCATATACCTTGTGTACTGGTTGTACCGTTTCATCATCTGGTTCCATGAGTAACTAATATGTCGTAGTGATAGGGCCATGGAATGCCTTGGGATATTGAAAGATAAGCAATCAATATGTCGACTTTATTTACTGGCTTGACTGTGTCTTTTTCTGATCATGACGGACAAAACATGGGAAAATAATAGAAGAATGTGAAAAAAAAAAGTCTTAAAACTTCATTTCTGCAGCTTTATTGTTTTGAAGATCGGGGTAATCGTCGTGTTGCATTGAGGCCTGAACTAACTCCTTCGTTGGCAAGGCTAATAATACAGAAAGGGTATGAAAATTCTTCTTAATTTTCTCATGATAGGTTTTCAGTCGAACCAATATAATTTCTTTCTATCTTTAATTGTACATGTCAAATTGTGATATTGTTTTTCCAGAAAATCTGTGTCCCTCCCGCTGAAGTGGTTTACTGTAGGACAATGTTGGCGGTATGAAAGAATGACTAGGGGTCGTCGTCGGGAGCACTACCAATGGAATATGGACATTATTGGTGTTCCTGAGGTTATGGTATGTGCTGGAGCTATAATACTTTCTGCAGTAACGGACTGTACTGCCTCCTTAAGTGTTTCACTATTTATTATTTGTATGAAATCCTGGCATTTGGGTGTCATCCTTTTATAATTAATTTTTTTTTTTTGACTAAACTGATTTGTTTGATAAGTCCTTTTGGTTAACCCCCCTGTTCATTACAACAACACTGATGAACTAGTTCATGCTATTTGTAGCTGAGGTACAAAAGTGATAAAATTTCTGGATGTTCCTTGCTTCGAAGGCATGAAATTCTTGTTTGGTGGATATCCTCTTATTTTTGTTAGTATGCTCATTGTGTGAGTTTTCATGGTTTGGGTAACATTATTTCTAATCTCAATAGGCGGTGATGAAGACAAAATCAAATTATTTATATCATAATCTTTTGTATATTTTTCTACTCCATGTCTCTTCATTTTATGTTATAGGCTGAAGCAGAACTCATATCTTCTATTGTCACTCTGTTCAAGCGGATTGGGATCACAGAATCAGATGTTGGATTTAAGGTTTCCAGCCGAAAGGTGGGGAGCTGCCTTCTTTATCTGAATGATGGGCCTGGAGGCCCTCCAAAGTGCTATTTGTATGTTGTATTTCTTTTCTTTTCCTTTTTTCCCCTAGAATTATGTACAGTGGGGTTTTGTATTAATCAATGTTACTCAGTATATGATGCGGTGTTTTAAAAATCCTGAAATGCAGTTTGTTTAGCCAAGAGGTATTGTTAGCTTGAATTTCAGGGAAAACGTATGAAATACTACCACATGTTTGTTTGTAGAAAATTGTTAACATGTAATGATGTATGATCTTATGATGTGATGAATGCGTCATGTAATTCTTACTTGTATGTGTTGCATTTTTTGTTGAAAAATTATGAAAATTCAGGTCTTAATTGTATTAAAATGATGGTGATTTGGGGCTAAAGGTTCATCTAGAATGTCATCTGTTGCCATAGCTATGTTAAATCAACATTGCAGTGTTTGGCAGTAGCATATCGTTCTGTAAAACCAAATTGCAAGTCCATGATATGCTTGTTGCTTAGGATTTTTTCTGCTGCTTTTCATGCATTAATGTGATTAGTCTTTTATTAATAATTTATGATGTGTTTTCATTGCACCGATATGGTTGTTGATTGACTACAAATGGTGTTGTGCAATTTATGTAGTCAACCTCATTTAGTGTGATAAGGCTTGTTATTGTTATTATCATTGTAATCCTCAGTTTTTGCATGTTTCTTGTCTCACCGGCATGCTCAGGAAAAAACATACAATATGCAATTTACTGTGTTTAGTTCTTGGGCTGTCAATTTTTTTTCCCCTCTTGAAAACCAGGAGGCTGAAATTATTTTGAATGTCTTTCCTTCTTGATTCACAGGTTCTACAAGAAGTATTGAAGCGGTACTCCATTCCTGAAAATTTGTTTGGCAAGGTTTGCGTCATCATAGACAAAGTGAGTTGTGCACACAATATATATATATATATATTTTAAATCTTAGAGTTATACGTACAGCTGCTCTTTAATTTAATTTTCTCCCATTTTAAGAGTGCTCTGCTCATCCTGGCTCTTGTTTGTTCTTGAGGAAACAGGTGACAAAATGCATCATGGTAGCCCCTATTTTCTTCCATTGGTTTCTAATAACCATAATTCTTCTCTCTCATCTTTGCAAAATCCCAATGGGCAAGAAAGCTTAACATTTTATAGTCGAAAGTTTTCATCAGTAGGAAGTGGAGACAAATTCAAGCAAATTCACTCCTTGAATTAAGTTCTATGCCGGAACAAATTGCCTTCTTCCAAAGTAATCTCCAAGTAACACAAAATTGTCTTCATATCCATTGTAAAAAAAATGGCCAATCAAACTTCTTCTTCCAACATACTCATGCATAACTTGAGTATACGGTCTTGAAGATTTCTTGAGAATTCTATTACGCTAACTTCATTTTATTGGTTGCCTGTGTTTCTTACTTCCAAGGCAAGATTCTTGAGTAATTACTTCATAGAGAGTGTTTGGATGCCACATTTATATACATACGAGACACTGGAGAATTTCACCCACCAATATACACTTTTTCCCTTCCCCCTATTTTTTAATAATCACCAATTTTTGTTTTAAGCTGTTGTATTATTGGGTTTCCTTTGTGTTGTTCAAATATTTTTGGAATGACTGATATTTCATAATCTGGCATTTTCTTTTGTTTAGAATGCATTAAATATACAAATATGATCTAAATTCGGGTTTTTGAAAGAATTTGGTATATTTCTGACTGGGAACAGGTAGAGAAAATTCCATTGGATGAGATCAAAAAAGAGTTGAAGGCTGCTGGTGTGTCACAAGAGGCTGTTGAGGAGCTGTTGGAAGTACTTTCCATAAAGTCATTGACAGAGTTGGAAGGTTCGTGATTTCCTGTTTACGGGCTCAGACATAGCATTAATTTTAATCTGTTGCAATTGCCGGTTGCAAGACATGTCTAAATAGCCATTTGTGCCTGAGAGTTGTCATTTGAAGTTCAGAACGTGGGTGAAATCCTCTGTGCTTCACATATGGCTTCAGTAAGATTATTAGTGGATATTTTTTTCTTCTCATATTATCCTCGAATTTGACCGTGTTTCTGTGTTGAGTGAAACTGATGTGCAATATGGAATGGTTCATGCTTTGGATTTTTCTTTTTTATTGGCTACACCTGTATCCCCCTTATTAGACAAAGAAAATTCTCCTTGTTCCTTTTTTCCCCTCTTGGGTCATGAAGCACTTAGCATTTCCATAAACTTATAGTTCCAGTCTTAGAGGACGCATGCTGTGTAGCTTACATGCAATCTACAATTGTTGGTGTTCAGAGAGACTTGGAAGCACTGGGGAAGCAGTTGCTGATCTGAAACAGCTTTTTGCACTTGCCGAAAATTTTGGTTACCGTGAATGGCTTCAATTTGATGCATCAGTTGTTCGTGGCCTTGCTTATTACACTGGCATTGTGTTTGAGGTTGGATGTAGTTTATACAAATGACTTGTTGAACCTTATTTTGTGAAGACTGAAGAATTATCCGGGGGGAAAAAAATTGTTTGTGACCTGCACTTGTTGGCTAACCTGGTACAATGGTTAACAGACATTTCTGCGGCAGGTGTACTGGGGGGGGGGGTTTGGTTTAGGGGACGAGGAGGTGAAAGAAGATACATCTTTGAATGTTGAGATATTCCTTAGTTTCTGTTTTGGTCTGTTTGCACAGAAAGTCACGATATATATGGAATTTGGCAAATGATTGGAACCGCGTGTTTTTACCTGCCCATACAATATAGGCACATGAGTAGAATATTTGCATCTCTCTTGGGTTGACATGCGATATTCGCTACTATCTCTGCTCCTTAATATAAGAGCTAATTTGACTTTTAGTTTGGTCCTAAGTTGATTCTAATCCACTTTGTTTCTCATATTTATTTATTTTTCCCAAGGTAGTTCTTGTCACACATGTTAAATATTTCATCAAATGACACTTGACTAGTAAAGGTATTTTAGGAAAAACAATACTCCTCCGGTCCTTAATATAAGACCCATTTAACTAATTTGATTAGATTAAAAAAGTTAGGTAAGTTAGTTAATTATAAGAAATGTGACACGTTTTCCTAAAATACCATAATCATCTTTCTTGATACCCCCTTCTTCTTCTACTTGATTATGGTTGAGGGAGTATCCATAGGGGTAATTTAGAGAAAATTGACAAATATGAGAAATGGGTCTTATATTTAGAATCAAAACCAACTCAATAATTGGGTCCTGTATTAAGGACCGGAGGAGTACCTATTTATTATAAATAACTAAATTAGTTTCTTTAATCTAACCGGAGGCAGTCCTACACCCCCCCCCCAAAAAAAATCCGTAGCAGAAATACAAGAACATACTCATGTTGATTGTGTTGATTCTGTTAATTTTCAGTTGCTGTAGAAAAGGACTGATATTTTTGCCCTTTAAAATGACCAAATCTTCATTTGTAGGGCTTTGACAGAGAAGGAAAGCTGCGAGCTATTTGTGGTGGGGGAAGATATGACCGGTTATTCTCAACTTTTGGCGCTGATGACATTCCTGCTTGTGGCTTTGGGTTTGGTGATGCAGTCATAGTGGAAGTGAGTTTCTATGTTTCCACCTGTGAACAGAATAAGTAGGAACCATCACATGCATTCTAATAAATTTTTCCTGGCTGAATCTCCTAACGCCCTTTTTAAGTTTAGGACTAGTCATGTTGAAACAATGCATAGAACTGAATAATTTATTGATGCAGTTTATTTTCTAAAACAAAGGGCACCTCAGAAAGCTCTTTATTTTTATTCTTGACTTCTTTCTTCACAATTCATTTAATATTATAGTTTGATTTATTTCTACGTCTAAGTGTCTATATTTTGTTTCTTGTTAGCTTACTAGTTATGCAATTCTTTCTTTTTGTTCTTTGTTTGACCATGTTCCGCTATATTGATCCTAAATCCTTTTTTTTTTTTTTTGACTTGTTCAGTCTTTGCTGTTAACTGTCTGCTTTTGCTTCTGCCTGACTACACTTTTTTTTTTTTTTCCGGGTGATGGTGATGGTTGGGTTTATATTAAAGTTGCTTAGAGAGAAGGGTCTTCTACCTGAGCTCAGCCTGCAAGTAGGGAACATCGTGTGCGCCCTGGACGGTGATCTTCAAGGAGCTGCTGCTACGGTTGCTAGGATTCTCAGAGATAAAGGGCAGAGCGTTGACTTGGTTTTGGAGAATAAACCACTTAAATGGTACAAAATTTGTGCTACTCATAGGTTTAATCTTGTTTTTCTAAGGTAGCTTTCACTGTAAGTGAATCAATTTTCTCATCTGGAATTTATTTTCTCCCGTAGGGTTTTCAAGCGAGCAAGCCGAATAAATGCTCAGCGGCTGGTATTAGTGGGAAGTTCTGAGTGGCAAAGGGGTATGGTTGGTGTCAAAATCCTCGCTACCGGTGAACAGTACGAGGTTAAACTTGATGATCTAAATTAATTAGAATTTGAGGACTTTTATGTGTATTGTTAATACGCATTGTAACTTTATTCATTTGACTTCAATTTTCCCACTATTCCGTACTTGTTAACCTGTATATATTTTTGAATAGATATACAATCTCATTGAACTCTTTGAATACTGGAATATTATTGGGTTAGACTAATAATAATATTATTAATTAATTTCTTAAAGCTCAAACATTATCATTATCGTATTGAAAATTTTATATTCCTGAATTTTAAAATAATTTCTTAGTTAGCATATGTTTGCGTAGATAATATCGTTCGAGCGCATTGTCCTGCCATGATTTGCATCTTTCACGATTCTGTCAAAGCATATTTACGAGATTCTAGATGTAGATTTATTTTAATTCACACTTATTCACATCTGTCTTATTTGTCAAATTTAATGATTTAATTTTCTCAGTCGTGCATTTTCCTTTCGTCTTTGTTGTTTATTATGGTCTGTTATTTTCGTTATGGTGGCTCGCTATAATATTTAAGCTGTGGGACCCACGTTTTTAAAATGAAAATACCAAAAATAACCCAATGAAAAAAAGTTAAGGTCAAAAGTTTATGAGTATTTTTTATCCTTAATTATTTGTTTTGATTGGGGGTATTTTAATAATTTCATTAAAAAAAGCATGGGTCCTACGGCTAAAAAAACAGACGTTAACAGTATTGGTATTATTTACTTTTTTTTAAATTTTGATGGGTAGATTTGAACCCAAAAAAAGTTTATGGTGTTGAGTGAATTTTTGGCCAAACTTCATAGGTATTTTTGACTCTTAACCCTTAAATGATTTATTTTTTTTTAAAAATCTATGATATGTGTTACTCCTTTCGGTTGTAAATATAAAATCCAGTCTATAGTGTAAACACTATAAAATAAGTTTTATATTCAAAACATGGGAAGTATTGTTTTATTTTACATAAATTATTTGAACTATATATCCGCTCTGTTCCTATTTACAAAAGAATTTTGAGTGTAGTTTTGTTCCTATATATAAAAAATTAATTATCTTCTTATTTAAGTATTTATTATAATTTTCAGATATGTTCTCATTAAATAGGAGAGGTATAATCTGATTAGCAAATTAGTTAATTTGGTTAATTTTCCTAATTAATGATATTATTGAAAAATTTTCTATATATTATATATGTAAAATTGATAACTAATGTTTACTTATTCTTCTTAAGAAAGTATGTATTTATTCCTTACGAAAATCAAGGAATATTTTATCAAGGGTGATCCAGCTGAGGAGGGGGGATGCGTCTCAAATTTATTTTTATTTTGGTTTGGATTTCTTGAGTTTCAAATCATAGGTTTTGATCCTTCTAAAGGTAAGATAGTCTAAATTTTATTAGATTATACTATTATAGAGACCAATGTTTTAAATGAAAAGAAATTTAAAAGACCAAAACTTACAATTTAAAACTTAACCCTCTGTTTGGATGGGAAGAAAAGTTGAGAGGAAAGAAAATGAGACGAGAGAAAATGAAGAGAAGAAAATTAGAAGGAAAATATTATCATCTTTTATGTTTGGATGGATAAGAGAAAACATAAATGAAAAAAATAAATAAATATATGAATAACTAAAATACCCTTTCTGTTATAGCAGAATATATCTTGATTAAAATCAAATTAAATATCATAATGAAAAACCATATTTACATTAACATAATCATATAATTTAAAATCAAATTATTTGATAAAGATATATTATCATGTTATTATATTTTAATATCAAATAATTTTGTAAAAAAAACATTTTGTGTAATGTAATGCTAGAAAACCAAAACAACAACTCTACTTGTTTTTTCTTTCAGTTTATTTTAGAAGGGTTTTTTCAGTTTTAGTTATTTTATTTTTCAATCAAGGAAACATAGAAAAAAGACTTGATAATAATAAATAAAGTGAAAAATAAAAAAAACAAATAGGTATTATTTTTCTAAAAAAACATATGTAAGTGTAGATAGGAAAAATATGTTTTTTTCTTATTTTCTCTCTATATAGAGAGAAAAGTTGGGAAGAAAATAGGCTATAGAACACACCTTATTTTCTTTCTTCCTATTTTTCTTTTCCAATCTAAACAGGAGAAAAACCACTTCTCTCCTCATTTTTTTCTTGGTTTTCCTTCTTTTTTTATTTTCTTTCCATCCAAACATGGTATAAGGGCATCAAAACTAAAATGAAAACAAATTTAAAAAATTAAAATTTGTATTAATCTTAATTTTTATTACTGAAAAAAAGGACACTGCCTTGGTAAGTCAAATAGGGAAAAGTCCCAGCTACTTGACCCTGTTTCATGCTTTCATCTGCCGCTTCAGTGTAGGAAGACAAAACCCTAACTATATTTCAGCGGAACGCGAGCCAGAACTCAACCGAACGATTAGACATCCGTGAGCACAGGTAGAATAGATAATCATGGGTGGAAAATGTCCACATAGAAGCGTAAAGAAGCGAAGGTATTCTCACAAGACGGCTCGTCGCACCAAATTCCTCCACAAGGATATCCTTCTTAATTAATTATGTCAATCACGCCTTTTTTGTGATTTTCTTACTTATCTTCGATTTCCCTTCGACTCTGGTTTCTTCTCTGATTCTGTATTATTTAGTTTGATTGTGATTCTTGACTGGTTATTGGGACACGAGATGATATGGTTTATGATGAGCTGAAGATGCCGAATGAAGAGAAGCAGCGATTACCTTTAGATGAAGATTTACCTGGGATGGGCCAGTTTTACTGCCTTCACTGCGAGTAATCTTGCTCTTCATTGCCTAATTTTTTTTTTCTTTTTTTGTTTTTCCTCGATGGCTTCTTGAAGCAAAGCTAAAACGCTACTAGTTATAATCACTGAATCGATAACAGTTTTCGAATTCATGGGTCTGCAGTCGATACTTCTCCAATGTGGCCGTGAGGGATGAGCATTTTAGGACCAAACGGCACA
Source organism: Neltuma alba (assembly GCF_004799145.2). Taxonomy (NCBI): domain Eukaryota; kingdom Viridiplantae; phylum Streptophyta; class Magnoliopsida; order Fabales; family Fabaceae; genus Neltuma; species Neltuma alba. The sequence goes on from NW_021637250.1 coordinate 341,297, forward strand.
AGAAACGGTAGGCGACGTTTGTTCCCTTTGTTGCTCATTCCCTTTTTAGCTTTTTCCTCCCTATTTGTTTAATATTTGATGAACATATGCTTATGTTGTAGTGCTTCTTTTAAATTTTGAGGCTACTTCTGCTTTGAAGCTATCCATTTTAGGTATTATGTGGCAAATAAAAGTTGCATGAACTGCTATCTTTTGCATCATGCTGTTCAATTGTTGGGGAAAAAATTATACGAGGCAATATCTTGCACAGGCTGTTGAGGCTGATTCAATAGGTTCTAGTACCAATGTAATATGCTTTATCCACCATTAGCCATTTATGAATTTGGGTCTTAAATGTCAGCAGTTCCGCTTCAGTTTGGTATTTTGCTCTCATGCTTCATGCCTAATGAATTTGTTAGAAGTCATTTTTTTCCAATTATCGTAGTGCGATGAATGACAATGTCAGCTGCGACCATTGCTAGACTTAAAGCTATTCCCATCAAAGGTATATAAGTTTTGATGGGCAGTTGGGTATTTATTTTAACACGACGTATTCTGTATGCAGTGTAAAACAAATGATGGGACCTGCACCACATACTCAACTTGATGCCGAATTAGCTGCAGGGATGGGCATGCCAGATAATGGCCCAAAGCTTATGTCTATGTGATTTGGTTTATTAACGATTTTTGTTGAGGCTGAGGTTTCTTTGTTCATGGGAGATGTGATGTTTACTCTCCCCGCTCCAACTAGTTCAACAAAATCAATCCCTTTCAACGGAGTAAGCTTAGCTTTTAGATTCAATTCCTGTCAATACATTTCCAGGTGCAGCTTATTTTGGGAGTGACCCAGTAGAAAGTAGTTCTTCCTTCATTAGAGATCAATTCGTTAGGATTTTTATTTAAGTAGTGCTTGGTTTTCCTTTTTATTGATGGATATCTATTAGCTGTCTTTTGTTGCTTGGTTAGCTATTTTTAACTTCTTGAAATGAAAAAAGGGGATTACTTAGTATTCGTCAATCCTGTCAGCAGCAGGCCAATGAAAAATCCACATTTTCCTCTCATAATTTTGCTGGCAAAATATCCTCTATCTTTTTTCGCATTTCCAAGGCCATCCATCATGGCTACTTCAACCTTCGTCTAACCCCTTCTCCTTGCATCCTTGTCACAAATGTACGTCACAGATTTAGGAAGTATTGGGTAGAAACAAAATTATAATTTTGAAAGTGTTTTTACAGTGTACAAGGTAAATATGTAGAGGAATTTATTTTGATTTGTAAAAATGTGATTCTTAAAATTACTTCTTAAGCAATCCAAACACCGCGATTGGATTCAGTGGCTCCATTCTTCATCCTAGCCCTCTTCAATAGACGGAGGGCGTTCTTCCGCTCAGATTTGGAAACCAGCTCCACTGCACCCTTCCTCAGTGCTTGCTAGAAAACTGTTGATGGTGTTCAACGGTGAGCTCCACCATGTGATGACTCTAACGGCGATCACTACCAAGCGACGGCACGGTGCAACGGTAATGATGTTTGCTCAAGTCGGGTTCTACTTGGTTCGAGACAGGTGAAGGACTAATCAGCGATGATATGCAAGGATGAGCAGGGCCTACAACCAGGCCTGATTGCCTTTGTAGTAAATAAGCCTGACCTGAGGCCTTTTTAAGAGGCCTTTTAAGATTTAAGGCCTAGCCTAAAAGTTTGCAAGACCTAATTAATTGTTTTTAGAACTTTGTTTATATTAAAATATGTAGGCCTAAAGTGTACATTTGCCTAGGTTTTAATAGGCTTTATGACTTTCAAAGTTTGCAACACAAGGTTTTTATAGAAACCTACATTTTAAGCAGGGTTGAGTCTCAGAAAAGAGCCGATGCTTCCGGTCTCCATGCAGGCCATATCTGACCTAACTTCTTTCCGTCCATGGGACGTTTTCGAGTCCATCAGTCATAACAGTGATAAACGAATTTTAAGGGGCATTCTCGTCTTTTTAATTACTATTTTTATCCATCCTGACCTCAAGATTCCATTAAAATTTTTCATCATGCGTAAGCTCCGAGAGAGAGAAGAAATGCTGAAAAGTACCGCGATAAGAGCGTAAATTGAAAACTCAGGCTCAGACGCATGATAATATTTACATCCATCCGGTTTCTGGTGCTTTTCCCTGTAAAATAGTATACGCCATGGCACAAGCCAACGAATCAAAATATTTTCACTCTCCAAAGTCGGCTCTGACAAGTCTAAAGTCGTTGTCCATATCGTGGGGCAGGATCTTCCATGGGCTGGATTTTTATCTGCTGGAATCCAATCGTGCCTACACAGTCACTGTTTCCACATCAATCAGGCGTCTCTACACAAGATTCCATTTGAATAACCGGTCTGCGGAAATGAATATACAAATACAGGCGTTGAGAACGCAAATGTCCATTCATTATTCCGTCTCCAAATGCTGACAAGATGCAGCAGCAGCCGTGATTTGGTCCTTTATAGTGAACGGATATTCTGGCTAGAGTGATCCGGCCTGAGTGATCCCTTACGCATAGTCCTGTCCATTCCACCCCCAAAATTTTACTGTTTCCTCCCGAAGCTTTGTAATGATAATCATGCAAATATAAGAAAACTCTGATTTACCTGGTTAGATACATTATCCAAAAAATTCAATGAATAAAAAAAAAACTGGTTAGATGATAGAGCAAATACTCCATAACTAGAGAGAAAGGAGAAAGGAATGAATAGATATACTTGTTAGTATAGCAGGTACTCTACGGTAGCAACAGATCTCTAGCTGGGTATAGCGGACCACCAATCAACAAGCTACAGAAATAGCATCATTCGAGTCCTCCTTTAACTGAAAACCAGATACACTCGCTGATGGAAACTTCCAGTACAGGCGGAATAAAAATTGAATTCAAATAGCTGTTAAACATACCAACTTGAGGTGATTATGCAAAGAACCATGTAACATCTTCTTAAGCTTGTCACACTGATCTACCATGTGACCCGCTTTAATCAACTCCTCAAGTTGATACAGTAGTCGCTCAATTGTTGTGTATGGGAACCAAACTGCGAATGGTTTTTTCCGTCTGATTATATCTGCTGGTCTCTGCAGAAGGTTGATAAAACAAATAGGGAAATGTTACTACAACTACTTGCATCTCGAACATACACTGCCTATATCTAATGCACGGTATTTATAAATCACCCATCATCCAGTGGTCATTTGTAAATTACCCCCAAGTAAATTATAAATGCAGATCCTTATAATATAGAGCCCAATATTTTAAGCAGAGTCCACAAATAAGGTTACAATCGTTAGCAAAGTTCAAATGACGCAAAAAGGTTGTCTGAGAAAAGAAACGTTAACTTTACATGTCATCAAGTGCCAGGACTTGGCAAAAAATTACGTCAAGCAAAAATATATTAAAATGGAAAATTTGGTTACAAATTAACCACTCTTATTTCCTAAACTAGGAAATGATACCAGTATGCATATATCAGAATGAAAACGATCAATTCAGTCCACAACATCAAGAAATAAATTACCATCGATGCAAATGATTCTAAGAACTCCAGCAACAGATTAGTAGCTTCTGTAAATCGACCATAGTTAACATAAAGTTGAAATAAAGATGCAGGATTTGATTCTCGACCAGCCATTCCCCACATCTTCTCTCTTTGACCCTCCTGCCATAACTCATGTAAACAATATCAGACCGGCAATACAAAACACTGTTATAAGATGAACCAGCAAAGATTACCCCTCATCACGAAGATGCTGAAGCAAGATGGGCATCATATAGAGAAACAGAGAAGGGTGTAAGTAATATCTGAAGTCAGAATTGTAGAAGAATTTCACTTTGAAATTTCTTATTTAATTTCCAACAAAATAGCTGCAATTTAAAAGAGAGCCAATCAGCCTCAAAGAAAATAGATATGAACCCCAAAAAGGGGACTCGTAAAGTAGATTCAACCGGAAAAAAGAGGATAAAAATGAATTTGACTTCAGCTTATTAACGAACATAAACCAATGGGACTTTTATGAAGAATTTGTAGGTATTTGTCTTCACCTATAAGCCACAAACCAAACCAAGTAGAAAGATTCAAGTGGTGCATTCCAGATAGTTTCAAATTTGGAAATAATCTAATTTTGTTTTGAGGAGCCCAATTTTGTTTCAAATAGGCACTCAAATCGTGCATGAATGAACAGCCCTTGAAAACTGCAACTTCAGCCAAGATTATTACCTTAAACAATTGAACCAGCCAACGAGGCAAATCAATCTGAGCATCTGCACGAAGAAGAGTTTCAGCAACAATAACAGGTAGTCTTCCATGAAATTCACAATATTTTCCCTGCAATTTGGGAACAGTAAGAGTCAATCAGGGAGAGCTATATCTGTAAGCAAGAACAGAAGCAGTTTTGATGATTGATTGGAAACCACAAGGTCATTTTTAAAGCCCAACTAGTTATTGAATTGGTCAAGCCACTAGTTTCACCATACTGGAACCAATTGTATTTATATAATAAAATATTATGCAACTGAAAAGATCATTAGAATGCAGGAAGAAAACATTATCATCCTAAATATAACTCTATAACAAAAACATATTAAAAGAAGTCTGAATTGGTCAAACGCAACCCAGTCAGCTTTCTGATTTTTGTCCCGTTTCATAAGTTTTTTGATTGGTTCGATAATGACCAGTTCCATGTTTGTTTAGTCCAGTCCTAAGTACAGTGCATAAGATATGCTTGACAGAAGTTTCCCATGAAATATTTTCCTATCTTCCCCCAAGCTGACCAACTGATTGAGACCATTATAACTTGCAGAAGATACTAACAAGGTAAAGCTCCAGAGTTGCCCAATGGCTATTCCTGTCAGGTTGTGCGGTTGTAGAAACTGTACGAGGTGAACCATGGACAACCATTTCAAGCTTGGATGATGTCAACAAATTACTGTGGGGTCTGTAATCATTAAAAATTCATAAGTTATGCAAGTCATAAAATGAAAATAGTCTAGTAAAAACTTTGCACATGTACCAAATACCAAATTATGAACAAAAATAATATTAAAAAGAAGCTATCAGATTGAACACAATATAGGGTAAACATATTCATCAATGCATAATGAAAACGATAAGAAAAAGAATGTCGAGTGTAACAACTTACTCAATCCAAGTGGATTCTACTTTATCAAGACAGCATCTCAAAGATATAGAAGCGAAAACTCTTTCAAGCTCCCTAAAGAGAGTCCCAGTCACGCATGTAAGGATACCATAAACAGATTACCAATAAATAAATAAATAAATAAATAAAATATCAACAAATAACTAGTCACAAACAACTGCAATTCAAGTGTTGGATGCAAACCTCTTCAATCCCGAGCCCTTGAAAAATCTGAGAAGAATTGTGAAGGCCATATCACATAAATTGTTTTGGACAAGGAGATCAGCCAAATCTGACAGTGCCCCTTCTTTACCTTCAAAAGAAAAAGAGAAACAAAGACTAAAAATTGTATAGAACAAAACCAATTCTAGCAAAACTATATATCAATCACCCAAAAATGGACAGATGTTTCACAAGAATTTCCAGAGAGAATGAGCAAATGAGAGTTACCAGTATATGTCCACTTAACATTTACCAGCGACAGCATATATTCTGCCGATGTTAGCACAAACTCATGTTCAAGTTTTTCAATATCAATAGAAGATGTCCAGCATTGATGCTCAGCATCACTTTCAGCCGATACTGCATAACAACATTATGATCTCAAAACAGTATGAAGGCGAAATGGCAAATTATGAATAATATCCAGTAGTGAAATAGCACGAGAAACCTTTCTTTGTCCCTCCTAGTCCCTTTTATTCCACTAAAAATACATAGGAAAATTCAAAGACTTGATATAAATCATGTAAACTTAAGTAAATAGCAGCATTGATCTCAGGAACTGTACTACTTACAATCTATATCTACAGTTCTCCTAGCTTTCTTACTCGGATACTGTTCGCTCATAAGACCACTTCCTTCGGCTGGTGGATCAATCCAGGCATGTGCTGGATGAACAAGATGCAAGGCATTAATAGCAGCAGAGAGTGCATTCAGCCTCTCTTGCAATATCAATGAAGAACCCTGGTAATCTTTTAGAGACACTTCAGTTTTCAAGCGAGCTGAATATAAGTACATGTAATTCGCTGCCCTGCGCCAATTATGTTGATGCATTTGAAATGTATAAAGCAACTTGTACAAGTTTGGCTTTGCAGATATATCTGATCTTTCAGCCTACATCCACAGCAAAATTTCTAAACGTTAACTCAAAAGAAACTATAATTTTTACAGCACTGAACCTACTCAGTCAAGGTCAACACCTTCCAAGCAAGCTCCTGCTCTACCTTCTCCATTAAACCAGCAAGGGGAAGCTTATTACTGCAAAGAATCTACAAATACAAAATGAATATTAGAAGGGCATGAAAATTCTAGTTGAAGCATGTGAACTATCCACAAAACTTTCCAAAAAATAAGAAAAACTCGTGTAGAATAATTAAGCAAAAGTTACAATTTTTTGGCATATTAAGCCTAGGACAATATCATTCAAGCTACTTCTCTTAGAAACCAGAAAAAAAGGTCATAAAAACAAATTCAACAGATTTAATAGTTTGATCTGGAACCAAATAGAAAGAACAGCTGCACATAATTGGGACCTTCACACACAAACGCACACCCCTGCACACTTGTGCGCACATGAACACATTTACACCCAAATATTCAATCTCCCAATCACTTTCAACCTAATACCAGTAGTCACAATTTGAAGATTCTGTGATCCTTTCTTTGATGAAATGGCCATAAAACATAGAAACTGATTGAAAAGTAAAATCTGAAAAACTCTCCATGTGTAACCAAACTTGATAGCACCTTGTTCAAAAACAATGATTAGATGTCTCAAGCAGATAAAGAAGTGGAGTCTGAAAAATTCTTCACAAGTAACCAACCTTGATGGCACCTTGCTCATAAAGGACAATGACAAAACGTCGCAAGCAGATGTATTTGCTCTCCTCATCCGGATTTGAAATTATTGCACAATATGCATCAAAATAGCGGCCAAGATCTAAGGCAAATTTGAAGACATTTGACCACAGCCGTCCCTTGATGACTGTTGCTGATTCATCAGTCGAGTCTGTCATGTGCGTTTCATCTTTTATACAAAGAGCTTCATCAACTTGTTCGAGTGCAGCAAGAGCAAACTGGCAGGCACCTTCATTAATATTATATTGTTCAAATAATTGCATCGCCCACTGATAGTAATAAAGCTTCCACTCAGCAGTCGATGCACAACCACCTGTATAAGAACAAGAGAAAGGGTCAGAAAAAGATGCAACTAAGACCTGAGATTGCTTGTATGTTTCAGATTATTGCAGTTTAGGCCTAAATGTACCCACCAAAATTAAGACATGGCAATCCTATGTCATGAGGCAAACTCTGCAAAGCCTCTGATGCACCATTCCCATATGGAGACCTGAATTGAATTGAAAATTTTTTAACTTGTCGGATCGCAAGTCACACCAGGAACATCAAGAAAAATCTATAAAATAAAAGACACAACTAAAACCCTGTACAAAAACATTAATATGGTAGAGCTATCAATATCATTCAATAGCTTGTAGAAGCTAGGCCCTTGCTACTTTCAAAAGATTTCTTGATGTAGACCACTCTTATCTGCTTAAGTCCCCATTCCATCCCTTCACTTGGGTTACAAGTGGGCTTTCGGCTTATACAGATGACTCTTGTTTTAGTATTTGTTTTCATTGTATTCAAATAGCTAAATGTTCCTTAAGACTGATTCATATGTTCAATTTCGAACCGCAGATAAAATATCAATCACTTCATTTAATTGATTTTAAATATCAGAAGAATGCTGTTGACAAAGTAAAGGGATTATATAGTTATTTTATCATGTATTAAGAAATTCAATTAGTCAATACCAGTAAATAGTTTAATTGATGTGTTTAATTATACTCTTATGACTTGGTCTATGAGTTTTTATGAAGTCATATAGTTAAAAGAAAAATTGTGATTATTTAGCTACTATTTATATGCACTGCAATGTACAGAAGGTTTCAGAGTTGTCATTGATTGAATCACTGCTAGCGCCAATCCCCTTCACTCACTCTTCATCCCTTTCCTCTAATTTGTCCTAGCACATATCAATTGATATCCCTGCTATGATTGATTCACATCACGAGGTCTTCTGAGACAAGTCAAATTAAGCAACTTCTAAAATCACTTGGTCAACAGAGGCTCAAAATGCTAATTAAAAATGGACCAGACTTGGAGAGAGTTCATTGAAGTGTATGTGTTCATAGTCTACAGTAAATCTTTCCCAAAAGACAAACTTTTCAAGACGGCAGAGCCTCTAAACTTTCTAGCCCACTTGCACTCCATACTATCCAACGTGGGGATCTATAGGAGCCAAACAATTCATCACTTCCCACTAAATACATTTCGCATGGAGGACTCCAGTCCGTGGCATTGAGCAAATAAAATAAAAAAAAAACTCATCTTTTCATTGGAACCCAGAAATAGGACCAAAGTTTTATACATAAAAAATTAGTTCTCCATATCAATGCAAGACCACATAATACACTGAATGAGAAAAAAAAGAAGAAGTATAGTTTGTTCAAATTATTTTACCTGAAGAAACAGCGAACAGCATCAGAGACCTTTTTCTCTTTCAGAGTGCCATGCAATCCACACTGCACCTGTGCAAGAAGGGCACAGCCTAGAAGATGCTGTCGTATGCACCATCCACCATCAGCTTCTTGAATACTTTGGGATGTTTTCTCCTTTTGCAAATGAGCCTCCGCCATCATAAGCAATTGCTGTTGAAATGTTTAAGATATAGATAATTTTAGTCAAGGCAACTCAGGAGTAGGTTAACCCCAAAAAAATAAAAATAAAAAGGACTCAGAGTAAGGAATATAAAAGAGGATTGAATTGTCGCTCCAGAGAAAAAAGAAAAAGGAAAGAAAATAACCTCAGCAGCACCATACTGCCCATGCTTGAAAAGGATAAAGGAGAGATCAATTGAACGGCTCAAGAAGGTAGAAATTCCTCCAGTCTGACCATAGATTATCCAACTGACGAAGTCTCTAACCTTGACAACAATGCCCTGCACATTTGAAAAGTATTCTGAAGGAAGCTGGTTACCATCTTTTGATGAACTAGCATTCAAGAAGAAGATAAAAGCCAGTGTGGAATCACATCTTCCAAGCTTATCATTCCATGACCGTTTTCCCATGTTATTGTCTGCATCATAAATAGAATGATTAACACTATATTAGCAGTAAATGCGTGTTTTCAATTATATAATCTCCAAGTGTATAAAAATGCAAGTTTGAGAAGTTCTAATCACTGAACAAAAGCACTTTTCTGCATTATTAAAGATTGGTTGATAAAACCAGCTGTATTGACTCATTCATTTGAATGGATTTAATGACAAATATAATTGAATACACTGTGACATGTAAGTCAAATCTATGGGACTTGCTTTTTGACACTGACATTCACAAGGGTAGTCAGAATCGGGTATAACTAAAGAATTCCAACAGAGTAAGGACTAAAATATTCTAGTATGATGCATTTTGTCCCAATGCGGAATTATAATGCAAGGCCTTCATCCTTTTCAAAAGTTACATTTGGTAATTGGACATGTTGTACAACAGCATACCTATGTGCCAAAAAATGCTAGTTTTACCCAATTCGTCAAATAGTTCGATGCATCGAAATGTTAAAAAGCTTAATACAGTAAGACCTGGTACCACAGGGCTTTTGTCTGATAACTTAACCTAGACTATGTATTTCTCAAGAGCCCAGAGTCTAATTCATTAAGACTTATTTTTCTTTTAAAAGACTGGCACAAATATATGGTAAGCCTTATGAAAGCCGTCAATTTTTTTTTCTCTAAGGGAAGAAAGCCAGACATGCAAGCCTGCATTCTTCACACAGCTAAATCCAATTTTGCCATATCTAAACTCGCTAAAGGGGTAGGTAATTAGAAGAAAGATACATAATAAAACCTACCAATTTGTAATGGTAATCAGAAGAAGATACATAATAAAACCTACCAATTTGTAATGAAGAGAGTTTATAATTAAAATCCTCAATCACAGGTGGTGCAGATGGCGTGATAGCAAAGAAGATGATAACTAGCCACTCAAAAATAGTTTCTTGAAGCATAGGAATTAACTCAATTTGTATTCTGGTTATATCATGATGTGACATGTGGATCTGCAAAAGCAAAAAAAATAATATCAGAAAGAGGTGGCGCAACAATCTAAGTTCACAAAGAAATTCATAGCAGCTTGCTACATATGCGATAAAAACTATTGTGCAACTTGGCCAACATAAGTTGTTATTTTAAATAAATTTTACAAGTACCATTTGATGCCTAGAGACGTTGGCAAGAAAAAACACTAGGGAAAACACCAGCCAAAGAGGGAGCAATAAATTTTTCAAGCAGCAACATCAGTAACAAAAGCAAAAACACTTTTACACTGACCTGCCCACTGATGTCCACTAGATAGCTTAGAAATAGAAGAAAGTCCCAGGCAGACTCAAACATAACATTTGCAATCTGATAAGTAGCATGGACTACAACGGAGGAATTGACATTTGATGATTTTTCTGAATCGGAGTTATTTACAGTTTTATGTGGAACCAAAAATTTCAGAAAACCCTCAATTACATTCAAAATCCTGCCCCATGATGCAGCCTTCTTGTACAACCCTTGAAGAGACAAGAACATGTCAATAGAAAGTCTCCTCAGATTTCTGCGATCTGCAAGCTCCTTCTCCAGAACAATATCATTCCCAGGAATAGACGCATGGACAGCTGGAGCCAAGGAACCATATCCAGTTTCCAGAATCTTCATTATACAATGAATAATATCTTCAGAAGAGATAGCTGGGCTACTCAGAAGTGATTCATAAAATATAGAAGAAGCAGTTTTGCCCAACTGTTGGCTAAAACTTGAAACGCATCTGAACAATTCCATTGGAACTTCATGCTCAAGGTCATTATCAAATAAATCCACAAGACCTGTGAGATCACCCCTCCTTCTGAAAAGACACAGGATGTGAATGGAAGAAAAATTAAATTTAAAAAAAAAATTGTACGTAAAATAATGAGCATATAGATGTAATCAAGGAAGTGAACCAAAAGAAGGGCTTGATTGGCAGCATAGATTAACAGTGGGGTGGTCTGGATTTGGAACTTCTGGCTACCCCTCTAAATTGAGGGAATTCAACCCTCTCCAATTTCTCTTCTATCTTTCCTTTTTCACATATAAGAGTAATATTGGGAATTCAATCCTTCAAACCCATCCCATCGCATGGTGACGTCCAAGCAATGTAGAGCAGGTTACCATTCATTTTTAATGAATTTCCAACCAATGCAATGGGTTTATCCCCCCCCCCCCCCCCACTCACCAAAATTGCCAATCCAACCTTGAGAGAAAAGCTAGAAATTCTTTCTTGTTTTGTATAAAAAGAAATGTGGTCAAAATAGAGTGGAGAGGTGATGATAAGTACCTTCTATAATCCGCAATATCTTCCAAAGAACGAAAAAGCGATACTGAACTTTTTCTGATTAAACCAACTGCATCAGTAGAGTAATCAATGAACAAGCCACAGGATGCATTGATCTTGCACCAATTATGGAAGTAGCGGGTGCAAAAATACTTCCAGCATTGAAATATCGACATCTTTTCAGTTCCAACCTATCAGAGGAATCTTGTGAGTTTTATTATAACAGATTTATCATTCCCAAGGCTGAAGGAAAAACAAGAATGAGAAGAAAGATTTTCCGGATATGAAAATTACCTCATGTTCAATAGCTGAAAGTATCTCCTTCTTTAGTCCATCAGAAGTTAATGCTTGGAACTCAGATTCAACCAACTGCTTTTTATACTCAACTAGGGTTGCATGCATAACTGCATTATGATGCACTCCAGGAAGAAGCAACCTGCGTAAGAAAATTGAGGATACAAATGGCACAATATCATCCTGCAGAAAATAGCATGAAGTATTAACTGTAAGTAATAACTTTAAAAGAAGAAGCAAAATAACAGCAGTTGATGCATGGCAAGCCAACAGAAAACCAGATCACAAAATTCATTCAGATCCATTAAAACCGCATATCTCCCCTGTTTACAGCAACAGATGTGTGGATAGGTTTGCTTTAGAATAAACTCCCAAACTAACACTAATCACCGACCTACCCTCTACCCCACAGTTCTCCAAAACAAGTAACATTTCTTCATCTTCTTTTCTTTTACTTTACAGAAAACGAAGGATAAGTAGCTTCTGGCCATCAATTATAGAAGTTGAAAAGTATTAAGCGTCCAAGGCTACAGGGTATGTTTCTGCTGAATGCAAATGGAGTCTGCTTTTCCACAGATTTGCATATATTACATTCGTGGTGCACTAGCTAAATTACCACTTAGATCATGTGGTCACAAAAGCCCATCAAATTAAATGGTATGCCATAGCAAGTACCATTTTATATTAATCATTCTCATATGCACCCAATGCCCTTGGAATATGCCCTCTACCACCACCTCATTCAAAGAGTGGAAAAAAAATCAACTTCTAGAAAAATCATCGTCAGCCTTGGATATCATTTTACATGCAAGCATCTATTTAAACATACACACAGAAGCACATCACAACAAATGTACATGCATGCATAAAAACAAATTTTGAGGCATAAATATTTTCCAATTAGAAAAGCAATAAAATGCCTCCAAGAGCATCTTTAAATCTTGGGGTCCCTGATTCAGGGCTTTGATTGGGAGGGTAAGGGATGGGGGGAGATGGGGTGATTTGAAACATCCTAAACCAGAGTTTTAAAGCCACTCCAAATTAGGGGATTTGGAATGGGTTAATTCATTACCGTTTTCATTTCCTTAAGAACCCTCTCCCCTTGCCACTTTTCCCTCAAAGGGTTAAAATCACAAAAAACACTTGGAATTTCACCGTTCAAACCAACCCACCCCACTAATGAGATCGTAACATCAAAACAACAGAGAGTGCATAACCACCTAGCTTCCCCCCTATACTTCCCATCAACAGACTGAGTTATCTCCAAATCACCACCCCCCCCCCCCAAAAAAAAAAAAAAACTCCTCACAGCTCCCCAACCTTTGATAACTAACTTCATAATTTTAGAATGATAATAGAAGATTCCACAAAAGCCAATACCTTGGAAGATGAAAATAATGAATGAGCAATCTGCAAAATTTCATCTGCAAGATGATCTGAACCCTGAAATAGTTGATCAGCAACAAACTCTTCTTGTAATACATGAGAAAATTCTTCTTCCCTAACAAGGTAGAGTAATTAATTCAGCTTGAATGGTAACGGTCCAAATGTAGCAAATCATACACATGCATAACAAAATCATTAACTGCAAACTAGGTTATCTAATTTATATTAACACATAAATAGGCCCTGGCTATTGGTGGTGTTATGTCACCGTACAAGGACCATAGTTTAGCTCTATCTGAGGTCAAAACCAACTGATTTAACCTCGTTACTATCTTTAAACCTTTAGCATCAGAATGCCTAAAATCATTAGAGATTGAGTATACAGTAACATCAGAATGCCCAAAATCATTAGAGATTGAGTATACAGTTTATACCATAATAATATGGAACAATAATCAGTTCGTAGATTGACAGAAACAAGCTAAAATATGTCACATACTCGTCAGTATTTGCAGAAAACATGCGTGATATTAGTTCATCATCCTTCAGTATCCATATTTTGTTGGAAGTTAGTTTGACGTCAATGCATCCTCCCTGTAAAAAAAAAAAAAAAAAAAAAAAACTAGTGATGTACGGCATTTGATGCAGATGAAAAGTCAAATCTAAATGTTTAAATCAAGTTAACATGAGATGATCAGCAATTTACCTCCTCCAAAGAAATATTTCGTGAAGACTTCAGTGAGAAAATTATTCTGTCACTAAAATTGTATTGGATATTGTGTATAGAGATCATCTCCAAGCTTTCATCCTTCAACACAGCCCCCAAAAAAAAGTCAATAATCAATAACTTAAAAAACTGAGTATTATTTATTAATCATACCTAATATGGGATACTCTATAAGATGCTTAAGGAACGTAATTTACTCTCTATCAGTTATTAAATGAGATTTGTAACAATCAAATGCCACTGTTAACCAGTAAAGAATAAAATTAACTTATTACAACAAACTAGAAATTAAAAATTAGTAGATCAATTTCATGAACTCTACAACTAACAAATTTATTTATTTTCTACTTTCATCATTTAAATGTTAAAATGTAACCTTTTAATTTTTTAAGAAAACCTTGTAAATTCAATCTAGACTACATCTGCCCCAATGTAATTATCATCACAATTTAATTAGTCATCTTCAGCATTACTCATTCCAAATGTGCCAAATTAGTTTAGGTAGGCCAACTAATCTGATTTAAGTTGGTTTTTGAACAATAAAGTCACTTTTATCAACCAGGTTCAGATTCAGATCAGCTATGTTCAAATGATAAGATGAAACTATAGATATATTTGCTTTGGCCAATATGGCAATACATATACTTTAAATACGAGATGATTAACATCTTTACAAACATTTATTTAACAACAATCAGCTACGTGTAGAGTTTTCAATAGTTTAGATCATACACGACTCAAATGAAGATTCTAGGCATCAAGCCACAAAGCTTCTAGTGTACGTACTGACACAACATAACAAGGATAAAATATAAGCCTGAATGGTTTTTATCAATAACAAATGAGTTTCAAAACGTAAGTTTCATACCAATGACTGTTTGCACAAAATTGCCACTGGAATCGTACTTGAATCCAAACAAGGTTGACCCAACCATAGTTTCATAAAGCTAGCACCTGAATAAAAGAAACATTATGATATAAGTACATATATCTTTGTGAGCGGTGTAAACAACAGGAACGGGAATGCACGATATTGTCATTAAACAAAGAAAAGTAGGGCTGTAATAAATTATCAACTGTATTTAAGCTCTACCATAAAAGAGAGTCACTACGTATCATTACCCACAAAGGAGACTGTTAAGCAACAACACAAAAAAAAAAAAACCAAAAAAAAAAAAAGGGTTCCAAAAGTCCATCAAAAGCATTTGAGTACTATAAGAAACAAAAATTATCTTCCTTTTTCTCAGCTGAATTTTACTTTGCCTTCTAAACCCTCCAGTCAATCATCTCTAAAAGTCCACAAAATAAAGCCATTAACCGAGAGACCTCAATTAGTGACTTCTTTAAGTGTCCTTCTTGGTCTCCCTCTACCTCTCATTATCAGGCTAAAAGCTATCTATCAAAACAGACGGCATAAAAAGTTTTGACTTCATCTTTTAGAAACCAGGTTTGACATCAAATCCACTCACAACATGGCCTTTAAACTTCTCCACACAATCCACCAATTCTATCATACACTTTCCCACTCTTAACTCAAAATGTAGAAGTCAGATCTTGAAATCCTGAAAAGTTTGTGCACTGCCCGCTGAAGCTTTCCTAATTTATCCAATTATCCCACTTTTTAGGACATTGATACAGAAGGAACCAATGATAATACTACTCTCTAATATTGAAAGAGGTACACTTGGTCAAAAAGCATGTATAAGATAAATGGAAAACAATATGAAGACTAAATTAAAGTTTAGGACTACAAATTACCTGTCATGGTTGTAGTGCCCATAGTATGACTAAAGACCCTGGAATTACATGAGAGATCCCAAACTCGTACTGACCCATCCAGATGAAGTACAAACAGAAATCTTTTCCCATGAAGCTCATATATCACCATGTCTTGTACTAAACTCACCATTTTACCCCTATAAGACATATTTAGGGAATAGTTTACAATCCATAAATCATAATACAATTCAAAATTGAAAATCTGAGAAAATAGGAGATACCAAAAGACTGTAAAAAACACATATTACATTTACAATAATACAATATATTTGATTGCTCAATATCAATTAATATCTTTAAAAAAATACCGTGACATAAGGCCCCACAATCGGCTGATTCCAACTTCATCTCTCAGCTCAACCACAAATCCTTCAGGGAAACGTAAATGCATTATAAACTATAACAAGTAATAAGTTAAATAAAAAAGGCTCTAAATATGGAGAAAATAACATGGTGCTTCACAGTGATATCCGTAACACGAACAATGCTGATCATTGAAGTGGCAGTTAGAAGAAACAAGAGCAGCTGCGGGTAGGATATAATTTGCAGTGTGAATTCCTTAAGAAGGAACACTCCACATCAATTGGGAACAGTCACGTGAATGCAAATTCAATTAGCCAGAGGACATGCAAATTGCACCAGTATGCATTGTAATGAAAGAATCCAAGAGGAAGGAGGAATGAAGCATGCAAGCTGATGCATCCATTAATACTTGAAAGTAAAGAGCCAGTTAATCATACCAGCAGCACTTGGATCAAGTACACCGAGCTGAAAACAGCAGACCGAACCATCATTTCTGCCAACAACAAGACACCCGGAAGTTGGAAGTTGCTGTTACTGCAGTCACTGGCATATAATTCGAGTAATTGTGCAAGTTAAGCTCTGTAAGCTCGTGAGCTGGGAAGACGGAGCAGGATGCATATGTAGAAACATTTCGAATTTTCAAGAGGTAAGCCACCCCAGACACAGTCAATACAAAAAGCAAGTAGGGAATCTGGAAGTGGCAGTAATCTGCAAATAACAGAATTGTTAACTGAGTCAAGAAAATTGCAGGATACAATCTCGACGGCGTACAAATGATCAATAAAGCAAAATATAATCAACTATATTGTGTTCAAAAGATATGCAGTGTGGTGTATGATGGATGCATAACCTCGTTTTTGCAGATGAAAGCAAATGGACAAAGCTCGGGAGGGGGAAAGTGAATCTCAATCCAGCTTTAGGAAATTCTTCGGAAGCACGGATCTCCAATAACTCTAATGCTTGAGGCTGCGTTTTGTGAATTCTCCTATGAGAGGAAGCCACAAGGGTGGTTGGTAATAATAGCGTCAGATTTTTTTTACCGAAGAATGCAGTAGATGTACAACGGACGAGGCAGTTTGAGCAGAGCTATAACTTGAAAAGAGGGCAGAAAGAGGAAGCTACCATATGAGATAAGAAGAAGGATTTCCAATGACAAAGCAAGAGGCGCGGTCCTTGTTGGGAGGTCCAAGAGTGGCAGTCCCACTGTCAACGGCAATGGCGGCACTGATGGAAGGAGAAGGAACCGACAATTCAATCCACTTGAGGGCATCGTTGCTGATTATGGGAACTTCCTTCCGGCCAACGTCGACCCGCTTCCCATTTTCTTCGTCGTATTCTTCCGTGCCAAGCCCCGCCAAAACCCTACTGCCGGGTTCTGGGTTAGAACAGCATAAGCTGGCTTCTCGATCCAGGAAACCGGAGCGGAAAAGTCGTGAAAATGGAAAGAGCTTGGCGCCCAAATTTGTTACCTGAAAAAAAACAACAAAAAACAAAATAAAAGATCAAAACAAGTGACAAATTAACAATGCTTCATTCGGCTTATAAATGACCTGGAAGAAATTAGATCAGGCGTGTATGGATGAAAATAAAATCATAATTTAAAAGCAATTTTATGATATAAAATAATATATGGTTATATATAAAGAGTTTTTCTTAATTTGTGAAAAAAGTACTTCTCAAACACCTCTAATTTGATATGCGTGTAATGATATAAACTCCTTTGGTAATTTATGCATCTGTATGTAATATAAAGTTTTGATAGATAAAACTATATTTATGAATTATGAACACAAATAATAGATTTGTTTTTCAGTTTTTATAGTTTATTGATTTTTAATACTACCTCGGGGACTAATTTGAGGGATTAAGAAAGTAGTTGAGTTAGTTATTTGTCCTAAATAGGTGTTATCTTTCCTAAAATATCCTTACTAATCAAGTGTATTGACTATAACTATCATTATTAGAAGGGTTACTTTGGGAAAAAAATGTATAAATATGAGAGACAAAGTGGATTGAGGTATTATATTTATGATCAAAAAAAAGTCAAACACGGTCTTATATTAAGGACCGGAGGTAATATTAACTAGCTTATATACGTGTAATAATTGATTGAAATAGGAAAATACTACCTCCGGTCCTTATATAAGACCCTGTTTGACTTTTATTTTGATCCTAAATATAATACCCATCCACTTTGTCTCTATATTATGCATTTTTTTCTAAGATAATCCTTCTAAGAATGATAGCTCTAGCCAGTACATTTGATTAGTAAGGATATTTTAGGAAAAAAACACAAATTTATTACAAATAATTAACATAACTTATTTCATTAATCTCTTTTAATTAGTCAACTAACTCTTATAATTAGGATCATAAGTAGTATTTGTTAAATAAACGAGCAAGATCTAACTAATAGGTAATTCAACACTAATTTTATTGACTAGAGCGTGAAATAATTTCTGTTATTGAATAAACATTCGTGTAATTAAATTTAATGCTAAAACTTTTAAGTATATTGGGCGCAGAGATTGTCAAGTATATTTCAGCTTGGGAAATTTTATTTGGAAATGAGACTCTGTTGTGGACAAAACTAACAAATTATTCCGTACTCATAATAAACCAAAAATCCAATTACATCTGCTATCAATGTATTAAAGTTTAAAATTTTTAAATTTTAATCAAACAGTAAAAAAATTTATTTTATGAAAAGTATAAATTTGACAAAAGGAGCTTGAAATAACATTATCAAAACAATGGAGCATTTAGGTAGAAACTAAATTATAATTCTAAAAACAATTTATAATATACAAAATAAGTATGAAAGAAGAATTTTATAAAATTATTCTTTTTTAACTGTTTTTACTCGATGCCAAGCACCCCTAGCGCTCCGCACCCGCAGTTCCACGCACATGCATACAGCTCTTATACGAACAAATAAACAATAGGTCCGTAGCTTCGTATATCATACGATACGACGTGGGCGCTTAGGATAGTTGCGATATGTTGTCGTTTACAACGTTGTTGACCATAAGCCTCGTTGGAACTTGGAACAGAAGACCGTAGCATACAATGGAGAATGCATCATTGGAGAATGCAAGTGTAACCCCCACCGACGAATGTACTACTTCAATAAAACACCCCACATGTTGATGTTGCGATTCACCCCCTTTAACCCATTTGCCTTTTCTTTTCCACCAATTCGCCAAGGTTTAGTCCCCAGAAGGAACAACACCGGCTTGACATTTTCCTATCATTTACTTTGCTTCTTCCCACGCTTTGTCCTCTTAGTGCTCCCGCATTTAGATTTCCCTTCGATTCCCACTTTATCATGTACATTTAACTTTTCCACGTTCGTGACATGTCCATGTGGTTTTTACCCAATAATAATATTTCCTTACACTACAATCCCCGTCATTTGTACTCTTATCTAATTGGGATCAGCGCCAGAAGATTGCATATCGTTAGGAAAGGCTCATCCTAAATATCTGACCGTGACGTATCCGTCATTGTCAAGAAGCAGAATGTGCTGCTGCTCATCACCACTCTATCCTCACGGCCACAACTACACTATCAATGTTGGAAAATGATAGATGAGATTTAATATTAGCATTCACTACCTTACCCAATTCTAAACAGTCATGCGGTCATTGCTGGTGCACTTTAGTACCACACTTCGCATCATCTCAGGATCGTTCCTTTTAAAAAAAAGCCAATGAAGAATCTCAACAAGATTAAGATTCAGTTCTCTACAAGGAAACAATTCATCTTTTAATATTCATTCAATTCCTTTTGTATGTGTCTTTGTCATTTCCTTGGTAACAATCATCAGGACAAGGGGTTACATTCTTAGGCACGAAAACGTGGGGAAGGATGATATACAAACTGTACTAGTGTGAAACAAAAATGCCAATAATCACCAAGAATATTTGGCATATATTCCTCTAACGCTGGTAAGTTCTAGTGAACAACTAACCCTCTCTTTCATCATCATCTTTTGGTCTTGCAGAACTTGAACCAGAGGCCATCCCAATAACTTGGGTGTGTGTGAACCTTTGTAATTGAATCATGCGTGCATATATCCCATCAGGGTGATTTTTCAACAACTGCGAGTGAGATCCTTGCTCTGCTACTTTCCCATCATCAATCACCGCAATCACATTGGCATTTCTAATAGTTGATAGCCTGTGGGCAACAATAATAGTAGTTTTCCAGAGCAAGCACGGTCTAGAGCCTCTTGAACAGACCTCTCAGATTCAGCATCAAGCGCACTTGTTGCCTCATCAAGAAGCATAATCTCCGCCTTCCTCACAAAAGCCCGGGCTATTGCTATTCTTTGTTTTTGACCTCCGGATAGCTGAACTCCTCTTTCCCCAACAAAGGTTTTGTATCCATCTGGCAAGCCAGATATGAACTTGTGAGCATTGGCAAGAGTTGCTGCTTCAATTATCTCAGCTTCAGTTGCTGACTCATTCCCATAAGCTATGTTTTCATATATAGAAGAAGCAAACAAACAAGGCTCTTGAGGTACAATGGCAATGTGGCATCTGAGGGACTTGAGATTGTATTTTCGAATGTCCTTTCCATCAATCATAACCCGCCCAGAAGTTGGATCATAGAATCTTTGTACGAGGGCAATCACTGAGCTCTTACCACAGCCGCTTGGTCCTACAAGGGCCAGAGTTTTACCTGCCCTAGCACGAAGACTGAGATCACGAAAAACTGGCATATCTGGACGACTGGGGTAAGAGAAGTCTACATGCTTGAGTTCAATTTCTCCACGAAGCCGATCAGGAACGGGGATAGCATCTGGGTCATCTGGTTCAATTTCAGTTCTGCGATCGAGAAGATCAAACACTGATCTCATGGCTCGACCTCCCTTAATGAAGTCAGGAGCTAGGGTTAAAGTTTCCGCAGCACCATTGGCAGAGACCATAAGGACCATAAAGACTCTGATTGTTTTGGAGAAATCTGAGATTCCATGTTTCACAAGCCAAGAAGCATACCAAAGACCAAGCGAATATGAAGCATAGAGTGCAAACTGAGCTATCCCAAATCCACTTCCAGAAATTTGCCCCTTCCAAAAGCAACGTCGCAGTGGTGTTTCAAGGTTGGAAGTGAAAAGACCAACAATTTTTGTCTCCGAATTGAAGGCTGCAACAGTTCTTACATTTGCTATAGCCTCCCCTGCAAGTTGTGTGGCCTTGGCATGTGCAGCTTCCAAGTCTCCAGAGAAACCAGTCATGAACATTTTCTACATAAAAATCAACACAATGAGTAGTGACTTAACAGAAGACTCCCAAAACACGCAAGGAAGGATGAAATGAAACAAGCAAACCTGCAAAACAGTGGCTGCAACAACAACGGGGAAGACAGCTATGAGGACAAGTGCAAGGCGCCATTGCAACACAAACCCTGCAGTGCAAGCAACTAACATAAGGGCAGTATTCTGCACTATTACTGAAATCCGATCTCCAATGGCTGATCTAACATTTTGGGCATCAAGAGCGAGCCTTGCTGCAACACGGGCACTCTCATTTTCCTCCTGATCGAACCAAGCCATTTCATTTTTCAGCACAGCTGTAAGCATTTTCTCCCGCACTCGTTTAGTAAGGTTTTCACCAACAATATCCCAAAAGAAGTGTTGCAGTGTATTGAAGAGAAGTGCAGCCGATGAAAGCCCGATCAACAAGTAACAGTACTTTTCTATTTCTCGGATCATGTATCTGTGATTTGGATTGTAATAGACACTAAGCACAGCACTGAGAACATATGCAAAGAATGCACTGAGAGATCCGCAAACAACGGAGCCTATAGAACCAACAAAAGCATAAAGCCATTCAGGAGAATTCATTTTCGCAAGGCGCCAAAAGGAACTGGCTTGCTCTTTGAAGGCAAGCTTTTCAAGCCTATAGTTTGGATGCGAAGCATCAAGGGATAGACTAAAATCAGAAGTAGAGAAGTCAGATAGCCTGCGTGAATATGGTGAGCGGCCATAAGAGGAATTCCGAGCAATTATTGGGGAGCTTACAGAATTTCTTGCACTCGACGGCCTGCAAATAGATTGCCATGTCATTGGATGATATACCTTCATCTTGACAATAACTTGGAAGGATCAAAAGACAAACATGCTCTATGATAAAAATGTTTAGCTACTCATGCAAAATGAAATTACAGTCTCCAACTATAGTGAAAGCTACCTTGCACTGCTCTTTCTGGCATTATTCATGGCAGTTTCATGTGCCATTTCTTGCATCCGGATAAGCTTGGCGTAAACTCCATTTTCACCCTTAGCGAAGAGTTCGTCATGAGTTCCAATTTCAGAAACACTTCCTTGCTGAAGCACCGCAACAAGGTCAGCTTTGCGAATGGTGGAAAGGCGATGGGCAATTACAAGAGTTGTTCTGCCAATCATGAATCGGTCAAGGGCTTCTTGCACTAGCTTTCAGATTCAGAGTCTAATGCACTTGTTGCCTCATCCAGAAGAAGAATTGCCGGGTTCTTCAGCATTGCCCTTGCTATTGCTATTCTCTGCTTTTGCCCTCCAGAAAGCTGCAATCCTCTCTCTCCGACCTGTCATTCCAAATCAGCAGATGTTAGCTTGAAAGTTTACCTTTTTGAAGGATTCTTACAAGCTAATGGGAAAAGGAAGCATTCTTTCCTTTTAAAAAATTGGAATAAGACTCTCTTTATTAGTACCTCATAAGTCAACATACATTGAGTACTCTGATTATTCTGTCATTCATAAGAAGTTTATTGAAAGCCACTCAACAGTATTTATTCGTTATCATAGAGGCATAAAATCGAAGAAGATTTGGTTTTTTTTCCCCCTTCATTTTTTAAATGTTTAGGCACCACTGGTTGGTTGGTCTTCCAGCGGTGGTTTGTCCAGTCACTATTTAAGAATAGATTTCCAGTTGCTCTGTATTTATTTATGCACATGCGCTGTTGGGTGAAGCATGTTACCCTCTTGGTCATTCTCATACGCAATGCATGACCAGTCGACTCCCCGGGTTTGACTCGTACAAATTTTGAGAAGAAATAATTGATAATTGATGGGTTTGGTTCGTTGACCAAACAAATTCATACAGCCCAACAAAAACTACCAAAAATTTCAATAAGCAACTAACTAGTAAAAATATAAAAAACTTCTGGTCAAGATCTATATTCAGCAATTATCCGCTTTACCCCACAACTGCCACAAGTAGGAATACCTCTGTTTCCATGTAATACCACGTTCCCACATTGATAATTGCGATATAAATTAGTTATGTTCCTTTTTATTGTTTATAATAGAATATTTTAAAACATGACTTGCGACCAACGAAACAAAAGGCTTCTTCTATGTCGGATCCTGAAAATGAAATAAAATCACGCAGGATTGATCTGAAGAACCATTAGATGGGTGTGATTAGCCACCATCAGTTCATCACTATTTACAACTAACAACATCGTATCTATTTTCATGAAGCTTGATGTTGACTGACCTGGGTCTCATAGCCTTCGGGGAGCTTGATGATAAACGAATGAGCATTAGCTACTCTTGCAGCTTCTTCGATCTCCACCTGGTCGGCATCAGGCCTACCAACAATATATTTTCTCGGATAGTGGTTGCAAATAAAGCAGGCTCTTGGCTTACAAGTCCTATTTGCTGCCTCAACCATCTCAGTTTCAATGTTTTAATGTCATGTCCGTCTAGCAGAACTTGTCCTGTACAGGGTATTCAGGAACTTCCTAATTAATTGCTAATATATTATCCATGCTACGAGAAAAAA